>NC_081824.1:449685509-450054511 GCF_030867095.1 Alligator mississippiensis
TCACTACAAAGAGGACAGGAAGGAGGTCAAGTCTTAGCCCTGTCCCCCTCCCTCTTCTGCTTCCTTCTACACCAGGGCATTTCCAGCAACTAAATGGTACAATTTGGCCCACCCTTTCGTGTGACATTACATTAGAAGAATTAGTTGCAAAATAAAGATGTTAATTATTTGCTGCTAGGAAAAATAGAAGTCTTCTTTACCAACTGTTGTAGGGAAAAACTTGGCCGTTGCAAATCTATACATATTAAAGGCTGCCCACATTTTCCATTGAAATATGCTTGTGGGAGAATTTAATGCTGAGACATGGTGCCTAATGGTATGCTTTATACCTGTTCTGGAGACCACTGCTAGGGGCAGGCAGGAGGCAGGGCAGGGTGGCACTGAGACAATAACTTCTTCAGAGAGCTACAGACTTTTGTTGGCCTTCCTCAGACACTATGAACGGACTTGCAGAGAGCAGGGGGACGAGATAGAAAGGTCCTGATCCAGCACAGGCCGATTCATGCAGCAAAGAGTTACGCACAGGGACAGCGACAGCCTGGATTTGTTAACTCTGGATTTTCCCAGCAGTGTGTTGAGCTGTTTGGAGGACTGCTTGCCTCCAGCTGTCCTCTCTTTCCACTAAGGAACCAAGCAGTCCAATTTACTTATTGGTCTCCTTGTTTGAGGAAGTACTCAGCTCTGAGGAGGCATTTTCAACCCTGTTTCAACTGAAACACTGACTTTTTCAAGCTCGTTAGAAATACATGCATAGCATTAACTTCTTAAGTATGCCATCTTCAAAACTATTTGAGATCATTTCTTGCAACGTCCCACCTCTAAAGGCCATCACAGCTTCCTCCACAGCTCTTGGCTCTTACCTGCTGAGGAGCATTTCTAGGACCTCACCAGGAGAGGCAAAGGTCCTGTATGTTGCGAAAAATGTATGTATGTTCCCAAAATCCTCCAGAAGAGCATCTACATTTTTCTGCATGACCTGTGAAACAAAAGAAGAAAATCATGACATCAGTCATGAAACAAGCGGTCTCCCCGCTCTGAAACTCGGGGAGGGTGGCAGTGGTGCTGGGTGGGGGGTCGGGGGGCTATGGTGAATTTTGGAGTGGCTGCTGTCCCCCATCCCCAGAGCCCTACTGGGGCCTCCATCTGCCCCCCACCCACGGCCCTGTCCCCTTCCTCCACAGACTTACCTGCAGCTGCAGCTGCTGCCTCCATTGAGCCTGCAAGGTCCTCTAGTCTCCGCTGTCAAATAGCTGCTCCTGCCCTTCCTGGCTGCCTGCTCGGGGCCTCGGCTCTCGGGTGCGGAGGCGCTGGAGGAAAGAAGGCAGAGGGATGCAGCTGCACCCATAGCCCTCCTCCTGCTCTGCCCTGTTGAGGAGTTCAAAACCTGGTTAATTGGAAGTTATTACTTTCAGTAGTGTGAGGAGCCAAGATGATTAGGTGTTAAGATTCATAGACTGTCGAGTCGGAAGGGGCCACGAAGGATCATCGTGTCCGACCTCCTGCCTCGGCAGGAAAGAGGGCCGAGGTCAGAGGACCCCAGCCAGGTGCCTATCTAGCCTCCTCTTGAAGACCTCCAAGTTGGGTGAAAGCACCACCTCTCTTGGAAGCCAGTTCCAGATTCTGGCCACCCTTACTGTAAAAAATGCCTTCCTAATGTCAAACCTGAATCTACTCTCCGCTAGTTTGCACCCATTATTCTGAGTTACTCTCTGGGGTGCTCTGGTAAACAGCGCATCACCAATTCCCTGCCATCCTCTCTGATGAAGTTATAGGCGGCTTCGAGGTTGCCCCTCAGCCGTCTCTTGTAAAGACCGAAGAAATCCAGATCTCTCAACATCCCCTCACAGGGTCTTTCACAGAGACCACTAATTATGCGACTGGCCCTCCTCTGGACCCTCTCCAAGTTCTCCGTGTCCCTGCTGAAGTGGGCACCCAAAACTGGACACGGTACTCCAGCTGCAGCCTGACCAGTGCTGCATCGAGTGGGAGCATCACCTCCCTCCATCTGTTGCTCATGCATCTGCTAATACATGACAAGGTGCAATTGGCTTTGTTGATGGCTTCATTACACTGCCAGCTCATGTTCATCTTGGAGTCAACTGTGACTCCAAGATCCCTCTCAGCCTCTGAGCCACTGAGGAGGTCATGCCCCAACCTGGCGGTGTGCTGGGGATTCCCCCTGCCTCGGTGCAGTACCCTGCATTTATCTTTGTTGAACTCAATCCTATTTTGTTCCGTCCATTGATCCAACCTGTCCAGGTCAGCCTGTATCTGCTACCTGCCCTCCAGTGTATTAATTTTTCCCCATAACTTAGTATCATCTGCGAACTTGCAGAGGGTGCTTTCCATACCCTCCTCCAAATCGCTGATGAAAATATTAAATGACACCTGTTCAAGGACCAAACCCCATGAGACCCCACTGCCCACCTCCATCCGGGCCAAGAACGACCCAGCTACCACCACTCTCTGGGTGCTAAGCACATCTATACCTTTCAAAAGAAAACAAAAATAAATCAGAGAGACAAAAACAGAAAAATAAATCAACATGCATTGTGCCACTTCTTTGCACACATCAATCGTGTCCCGATGAGTGTGCACATGCAGTTTGTGGTACTTCAAACCCGTTTCAGGCCCCATAGACCACACGTGGCACACATGCACTCCTTTGCCATGCTGCAGATTTATAGTGTGGTGCCCAAATTTGACACTGGGAGCTCCTGGTGTCAAAAAACAAAAGAAATCAAAGGTGGCACAGTGCACATGGCACCTACGTGTGCTGCCAGAAACAGAGCCTGGCTGGACAGAGCTATGCTCTGGCACCTGGGCAGGCTCCAAGCAGCAGGATTGCTGCCACTGCTGCCCTGGGAGGCCCCAAGTCAAGTTGCTGGGGCCAGCACAGCTGCTGGCTCCAGCCTCCCACCCCCACCCAAGGCAGCTTGCCCTGCACCAATCCCATGTGCAAGGGCTTGCACCGCAGCATGAAGGAAATTTATGTCACCTCTATTTTTGCTGTGGCAACCGCATGCCCCTGCATGTGGAGACACACTCATAATGACTGTGCCCTGCTTTTATATCCATGCATCGTCATTCATCCTGAAAGATTGCAGTGCTTCCCAAAATACAGACTGGACATACCACTGACCTTCGGCCACCCCCGGCAGATACACAGACACGTAGCACACCTGATAGCTAGGGCCTGGGGGAGAAGAATGAAGGGGGAACGATTGAAAGACGTTATCCAGGGGACAGGTCTGAAATGACGGGACGGTCTCTCCAGGAGTGAAGGACTAGTGCTGAATTATGTGCACAACAAGGGACAGGGGAACCACAAGCATTGCAGCCAAGGTGGCAGAAGATCCATGTCAATGGGAGAGGGAGAAGTTAAAAAGAAAATGCGAGGATTATTAACTTAACTTCATTTCATCTACTTTACTCTGTGTCCTCTGAGCTGAGATATGTTGAATTAAGTTTCAGGAAGACTAAACAGTGGTGAAGATTTCCGTGTTTTGCATTTACATTGTAGGCAGGACAAAACACTTCTTGCATTGCAGGGAAATGAAGTTCTAGTAACCGCTGTCCTGATCATCTTTTCTCATGTGAGCAATGGTCTGAATTACCATAAGGGGGTAACATGGACGGGAGGGAAACAGCCTGTGCCACAGCAACCTGGAGGGGAGGAGTCCATGAAAAAACCTCTCATCCAAACTGCTGGAAGATGTGAGATTCCCCCAGGATTTATGAAGTAGAGCTTTGCGCCTAGGCAACACTGAGAGGATGACGAATTAGAAATGCCTGCCTAGGACACAGTATGTTTCTGTCTTCGATTGAAAATCTCCTGCAGCATCTCATGAATGAATACTGTTTTCCTCTTAATGGCATATAGTCTAATTTTGATAACTGATAGATGAAATGTATCATTCTTAAGACAAAAACCCTTAAAATGAAAGCTGAAGAAATGGATACAGAAGGTGAGCACAATACTGCTGAAAGCATGCATTACTAAAAGCAAAATGCAAAAACTTTTCTATTATTTCAGTGAGTCACTATGAGCTCCTATACACGGGCAGGGAGCCTGCTCTGACACGCTGGAAATGCAGCACGTTGGAGCAAACTATATGAACCAAGTCTGCGAGAGCCTGGACATCATCGCGCTCCAGCAGGCAGTAGAAAGACGGACACCCAGAGTTAGTCCAGTGGTATTAATACCACAGGATTCATAAAGAAGAATATTTCAACTTAGTGCCGTGGTCTTGTGTTTTAGAAAGAGGAATTGTGTAAAGAAAAATGGGGAAGATCCTAAAGTTAAAATTAAATAAATGTATATCCTTACTTTAATTTCAAAAGCATGCCATAATGGAGACACGGACCATGAGCACACTGCCACAGAGCCAGACCTCTTAACAAAAAAAGGAAGCAGGAAGGCATGAAAGAAAAGTGTTATGATATTAAATAGCAAGTTTTAGGAGACTGTTTGCATCAACTCGTTTAGAAAATGGAAATTGAAATCCAAAAGAAGCCCACAGAGCCTGAAGTCCAGCGTGAGAAGGGGAGACCAGGATGTTACGTGGGGAGCAAACTGTTCGTCGATTCATGCACTGTCAGGCCTGGAAGGACCTTGTCGATCCTCGGGTCCACCCCTGCACCAGGCAGGACAAGACACAGGGGGTCAAGTGACCGCGGCGCGCTGACATTCCCGTCTCCTCCTGAAGATTTCCAAGGGAGGTGACTGCACCCCTCAGGGTCACAGTCAGGGCGGCCAGGATCTGGAACCAGCTGCCAAGGGAAGTGGTGCTGGCTCCTACCTTGGGGGTCTTTCCAAGGAGCCTGGATAACTACCCAGCTGGGTCACATGAGCTTCAACGTACCAGGACTCATATGAGCCCAGTATTCATTCCTGCCCAGGGCAGGGGGTCCGACTCGATGATCTGCTCAGGTTGCTTCTCACCCTACATCTATGAAGCTATGAACCACCACTGCGGGGAGTTTCTTCCAGGCTGGACACCCAATTAAACACATAGAAATACATTTTTAAAATAGATTAAAGCAGGAAACTTGGAAAAGAAACAGTGCATCGATGGGACTACTAAGGCATTAAAGGAGAAGAAGACCCCAAAGAAGACCCTTCAAGGCTATCATCCAACACAAAACACTTTAATAATCAGGTTTTGCTTATGTAAATCCCCCAGAGTCAATGGACGGCAACCAATGAAACTGGAAGCAGAATTTAGGGGTCAGTTCAATTACCAAAAAAGCCAACAGAAAAACTGTTCTTGTTGGGTTGAGCCCTCAGCCCTTTTCCTCAGTGTTCAACCAGGGCAAAGTTAGCCTGAATAGCATCTTCTCCTTCCCTAGAATAAAGAGGGGAAATGAAAATGAAGTAAGGCTTCATTGTCGTCTGCGGGCCTCGGGGGATCTTTTCTGGCCCTGCCCCAGAGCTCACTCCACCGCTATGCACAGACACCTGGCTGGGCCATCTTCTTTCCAGTGCAGCTCTCTGCCCTTCCCCTCGCCATGAAAACAGAGTCGTTACACGGAGATGGCATTATCACATTTAACATCACATGCTGCTGTCGACAGCGACAGGAGTGTTTGATCACACGCACTACTCATTTCCTTACCACGCATTGTGAAGATCTGCTGAGCACTGCATTCTTCAAGTAACACCTGAATCTCTCAAATTCGGCGAGGCAAAAAGAGCGTATAACAGTGAGAATTGACATCTCTATTTGATTTACCTTCCTGTGTCTCCAAAGGATCCCATGGTTGTATCCTGGGATAAGAAGCTCTCCAGTTTTCTGTAGCTGTATGAAAGAAAGAAGGAAGAGCAAGTTGAAACCACAACCAGTAATTCCCAGTTACTTGATGTCTGGAGTGAGGGGCAGCATCATGGCCCGGGGGGCAGGGTACTGCAGTTTGGGGGTGAGGGGCACTGGCAGGGCTGGGGTCAGTGGGTTGGGAGTGAGGGGCAGCAGCAGGGCTGGCGGGGGCTGTGGCTTGGCACTGAGGGGCAACAGCATGGGCAGTGACAGGGCACTGGCATGTCCCTGCCCTCACCCTGTCATATCCCCCCCATCCCCCCTCCGCCATGTGACAGGTGTCCTGTATTTTGGACCTGGAAATATGGAAACCCTAAAGCAACCATCCACATCCTCACTGCCCCCTCTGCTGCACCCCTCACCATGCCTGCCCCGGCAAACTTCATCGCTACAAGCACTCCCCCCGCCTCCCCCCATGGCAGGCAAGCACACCTAGTCTTCAGTCCTTGGCTTGCTACTGGAGTGGACTGAAGTCATGTTTAGGAAAGAAACAAAAGCATAAAAGTGACAATACCCCCAGCCACAAGTCACCCACCCTAGGACTCCCCAAGTGTGGGTGCAAACACCCCCCTCATTTGCCCACACTTACCCTTGCGGTCAGGGTGATCGCAAGGACACGGGTGTGACCTGACAACAACCAGTGTCGGGTCGGGAGCAGTTGACCTGCTGTGTGCGTCTCCAAGAGCCGCACGGCGACGAGCCGGTTCTAGAAGGGGCCATTGTGATGCGTGTCACGTTCTCCGGGTCTGCCCACCTGCACGTCTCGGCCGTGTCCGGCCGCACCGCTGCATCAGCCACCGGGTGTGAGACAGGGCTTGGCTTGCACACGACCTGATGGTACTCACAAGGAGGGACTCCAACCAGGACTGGACCCTGCAAGGGTTTCCTGTCCAAACTGTGACAGCGGATGAGGAAAGGGACTCCAACAACAGCTCCTAACGAACACCATTTATTGTGTGTGCACAAGAACATACGGCCCAGGTCTATCTCACACGTGTTCCCTGCGGTGACGTAACCTCTATTTCTGTAGGCCGGGGGGCTCCCGCTGGCTCCCAGCTCTGAGCTGGGGGAAATACACTGTATTACTTGCTGCCTACTGTCGGCCCTTTGACAGTGTGGATCCTCCCAGTCTCTCAGCATTGCACCGCTTTCATGGGCAACTTCCCTCAGTTTCCCTTCAAGCCCTTTCCCTTTCTGGAGGACGAAATGTTTAACCAGATCCGTGCCCTGGATCTCCCTCTTCTGCCTTTGGTCAAACAGCCCTTTCACCAGAGCTGTGGCTGAAGAGGCTCTTTCATGGATATCATGTGCTTACTGCGCCTTGAGGTAATGCTCCTTCTCTGCCATCCTCATTTTACCTTTCCTGCCTGCTTCCTTAACGATAATGGCGCTATCTCTTTCGCTTGAGATGAACGGACTGGAAGATGGACGTATCTTGGTTGAACGACTGTGTTGTGAGATTAGTCCTCGAGAGCTCGATGTCTTCAAATCCCTGAGAGGTGGCCATGGAGAGGATGGAGACGTGTCCTGTTTTCTTCAGCCACAGCAACAGACTCAGAGTAAATCAAGAATTGCAGCAGGGGATATTTTGGTTCGATATAAGACCTTTCGCTCTATATGAGGGTGATTTTTTTTAGGTTTTTTGGAACACGGAAATGGGCTACCCAGAGAGTTGTGCAATCTCCATGCTTGCCAATGCATAAGAGCAGAGTTGATGCTTGGCTGGACTGGTTTGTAGGGCATGCTCCTGCCTTGAGCAGGGGGTGACTAGATGGCCCCGACGTCTCTTCCAGTCCCATAGTTGGTGATTCGATGCTCTCTTGGTGTGCTACTCCAGGGACAGAAGCAGCGGCATAAGAAGATTAGATAAATCCCTTTTGTCACTAAGAGTGAAACACAAGATACATTTGTTATAGTGGCTCCGTGGCCTTCTTTGGGAAAGGGAGGTGAAGTAGAAGACTAAAAAGTCATTTTGTGAGCTTGGGGAGATCAGTTCATGCAAACATTAAAAAAAATAACTATAAAGCAGTGCCCACGTGCTAACCACCTTGGATGTTGGTAGCGTGCTCTCATGACAAAATGTGAAGTCTCCTAGGTCTGAAGGCTGACAAAATGGTATACTTTAAGCACGGATTCACAGCTTCACAGATGCTAGGGTGGGAAGGGACCTCAACAGATCATCGAGTCCGACCCCCTGCTTGGGCAGGAAGGAGCGCTGGGCCAGATGCCCCCAGCCAGGTGCCTATCCAGCCCTCTCTTAAAGACCCCCGAGGTGGGAGACAGCACCGCCTCCCTTGGGAGCCCACTCCAAATTTTGGCCACCCTTACTCTGAAGGAGTTTTTCCTGATACCTAGCCTAAATCTGCTCTCTGTCAGTTTGTGACCATTGTTCCTTGTGTGACTCTACTTACCACAGGGGCAATGTGTAGGGATGCACGCATGTACACATGGCCCCCCGAGCGTGGCACTGCACCCCCTACAAAAACGCACCGCCGACATTGCTGGCAAGGTCTCTGGGTGCTTGCTGCCCCCTGGTCAGTGCTCGCCACCACCCCCTACCCTCCGACCGCTGACAGCACCAGTGCCGCCTGCGGGAGCTCCCGCTTCGCACCGCCACTCTCCCGCCACCACTGTCGTGCTCCCGTCACCGCCGTGGGCACGTGTCCTTCATGACGCACCATCTCTCTGCACATGGGCACGCAGACACACACATATTCTCCCTGCCATGAATACAGACGTATACACATGCACGCACACACACAGAGACAGGTGTGCTCTCTACTCACTCTGCATGAGGACACATTAACACGCTCTCCATGCCATGAACACAGATGCATGCACTCACACACACATGCAGACAGGAGCGCACTGTAGGCACTCACTCTCTGCACATGGACACAGACACAAATGTACTCTTCTGCCATGAACACAGACACACGTGCAGACAGGCACACGCACATGCAGAGGAGCGCATGCACACACACATGCATGTATGCATGGACATGCACGCATGCACACACAGCATACATGCACACGCAGGCAGGCACATGCGCACATGCGCACATGCACACATACAGACTCATGCACACAGGCACATGCATGTATGAATGCACACAGACCTGCACACACAAATGCACATGCATGCACACGCACACACATCAACACACATGCACATATGCACAGACATGCACGCACATGCACGCAGACACACGCACATGCATGCACGCACAGACACATGTACACTGACATGCACATACAGAATGGAGAGACGCACACCCTCGTGCCCGCGTGCGGGAATATGCATGCACACACGCGCACACACGCAGGCCGGGGTCCTTGTCCGGCGCGGGCGGCCCCCGCCACCCCCCGGGGCAGCCTGGGCAGCGCGGCCGGCGGAGGCCCGGAGCCCCCGGGGTGCCGGGAAGAGCCCGGCAGGTCGCGGGCGGCGCAGGGCCGGGGGCGGCGGGGCGGCTGCGGCCGGGCTCCCCCTCTGCTCCGGCCGCCTCCTGCCCGGCCCCGGCCCCGGCCCCGGCCCCGGCGCTGCCCCGCTCCGAGCCCCGCAGCCGGCGGGCAGCAGAGGGGAGGGAGCCCGGCCCCGCGGGGGGAGCGCACGGGCCGGGCCGGGCCGGGCCGGGCCAAGCGGGGCTGCGACCGCCGCCTCCCGCAGTGCCCGGCCCGGCCCGGCCCGGCCGGCTGCAAACGCCCTTCCCCGCAGTGCCGGGGGTGGGGGGTGCGGGCTCGGGCCGGGCTCCGGGTGTGGGCGCGCGCTGCCCCGTGTGCACCCCAACTCTTCTTGGGGTGGGGATCCCAGCCCCCAACGCTGCACATTAGTAGTGCAGGGCATCTGCGCGTGCGGGGTGTCCTGCCACAGACTTTGCGGGGGGAGGGGCTCCCCTACGCCGCTCCCAGGCCCCTTGTTCGGTTTGTCCAGGGCTGTTTGATGCTGATGAGAGAGAAGGCAGTGTAAATGCTCCACCGCTTTAGTTAAGGCTCCTTCAGCTTTGTCTCATGGGCAGTGCATGCAATTTAAAGAAGGGTTTTATGTTCAAAGCGAGTGGGGTGGGGAGTGCTGGCTGCGGGAGCAGGTGCGAGGTTGCAGCCCCCGGACCGGGCACGCCGGTGGGAGCCGGGGGGCGTTGCAAACTTCCCCCCGCCCCTGGCTGCACCCCCAGCTCCCCGCTTGCTGCAAACGCCTCCTTGCCCTGTCCTGCGGCTCCAGGACATGGGGACAGACAGGCACAGACCCCGTGTTGTTATATTGGAGTAGACATAGGTGCCTCTGTATACAAGGTACCGAGATCTGTATCTATATCTCTCCCCCTCCACCCATGTCCCATCCGGGTCCCAGTCCGAGTGCCCCCGGGCCGGGCCGGGCAGGACGAGGTGGGCGCGGGCAGGCGGCCGTGGCGGAGCTGCGCTGCCCGCACCAGGCAGGTCCCCGCGTGTCCTGCGCATCCCCGGGGCTGGGCCGGGGCAGTGCGGGCAGCACCTCTGGTCCCGCTGCACCCTCGGGCTGTGGCATCCCACCGAGACATGCTTGGCTTCTCTCTCTGGTCTGGTGCGTTCAGGGCTTTGCTTTTCTTTCTACCTCCTGTTTTACTGTGTTGGTGTCAACCGAAATAGCAGGTCAGGTCCTGCCCGTGGGCACGATCCGTTCTGCCCCGCGGTGGATTTTGTTGGCGGGGGTGGTTAGGAGCAGCTCAGGTTTAAATCTCAGGGGGTTTTGGTGGGTTTTTGGGAGCTGCTGGGAGGACCAGGACTGACTAGTACCACTGAGATGAGTTTTCTTTGACCCAGAGCTGTCATATTGAATGAAATAGTTTGAATGTTTGTAATAGTTGCCCATTAGCCAGTTTAGGAAGAAGACAAGATTTATCTTCTTATCTAGGCCATTGTTTTGGTCCGTGTGGAAGGTCCTAGCTTTGCTCAAAGTCTTAACTCTTGAATTTTATCTTTAGAGGCCTTTATAACAAAGTTAACATAAAAACGACCCTTAAGCAAACATCCCACATTCCGAGAGATCAAACCCTAGGAGACTTTTAAAAGATTGGAAATAAAAGTCAACTCAATGACATGGAAATTCCCCAAAGTACTTAAAATGGTCAAGAAAAGAAACTGATTACCAAGCAAAAGAATCTGTTAAGTAAGATCCAAGCCCAAATTTGGGAGTAATGACAGGTTTGGGTAGGAGGAGCCCAGGACGGCAACTCGCTCAATAAAAATTGTAACCTACTGTCCCAATTTGGAGGTAACCTCACTTGCAGAACATCGAAGGAAGAATCGCAAGTGTGGGCTGGATCAGACTGATCACCTTGTCGTGGAAACACACACAGAGTACTTTTGGGTCAGGTCAGCAGAAGCTTTTATTCAAAAGAAACTACAGCTGTAGGGGGAGTTCCAAAGTGACATGGATTTCCCAAGCACTTGGAAGGGGTCCCCCCCCCAAGAGCAAAATCAGGAGGCTTATATACTTTTTAACAGTCGCTTACAACTCACGTGATCATATAGTGAAATTAGCATGAAAAGCGGCTATAATATTTCTTCATTATTTCTTTGCTGTTATCAGGATGGGAATTATGGGGGAGGTGGGGTTAGTTCACAAACCTCCTTCTTGCACCTAGAAATCTACTTTGTACATACTTTTTTTTTCTACCTTCAATGCCGCGGTGAGCGAAGCAGTTGCAGAAGAGTTACAAACACTTGCCCTTATCTGTTCTACTGTACCGAGCCAGCAATTCTACACAAAGCGGTTATGTCATCTTATAACTAAAATAATCAAAGTTTAAGGCATATATTTTTTCTGATTCCACAACCTGAACCACCCTGTCTGTGAACACGAATCTCTTAAGTCATGCTGAACCTGCAGAGCACCCAAAAGGGACTGAAAGAAGGGGACTTGTTCCTATCACTGCTAAGACCAACCCTAAAACCATAACTAAAGAATGAAGGTATACCTGGGGATTTGGTTTCTTGGAATTCTAGGATTGTAAGTATATTATGAAAAATAATAGTATTGATTCAAATTTAACCTTTAGTTGTAATTGTAGTTGTTTTTGTAATACTAATTCTTATAGCATTGTTTGGGAAGGAAGTGCATTTGGAGCATTGTTTCTGATATATGTAGTTATTTTGTTCTTAATGTTTGTGGTATTTCTTAAAGCTAAGCAGTGTTATATGTGTAGCAAAGAAATTTAAAATAAAATTGTGTTGTATGAATTAAGAGTGTAATCATTGTGAAATCGTGCAAGTAGCTAAAAATTTCCCCAGCCAGTGCATCAAACGAATCAGTAAGTTGTGTGGGATTTTCTCTATCCCGTAGCCCACTAGAGACAAGCAGCACCAGGACCCAAAGCTGCTGGTGCTAAGGGGCGTGGGGGCTGGGGCTGGGCTGGGGCTGGCTGGAGCACTGGGCTTCTCCTCTTGCAGGGAGCAGGACTGAACCCAGGACTGTGCTGGGGAGCTGCCACATGGTACCCAGGCCCAGGAGGTCCTTGCCCAGCTGCTGGGCGCTGCCTCCCCAGGGCAGCAGGGGAGAGGCCCCCCTGCCATGGGGGTGGGCATGAGGCATGGGCTGCCGTCCACAGACCATGAGGGCAGGGGATATCCAGGCCCAGCCCAGCAGAGGAGGGTCTGGGGGCTCCTGTGGGAGCAGGGGAGCCACATGCCTCACACCGACCTGCCAGAGCCCGGGGGCAGGGCACGGACCCCTCCCACCACAGGGCCCCCTGCTTGCGCCTCCAGTGTGTCTGCTCCACATCCATGTGCCAGCTTCCCCTCACCAGAGCACACACCTTCTCTCCCCCAGGCCTGGACTCCCCTGCCCCTTGCACACCCAGAGCACACAACTTCTCTTCCCCAGGCCCAAACCCCTTGCCCCTTGCGCGTGCAGAGCACACACCTTGTCTCCCCCAGTCCTGGACTCCCCTACCCCTTGCACATGCAGAGCACACACCTTCTCTTCTCCACACCTGGACTCCCCTGCCCCTTGCACACCCCTCCACATGAGCACAGAGCCCTCCTCCCCCTCTCCAGCCTCAGTTTTCCCAGCAGCAGGGGGTGGTGCCTGCCCAGTGGGGCTTGCACTGGGGGCAGCAGGAGCAGGCGAAGGTGGCAGCCTGGTGCCCAACCCCTGCCCCCTCCCTCAGCTCCCCTTCCCCTCCCTCGGCCCCACTGTCCAGTTGCACCCACCCAGGGACAAGTTGTGGGAGAGGGGGTGTGTGTGCACCTGCCCAACCTGAATGTGGGTGTGCATGTGGGTGTGCTTGCCCTCCTGCATGGGGGGGGTGTGCCCATCCTGCTGCACAGGTGTGTGCACGTGTGTGCCTTCCTGCATGAGGGGTGTATGCATGCACACATGCATCCCTTTCTGCACAGGGTGTGCGTGTGTTTATATGCCCACCCTCCTGCATAGGGGGTGGGGTGCACACTGTATGGCATCATGAGGTGAGCGTGTGCACACCCTTCCCAGAGTGCTGGATGTGGTGAGCAGGAGCAGAGAGGGGGAGCAGGGCCAGTCATCCCCTGTAGTGGGGCATGGTTTCTACCTGGCAGCTCCTGAGTTCATTCCCACCCCCCTGCAGCTCCAGCAGGGCACTACCAGCCCATTCCTCCTCCTCTTTAGCCTCAGTTTCCCCTGCTGCAGCAGGAGACCACTGCTCCTAGTCCCGTCCCTGACATTCACGGAGAAATGCCCATCTCCATCTGCGCTGTCGTTGCCCCAAGACTGGGGTCAAACCCCACTCAGTCTTCTCTTCTCCAGACTCAATCACCTGAGCTCTTCCAGCCTCTCCCCCTGCCTCCCAGGCCCCTCATCCTTTGGGTCCCTCTTTGCTGGCCTCTGTCCAACCTGCCCACCACCTCCTGGAAGTGTGGGGTCCCGAACCAGACACAGGAAGGAGACCTGGAAGTGATTGTGGAGAGTTCAGTAAGAGCATCAGCTCCATGTCTAGCAACCATGAAGAAAACAATGGAAAATGTGAGGGCTGATAAGGAAGAGAATTGTGAACAAGATTGAAAGCATCATGATACCCCCTTTATGAATCCATGGTGCACCCACACCTCGAATCCTGTGCCCTGGTCTGGTCCCTGCACGTCTGGCAGGATCTAGGGGGACTTGAGCAGGTCCAGAGAACAACGGTACAAAGGGCCTTCCCTATGAACAGACTCTAACGAGACCAGGTCTGCTCAGGTTGGTGTCCCCCAAGGTGCCGTTCTTGGACCTGTACTGTTTAATGTCTTCTTAGACAAACTGGACACTGGTGTCAAAAGACTGGCCAAGTTCGCTGACAACACCAAACTTTGGGGAAGAGTGTCTGCACTTGAGGATAGGCTGGCGATCCAGGCTGATCTTGACAGTCTTGCAAGGTGGGCAGAGGAAAACCTGCTGTCATTCAAAATGGGCAAATGCAAGGTGTTCCACCTCCGGAATAAAAACTTGCATCACACTTATAGGCTCAGCAATGCTACACGCACTAGCACCATGACCAAAAGAGACTTGGGGATTATGACTGACCGCAAGATGAACATAAGCCACCAATGCGATACCACAGGTGGCAAAGCAAATAAAACTCTGGCTTCCATCTACTGATGCATCTCAAGCAAGACCCAAGAAGTCATCCTCCTGCTGTACTTGGCCTTGGTGAGGCTGCAGCTGGAGTAGTGCATCCAATTCTGGGGTCCACAATTTAGGAAGGACATGGAGAAATTTGGAAAGAAGAGAGCCACGTGCATGATCTGAGGGCAGAGAACAGGCCTTATGAAGAGAGGGTCCGAGCTATAGGACTCTGAGATCGGCGGTACACCCTCTGTGAAAAGCACTGCTGATGCTGCTGGCAGTGCGTGCAGGCTGTTGCTGCTTGCCACCCCCCCCATTGCCACCATCACCTCTGGCAGCATCTGCAGGCAGTCCCTGATCACCACTGGCCACCACCACTGCTGACCACCAATGTTCATTCCCTCTCGCCCCACACTGCCAACACCACTGTGGCTGCCTGCGGGAGCTCCCCGCTCACTGCCACCACCCCAGGGGATGACAAGGTCCAACAGTCACAAACTCCTGCAACACTGTTTTAGGGTGGCATAAGGAAAAACTTCTTCACTGTCCGAGCCCCCAAGGCCTCGAATAGGCTCCCCCAGACGTGGTGCAATCACCTACTCTGGACACTTTCAAGAAACATTTCTCTTGCTGGGATCCTTTGACCCTAGCTGACTTCTTGCCCCGGGGCAGGGGGCTGAACCCAGTGGTCTTACGAGGTCCCTTCCAGCCTTAATGTCTATGCAATTACTTCTATGAAAGGTTCTGCTTTCGGTCCGCAGTTTGCCAGTCCGCAGTCTAAAATGGTTGGGAGCCACAGCTCTAGGAGACGTTCTCATCATGGAAATCCTAGAACAGAGGGGCTGCGGAGGCCTGCAGAGGTCACCTCCACTCCAGTCGCTGCCTGAGTCAGCATTAGCCCTGTCCAAACCAGCCCAGACAAACCCATCATTGAACTTCTAAGCCAAACTGCCACAAGCCTGACACAGTAGCAGACATCGCACCTGATCCTGCCCCAGGAAAAGCAGGGGGCCATGGTGCTCATCCTCTGGATGCTGTGACAGGTTGTTAATCTACACTCCAGGGATCCCAGGCAGAGGCCGGGATCACACTATAAAGGCAGGCAAAGCTCCCCAGTTTGTACTGGTCTGACCAGGGGGCTCAGACACATCCTGGTGCTCAGGAGGCATCCCTGGGATGGAGCCAAGCCAGCCTGGAGATCCCCCAGGGCTGCAGGGAGGGTGGTCACCGGTTGGGCTTGGGCTTTTTTGGGCACAGGATGGGGAGTTTAAGTAGAAGGAGAGAGAAGAAGAAATGGAGGTCCACCCATCCCCCTACCCCATGACAGCCCACCCCATACCTGCCCCAGGTGAGCAGACACCCCCATAGCACCCTGGAAAATGCTGGAAAATGGCGGTATAGCACCCTCTGTCCCATTACAGCCCCTATCACACCTGCCCCAGGTAAGTGTGGACCCCCCAGTCTCCCCAGTAAGTGTGCCTCATACATACCCCAGGTGGAGTTGTGCCCCCCCCAATGATGATGCCCCCTGCAGGGCAATGAGGTATCACCCCTACCTACCCTGGCTCCCTTCACACCTGCCCCAGGTGAACACAGATCTCACCCTTGCAGCACTCACTGCAGAAGCTTGAGGGCATTACCACCACCCCCCGCCCCCGGCCCCTACACGTCATGTGCAATTTAACCTCCTCGACCTGGCTCCGGATGTGCACTCACCTCTGCAGTGCTCCCTGCAGTGGGCATGAGGGTGTAACACCCCCTGCCAGCTACCACAGCCCCTGGGTCTGGGACAGACACCAGCATCTGCATCAGGTCAGTGCAGTCCCTCCCCCACCCCCCTGCATCCGGTGCCCCTTGCCCTGCAGGGCATGGCAGTAATGAACCCCACTCCAGCCCTGCGCCTGACTCTGCAGGGCCAGGTGGTGCAACCCACCAACCCCCACAGGGGACAAACTCAGCCTGATTCCCCCATGCTTGGCTGGACAGCTGTGCCCAATGCCCCACCCCAGGCCCAGCACACACCACCGGTCCTGACTCTAATACCTGCCCCAGCATTACATGTTGCAGGCATGCTGGCAGGGGTGCTGTCACTGTTGTGGAAAACCTGCTCTCCCAAGGGTGGGGACACACCCCACTGGAGTTGGCACCATGCACAGACTGCCCCCCACTCCTCCCGTCACCTCCATGGTGCAGATGGGTGGTTGTGGTGGGTGAGGGCAAGAACAGGTCAGACGGTGCTGGCTTGGGGCACCTGCTGAGCCACTGGCCAGTTGCTCGCCCAGACTTGCTCACGCTGTGGTGCTGGCTCACCCAGCTCTGCGTCCTGCTGTGGGAAGAGGGCAAAAGGGGTGGGAGCAGCCAGTCAGGAAGCAGCAGGGTGGGTAGATCAGACCACCTCTTGCTCCCAAGGGTTAGCAACAATCTTTGGATTGTGGTGAATCATTTAGAAAGGGAAGGGGCTGGGAAGTCACAGAGAGATCTGCCCTGGAAAGGATTGCGCGCCTGGGTCTGTTCCCATTGCACAGCTCCAGAGAGGACACAGAGATCAACCACAGGGGTGGTATGCTCAGTTCTGGGGCTTTAGTAGCAGGGAATGCATGAGAGAGAATACAATGAAGGGGAGGAGGGCAGGGGAGCAGCACACACCCTGTGGTGCACAGCTCTGCAGAGGCTGAAAAGCAAAACAGGCCAAAAAGGCTCCAGGAGTGGCAGAAGCAACTCCTTGCAGAGCCCACTGGGCATGGGCAGGTCTGGGAGAGGGGAGATGTGGTGGTGAGGAAAGGTGAGGTCAGGGAGGAGGGTAGGGAATGCTTCCCCAGCCATAAATGCACTCCTCCCTGCAACTCAGGGGCTCATATACCAGAACCCCTGGACTGGGAGGAAGGAGAAAGCTGGGAGGCAGCCAAGAAAAGTCCCCGGGTGTCACTTGAAGTCAGCTGTCTGGGGGAGGGCACCCTAGCATGAAGGCACTTCTTCCCCTGGGAGTACTTTTAGAGAATGATGGGGAATGCACAGGCTCCAAGGTTGATGCAAAGATCATCTCCTCCTCACCCCACATCGGGGCTGACCTCTGTCTGAGGTGTTTCCTCTTAACACCCCCCCGCTGACAATCGTACCTTGGGGGCCAGCCTCTGGGCTCTGGACTCCCACTGTACCCTACAAGGGACAAAGCCTGGGGGAACTCTTTCTGCAGTCCATCAGCATGAGGGTGCTTGTCTGAATGCGGCCACTGGTGGGTGCTGAGCAGGCAGACATCTCCAAGCCCTTCCTGCACTGCTGGCAGAATTAGGGATGCTTCTGAGTGTGGATGTGCCGATTCCAGGATGGCTGGGAGAGATGGGTGAAGCCTTTCCAATACTCAGAGCACCCATGTAGCTTCTCCCCTGTGTAGACTCACTGGTGTTCAAAACAGGCTGGAGGAGTAGGTGAAGCTCTTCCTACACTAAAAGCAACGATGTGGCTTCTCCCCTTTGTGGATGCGCTGGTGACGGGCCAGGTAGGAGGACCGAGTGAAGCTCTTCCCACACACAGAGCACAGATATGGCTTCTCCCCGGTGTGGATGCGCTGGTGCTGGGCCAGGCTGGAGAGGATGCTGAAACTCTTCCCACACTCAGAGCATTGATAAGGCTTCACCCCTGTGTGGACATTCTGGTGCTTGGCCAGGCTGTAGGAATGGGTGAAGCTCTTCCCACACACACAGCACTGATATGGCTTCTCCCCTGTGTGGATGCGATGGTGCCGGGCCAGGTGGGAGGACTGGGTGAAGCTCTTCCCACACACAGAGCACTGATGTGGCTTCTCTCCTGTGTGGATGCGCTGGTGCCGGGCCAGGCAGAAGGGGATGCTGAAACTCTTCCCACACTCAGAGCACTGATATAGCTTCTCCCCTGTGTGGACATGTTGGTGCTTGGCCAGGTGGGAGTGGTACGTGAAGCTCTTCCCACACTCAGAGCACTGATATGGCTTCTCCCCTGTGTGGCTAACCTGGTGCTGGGCCAGCTTGGAAGAGGAGATGAAGTTCTTCCCACACACAGAGCAATGATGTAGCTTCTCCCTTGTGTGCATGCAACTCTGCTTGGTCAGGCTGGAGAGCTGCCTGAAGCTCTTCCCACGCTTCGTGCAGCAGTGTGGCTGCTGCCCCCTCTGCACACACTGGTGGTACAACAGGCCTTGCCAGCTGATGAAGTTCTTCCTGCACTTGGTGCAGCGGTGTGCCTTCCTTCCCAAGTGCATCCGACAGTGCTGAACCAGAGAGAAGAAATGGGTGAAGGTCTTACCACATGTGACACAGCGGTACTGACACTTCTTCCTGTGCACATCCTGGGTTTTGAACAGCTCCAAGCTGCGCACAAAGCTCTTCCCCCTTTTGGTGAAGCGGTGGGGGAGCTGTCCAGAATGGATCTGGCGGTGAGCAGCCAGGGTCGAGAGGCAGGTGAAACTCTTCCCACACTTGGCACATACATGAGGCTTCTCCCCAGAGTGCCTTATCTTGTGCAGAGTCAGGAGTGAGGGGCAGCTAAAACTTTCCCTGCACTGAGGGCAGGGGTGGGCTCTCCCCCTGGGCTTGGTAGTGAGTTCTTGCTTCCCTCTGAGGCCCCCCATACTGACTTGGTTTGCATCTAGTCTCTCTCTCCAGTGGACCTTTGCTTTCTGCCTCTTCAGGTGTCTCAGCACGACATATTCTTCCCTGCACCTTGGGATTTTTCTGGCTTCTTTCCCGTCTTCACTCCAATGCCCAACTAGAGATGGGACCGCATTCATTGCTACAGTCTCCTGCTTCTGGGGCATCCCCTGATCCTTGTGCCATTGGTCCTTCGCTGGGCTCAGGGAATCCACCTCACCCATACTCCCCAGGGAAGCCCAGGCTGGCTCCAGCTTTCCAGGCCCTTCCTCAGGAGCCTGCTCCTCACTTCTGCTCAGCAACCAGGCATGTCCTGCATGGGAGGAAGAAACACCAAATTACTTCCTGCCCTGCTGCCAGACTCTCAAAGTTTCTGGGCCAGCTCCCAGCCCCATCACCTCATGCCCTGCTCCAAGAACCATGTGGGACATGTATGCTAAGGACAGTACCTGAATAGGATCGTGTTTTAACAGGCTGAGGATGAGACCAGGAGGATCTGCTATGAATAAAACTGAGGCTCTCAAAGGGCTGCTGTACCCCACAGCACTGGTGGGTCCAGGGGGAGATGACACTGAGCCCTCCACCTGACTGGGCTGACACACTCCAGAAGCCCCAGTGCTTTGGCAAGACCCATCTGCAATGCTTGCCCTTGATCTCTGGCAGTCAAGAAGGCAGCATGTGGGTACAAAGGTGAACAGCCTCGGGGTGCATTTCTGGGACTTGTCACCAGCCAGGAGTGTGTGGTGAGCACTGCCTTACACTGCTTGGTAGCAAAAGCCCTCGTGTTTCATGCATTATCCCTCCAAGAAATGTTTTGGAAGTGGAGGATTGAGAGCTGTGGTCTCCCTTCTGGAAGGAGCAGTGATCTGCTTCCTGCCTGTTTCTGGGGCAATGTCTAATGCAGGGAATGATCTCACGGAGCTTCCCTCTGCTAATGAACCCCAGGCAGCCTCCACATCACAGGAATCTGCACTGGGACAAAGGCCTTGGCACGAACCCGCACACGGACTCTGGGCTGAGCCTCAGGCTTTGTGACACTCAGGGCTCCAGAGAGGAAACGGCACAGGGAAGAGTCTGGTACAAACAGTGGGGTATGCCCTTCCCGTCACAACATGAAATCTTCTGAATCCCACCCACTCCACCGACCCACTTCATGCAGCCTGAGACCAGGATTACACACATCCTGTGCTCCAGGTCACTCCTACCAGGAGACACCAGGGACAGCCCCAGACTCTCTCTTGTCCAACAAGAATGGCTGGGGGCGCAAAAAACCCAGAAGTGAGAGGCTGTGCCCATGAGGGATGAAGATTAGGCTCTTCTGCCCTGGATAACCAGGGCAGAAGAGCCTAAAGATTAGTCCTGGGTAAGTCCTGAAAACGACACCCTCCTGGGACTGGTTAGTGTGGTGGGGCTACTTGTGGCACGGCAGTCTCTACAAAATGCCACATGTGGGCCAAAATGCCACCCCTGAGAAAGGCGAGTTCAGAGCACCTGAACACCTTGGTTCCCACTGCTTTGTGGGTTACTCTTTGCTGGGAAAAGGACAGGGGGAGCCTACCCAAACAGAAAAACCCCTGGTGAACGCCAAGAAGGGAAGTTGCGTGGCAGGGTAGACCTTGCAGCAGCCGTCACTTGAAGCAGAAAAGATTGCTAAAAAAGCAGCCTCAAGCTGCAAAGAGGGGAATCTGTGAAGGAGCTCCAGCAGGGCCAGGGCCAGCCACAGTGTCAAAAGTGATCCCATGACATGAACGTTAGGGGTTAAGCCCTTCCCTTTTTTGTCTGCGTTTTCTAGGATGTGGACCAGCAGTGAATCATCAAGAAGTTCACTTGGTACAAAGAAGATTCGAGCTTCATTGTGTTATGCATAGTAATTGTCTTGCTTGCTCGGCGGTGTTTGTGTACCGTTACTGCTGTAAGTGGTTGTGGTGTTAACTATGCTAGACAATGAAATGTAAGCAGAAGGTCTGGATGGGTTCTGGAATATCTGCAAAGTGGCTACAGAAAATGGTACATCCCTGGAGTATGGCCTCCAGGGCCTCAAAAATATCAGTCATGCCAGAGATTGAAAAGGGCGGATTGACCGTTTGTTTTTATTCTCATCCTTTTGTTGGTTTTCTTTCGACCCTTAGCATTTCTCCAGCATCTTGCAGGGCAGAGGGGCACTGGTAGTGCTCCAATGGCACAAGCAATCCATTTGAAACAACAAGGAAAGCGTTGCCCATTATATAGAAGGGACAGAATTCCCGAGAACATGTCTGGACCCCAAAAGCTCTGATCATGGGATGTTTCTCTGATCTAAAAAGCCATCTTAAATATCAAAGAAAACCATTATGTGAGTACTGGAAGAGATTAAAAAACTTACCCATAATTATCGCTGGTGAAAACCTGTTTGGTTGGTAAGGAAGGGGAGATTAGGCAATTTGGCAGGAGAAAGTTATTGAAGTAATGGACAAAGGAACGGGGTGTTGTGTGCATGCTGTTAGCCTGGGGAGTTGGGGGGCAGTCGTGCAATTTTTACTTGAACAGCGGGAAAGCCAGAAACAAACATCTCCCACACTCAGCGGAGGACACGAGGCCAGCACCACCAAAGGTTGCTGCTGTAATGTCTAAGGGAGCCACTTTTTGGGTCGTAGTACAGGAAGGACACTTGTAATAATTACTATTAAAGTTTACTTAATGTTAAATCAGCAAGGGGCCATGTCAACCCTTGGGGGTCTTTGACAAAAAGAATCCTGTTGGTAACAGTTTCCACAGTTTGAATTTTAAGGAGTGGAACAACACCTGTCTGCACACATGACAACATAAGCGATTTGAGGTCAGCACCCTGAAATGTCAGCACAGAGCAGGTCTGAAGTTTCCAGGCTCCCTTTCACCCTGGGCATGCAGCATCTGTGAGAGGGGAGTTGGGTGGAGGAAACAGCCACAATTCACCTGGCAGCAGGTCCTCCGACCTCGAGATTTCCCCACAGTCCTCATCGTCACACACCCAGAGCTGCACCTGTCCTGACTGGATGCGGCAGAGTAAGTCAGGTGTGGGACCTTGATATCCTGTTTGGCCAGTGTTGAAAGAGAGTTTATCCACTGGTACTGGATGCAGAATAAGCAACTGAAATTTGGGGAATGGAGCCAATGAACTCAAGGATTATACTAAGGACTTGAAGGACAAGGGAGGATGGACATTTAGGATGAAAGGGAAGGCATAGCATGGAGAAGAGGATGGTCCTTTTCATCCAGGCAGTGGACATATGGTCACAAGAAAGGAAACACCAGTGTACTTCCAGGCAAATGAGTGGAAATGAGTTTGGACAGGACACATTAGGCAAGAGAGGGAGGAAATCAGAATAACTGCCCAAGGAACAGCTGTTAGTGCATTTTTAGGCCCAATGAATGGCAATTGATATGAGCATGGTGAGAAGGCAAAGGGAAATCATGTTATCAAGGGGGAAGACTCCAAGGAAGGTGGCTGGATCAAATGAAGGAGGAATATATACAAGTGTGAAATGTGAGAGGTCTGATCATGGACAGAGCAGCGGGGAGCAAAGGGATTTAAGCCACCAGACAAAAGTTCATGAGGATGAGACTGTTAAAACCAGAGAGAAGACAACACTTCAGAGCTCACATGGCTCCAAGGCAAAGCAAGAACCAGAGCTTTACCTAGGAAAACAAGGGCTTGGTAGTTCTTCAGCATCTGGTCCCGGTAAAGCTCCTTGTCTTCCTCTTCCAGTAGCTCCCACTCCTCCCATGTGAAATACACTGCCACGTCCTCAAACACCTCCCGGAGCTGCAGTCACAAGTGTTACAGCATCAGTATCTCCTGCCTCAGCTGCCCCCACAGCCCTGTCTGCACTCACTCTGCACTACAGTGCTTTGCAAGCTTAGCCATGACAGGAGCAGGGGTATGCTATTCAGCTGGCACATGATATGCAAGGATCCTGGTTTTGTCTGTTTAAAAACTGCAAATTCTCTCATAAGAGAAAAAATTGCTCCCAACCCATAGCCAACCCCCACCCCATGCTGGTGCCCCACACTTGCCCCC
Organism: Alligator mississippiensis; assembly: GCF_030867095.1. NCBI lineage: Eukaryota > Metazoa > Chordata > Crocodylia > Alligatoridae > Alligator > Alligator mississippiensis. The sequence continues at coordinate 449,708,538 of NC_081824.1, forward strand.
ACAGGCCCCTGGCCCTGCTGGTGACATCTGGTCCAGGAAGAGACAAAGGCTTGTGGCAAGACACTTTCACCTCACTGGACTTCCCAGTGCTGACCTCAGAGCAGCTGTTCTTGGACCAAACACTTCAAAACAAACCTGAACATGGAGTTGTACAACCAGAAATCATCTGGTGGCTGGGCTGTGTTAAGCACGGCCCAAACAGGGACCTTATCCAATTACGATAATTGGGACCTTATCTAATTAGGATAAATGCAAACAGGGATTCTTATCCAATTAGCTAGATTAGCTGCTGTGTCCCCTTTGTGCGGGGGGGGTCTTTACTTACATTCCCCTCTCCCAGCACTGTCCACCTTCCCACCACGCTGCCCCCCTAGACTTGGTATTCAAAAGACTCTCTCTATTTAATAGTCTGGTCTGTGCATATCCTTTAATTTCAATTTATGAAATGAGCATGGAATTGAAAAAACCTTTGCTGTGCCTCTGATTCAGTTAGTTTGTAAGCTGCAAATCCATCCTGGCTTCTGCCTCACCTCACACTAACACAGATAATCAGCAGCCAGGTGTGCTGCTCACTCATACCAAACTGATAGGTTGGGGGGACCCTGCTGGCATCAGTGGCAGAGACCCTCTGTGCTCCCCAGTCCTAGCCAGGGGGAAGAGGACTTGCTGGGCTCAGCTGTAGAGACCATTACCCCAGGCTTCCTGGTGCTGGCTGGCTGGACTCTGACCAGACCTTCCCATGCCAGCACCCCTGGCTCTGCACCCGGGAGCACGCTGCTATTAATGCAGCCTGGGGTGTTTGCAATCTCCATCACCAGAGACTTCTCACTCTTCAGGTCTCTCTGCTACCCAAACTCTTGACAGCACCCCTGGCTCCTCCTGGGCTCTGCCCAAGCTGCATTCCCACCCCCACCTGGAGCTGGTGCCCTGCTCACCTCCATGCTCTCCCCCTGCTTTGCAGGCCTGCCCTGCCCCTTCTGCAGCTGGCCTGGCCCAGGTGTCAGGGAGCTGCTCTGTCCCCGTTTCCCTGCAGAGGGTCTCTGCAGCTCCAGGTTGACAGGCCCTTCCTTGGGACGTGCCAGCCCGGATCTCCGCGCGGTGCGGGGGGGAGGCGGGCAGGGCCTCTGGTGCCCCGCACCGCAAGGCCCCCGCCCCTCACTTGCCCCTTAGCGCTGCCCGGATCGAGCAAACAGCTCCCAGCCCCGCCAGCCCATGGCCGGCGGACCCCCGGGGAGGAGGAGCGCCCGTGCCCACACCGAGCCCCCTGCAGGGTGCAGGCACCTAGGAGCAGCTGGCCAGCAGCCTGTGCGGGGGGGGGGGGAGAAGGGGACCTGCCTGAGACCTCACATTCGTTGCTGTGATGGAGACAAAAACCGAAAACACCCAGGCAATTAGTTTACACCAGCGGAGGGGTCCAGCTTTCCACCACTCGGGGGCCAGGTAACGTGCACCGGAGCAGAGCAACCCCATCCGCGATAGGACGCAAAGCCGGGAGTTAGCTCCCAACCCCCCTCCTACCCTTGTCCATCAAGGGGGAACATGGGAGTGAGAGTGCAGGTTGTCAGGCCCTGGCCCTGGGAGAGCGCCTGTCCTGCCATACAAATGTTCGCTGCCCGGGCACAGCCGCATCTAGCTGGTGTGGGAGACATTTCCTCTGCATCACCCCCACCTCCGCATACAGGACTGTGGTTCGTGTCCCTCCCACCCTTACCTGAGGAGAAGGTGAACACCCAAATGTCAGAGTTTTCCCCTGGGGCCCTCTGGGAAGGTAGGAAAAATCATCTGTGTCCTCAGGCGTCTTGAACCTTCGAGCCTGGAAAGGAGCCCGTCATCTGCAGCCCTGGTTAGGGACGAGGGTTTGGTGGATCTGGTTGTCCTGTCACCCTTGGGGCAGACCCCAGGGGCCCAGGTGGAGGTGGGAGTGAGAGGGAGAAGCCTCCTGCCCCTCAGGCACCAGAGACCTGCCCGCAGAGCCCACTACAGCCCCTAGCCAGCCACAGCCCTCTGCCCCACTGGGATGGGGCCATAAAGGGCCCAGTTTTCCCCCCACAGGGTGCACCTACACAAGTGAGGAGAGTGCTGGAGTCGAAGACCTTGCCCTGGTCGGGTTTGGCCCTCAGGTTGCCGGCGTACTTGTTGCGGACGGCATCCTTCAGGAACCTCTCCAGGAAGGTCCTTGTGCAGGGCGTCACAGGGTCGGCCTACGGGGCTGGTTGCAAGGAGACTCCCAACTCCGGGCTCCTTGCTCCAGGTCCAGGCACAGCCGATGCATTTCCCAAGGCGGCGCGTGGCCTTGCAGGCTTGGATCCACAGCGAGGCAAAGTCCCGCCATCTCTACTGAACTTGCCCTCCAGCGAGCCGCTGAGGAAGGTGGCCAAGTCACATCCAGTCGGCTGCCTCCCGATCCCCTCGTAGGCAGCCTCTGAGGGCGCTGGCAGCGATGGTACTTACCACGGGGTCCAGGCAGGTTAGGAGGTGGAAGGGAAGGGTGACCATAGGCTCTCCTTCTCCAAGGAGTTAACCCTCACACTTTATAATTTCCATGAACAATTACAACACTTAAATCTCTATGGTTCAATCCAATATCTTTAAAAAATATCTCTTCCGTAAATTCAGTTCTCTTGAGCCAAGTCACTTCTGCAAATCTTTCTTTCAGTAAAAATACTTTCACTCTCAGTTTCATTTGCCTTCAGGGGGGGCAGGAAATCTTCCTTTCCCCAAAATGGCTCCTGCTCCTCCTCATCCAACTATGCCGCAGTCCTCTTCTCCGATGCTTTTTCTCTGCCTGCCGCCATCAGATCCCGGTGACTCCGTCTCTCGTCCGCCGCCAGCTCTCGCACCTAACGGCTCCACTCGTCCTGCTTCCGCTTCTGTCCCGCAATCAGTCATCCACTCGCTCCGCTCCCTCTCGACCAGTTCGCCCTTCTCCCACACCATCTCCGTCTGTGGCTCCATCTCTCCTCACAATCCTCTCAGTCACCCCCTGCTGCTCTGCCCTCACTTGCATAGGCAAATCACTACCACGCCTGCCATCCTTCTCCATCTCCTCCGTTTTCCCCGACCTCCCGTCTGACAGAAAGAGGAACAACCAGACTTGTGCCTGGCCTTTTTTATTAACAAAGTATCAAAAACAATACAGAACTCCAACACCCAAGCAACAAACACAAATCTCATACATTCCCAGGTACAATCCATATCTTTCGTCCGCGTACATAGCTCTGTGCAACCCATCGCATTTATTCCACCCCCCTCCCCACCCAAAAGAAGCTTCTGGTTATACACCCCCACCCCGTCCCTCCTTCACCACCGCTTAGCCACATTCCTGTCAAGTAAAAAATAAACCCTTTTGCACCAACAAACACCGCACCTTCCACACGGCCAGCTGTGTACAAAGTAACAAAACCCTGATCTCCCACTCCTTCTCCTTGTGATTTACTAACCCATACATGGCCCCCTCAAAAGTAACACACGCTCCCCAGCCAACTGCGCTACAAAACCTATCCACCCTCTGCCACACCTACACTCCCACAGCACACGATAGATTGTTTCTTCCCCCGTGCACAGCCCCCGCAGGCACTCCGCCAACTGAAGTAACCACCACAGCCTTTGCTCCGCTCTCACCGGTAAAATCCTTCACACCACCCGCCAGGCGAAATCTTCTTGCTCCCCTTTCCACCCCTTCCCCACTACTCCCTTCCACCCCCTCCCCACCTGTGCCCAGGACAACTCCCCTATGTCCGCCATCCCATCCTTTCCCCCGATCTCCCTCAACACCCTCTTTGCCTCCCCCAAACCCTCACAGCCCAACCCCTCCAACCCTTTTGCCCTCAAAAAGTTCCACCTCGCAGGTTTTTCCGCCCACAAACCTGTTCACCGCCCGCCGTACAATCCCAGCCTCCTCAAAGATGTCCCTGCCCAATACCGACAAAACACTTTCCCTTCCAACCTTGCCAACAGTACCACCGCTTTCCAAAAGTGAACATGAACAAAAGCCTCCAACTCCGGTACTCCCCACCCTCCCAGCTCCTCCTCCTTGTATAATTCCCGCCTTGCCACCCTCTCCGTCTTCCCTCCCCAAAAAAATAAACAAACCTCTCTCTGCACCCGCCACACCTGCAACCAGGTTGGCGGGTACACCACTGCCACGAAAAATATCATTGGCAGCAACACCTGTTTAATCATGCCTACCTTCCCCCTAAATGATAACCTCCTCATCCCCCATATCCTTAAGACCTTCTTTACCCTCCCTCTCACCTCCTCCCATGCCCGTTTCCCCTTCCCACCTACATCCATATATACCCCCAAAACTTTTATCCCGTCCTTTTCCACCTGCCACCCTTCCTCCCCCAAACCCCTCCACTCCCCCACCACCAACAGCTTACTTTTCCCCCTATTGACCCATGGCCCTGCCGCCCCCCATACTCCCTGATCCCTTCTAACACCCTCCTCACCGACCCCTCACCCTGAACCACAAAGGTGACGTCGTCCATATATAACATCACCCGTAGTTTCCCTGCCCCCAGTACCAGTATCCCCCTCACCCTTTTCTCCCTCCTCACCCACTGAGCCAACGGCTCCATCCCACAAACAGAGAGACCCGGCGACAGGGGGCACCCTTGTCGCACCCCTCTCTCGACCCGAAACTCGTCCCCCAAAAATCCCTTCACCAACACCCTACTCCGTGCCCTTCCATACAGTGCCCTCACTCACCCTACAAATCTCCCAGAAAACTCCATCTGCTCCAAAACACCAAACAAAAACTCGTGCTCTATACTATCATATGCCTTCTCCAAATCTACGCTCCCTGCCACCACCCTCCAGCCCCTCTCCCCCGCAGTGTAACATATGCCGCAGAACCCACTGCGTGTCCGTGATCCTCCTCCCCTTCACTGCACATGTCTGATCTCCCCCTACCACCTCCCCCAATACCTTCCCCATCCGTCCAGCCAACACCTGAGTGAACAGTTTATAATCTACGTTCAACAAAGTAATTGGTCTCCAATTCTGGAGCACCTCCTGATCCCCTTTCTTATGCAACAAAACCACCCCCCACCGCAAACCCCTCCCCCACCACCCCATCTCCATAATCTCCCTGAATACCTCCACCACATCCCCCCCACCACCTCCCAAAACCACACATAAAATTCCACTGGCAACCCATCTAAGCCAGGAATTTTATTCCTCTTCATCCCACCCAGCACTCTCTCTCACTTCTTCCCTCATTATGTCCTTTTCCAACTCCGCTCCATCCCCCTCTCCTACCTTCCTCTCCAACTCCCCCAAAAACCTCTCCTTTTTTTCCCCCCCATCTACATCCCACCTCTTATATAACCCAGAATAAAATCCTGTGATCTCCTGCAACACTTCTCCCTGTTTCTCCACCCATACTCCCTCCCCTGTGACAATCGCTCCCACTTCCCTTTTCCCCTTCCTTACCCTTTCCGCAAACTATTTCCCCCAGCCCTCTCCCTCCCCAACCCACAGTGCTCGTGCCAAAGAGATACTTTCGCGTTCCTTTTCCAGAAACTATTTCTCCACCGCTCGCTTCGCCTCCCCCAACTCCCGTTTTACTTCCCTTCCCCCCATGCCCTCCCAAATCAAACATTGCACCCTTCCCTTAAGCTGCCCCAACTCCCTCTTTTCCCAAGCCCTGCGTTTTCCCACTCCTATAAGCCACTTCTTAACCTTTTCTTTTACCACCCTCCACTACTCCCATCTTGATTGAAACAGAACCTTTAATGTCCACCACCCCTTATATTCCATGTGAAAAGCCCCACATAACCTCTCATCCCCCAACACTCTCCTGTTTAACCTCCACACTCCCTTCCCCCACCCACAATAACCTATGGTCGCTAAAACCCACTTCCCTCACTTCCTTACCCTCCATCCTCACCCCATCTGACACCAATACAAAATCCATCCGGGACACCCTCTTCCCCCCCCGGATCAATTCTCCTCCCCAACTGCTCCCCTTCCCAAGCATCCTTCAAACCCTCTTCCCTTATCCAATTCCTCAGCCACCTCCCCATACTATCCAACGTTCCCTCACCCCAACACCCCCTTCCCTATCCCTTTCTGCAATAATACAAATGAAATCCCCCACAAACACCTTATTCCCTCCCCCAGCCCTGCATATCCCCAACCTACGAAAAAGCTCCCATTGCTCCGCCCTTGCCGCAGGTGCATAAACATTGAAAATTTCCACCTCCACCCCCACCTCCAGGTGTTGCAAACAACCCTCTAACAGAGTTTTCACAGCAAGCACCCTCACCCGTGCCTTGAGTAAAATTCACACCCCCGCTGCCCTATTCCCTTTCGCCCCTGCCCACCAAGATTGCCCCTTATCCCATCGTTTCCTTAGAAACACATAATTTTCCTCCCACCCTACCCCACACTCCTGTACACAAATAATATCTGTTGTAACCATTTTCAAACACTCCCCCCACTCTCACCCACCTCCTTCTCGATAGTAGACTCTGCACATTTAGTGAAGTGACCCTCAGCACCATTTTCCTTTTCCAAACTTTAGACTAATTGTAAAAACCCTTATCCCCTCACCCCTCATCTCCACTCCCCAGTGACTCGGCTGGGGACACAATCCCTTTCCTCCATATCCCAGTAGATGCTACCAACCCTTTCACCGGCCCAGGACTCAAATCCCTCCCCCTCCTCCCCTTCCCCTTTTCCATCTTTCTCCCCTTTCTCCTTTCCTCTCTTCCTTCTCCCCATCTCCTCCAGTTCCTCCGCTTCCACTCCCACTTCCTTTTTACCCCCTTTCCCACCCCACTGTTTCTCTCTCTCCTTTAAATCCCCCTCCTGTCCTTGCTCAAGTGCTTTCTTCTGCCCCGTCTTCCCCCTTGGGCTTCCCCATGTCCCCAGTTGCTCCACCATGCCCCTCAGCTGCTTCAACACCAGATCCCCACCTTCCCCCTCTCCCTTCTGCTCTTCCCTCTTCTCTTCCCCCTCAATTTCTTCCTCCGATAAATCTAGCACCACTTCCTCAATACCCTGTTGACCTTCCTCCCCATCTGGTATTTCCTCTATGACCATTTCTTCCTCCTCTGACCACAGCTCCAGCTGTTCCTCCTCCACCTCCCCGTCCGCTCCTCTCTGTTCCTCCCGGTCTTCCTGCACCCGTACTCTTATGCTAATAGAGTATGGGCACTCCCATTGCATGCGACCCTCCCGCCTACAACCGGTACACACTTTTTCCTTACAAAACTGGGCTCTGTGCCCCATCCCCCTACACCGGAAACAAACAGTAAGCTGGCAAAAGGCTGCCAAGTGCCCCCCAGCCCATATCTACTGCACACCTTGGGCTGATCGTAATACATAACGTACCCTCTATGAGACCCAATCTGTACCACGGGCAGCAAATGCCGCACATCCCCAGGGCTTCCCACTTCCTCGTGCAGAAACACCCGTGCTGTCCACAACCCGGTCCAAATCCTCCACCAGTCAAATACCCTCTCCACGTGTAACACTCTCTGCACCCTCTCCTCCAACCAATGTACCATGTCCTCCTCCTCCTCCAATACATCATTGTACATCTTGACAAACAGCACCGGCTCCCGCGCTTTTTGGCCCACTTCGAAATTTAAGCTTCCAGCTCCCCTCTCTCCGCAGCCGCCTTATGCGCCTCCCAAAAGGCTGTACAAGCCTTAGCGTGCCAAAAGGACATGTGCCATTGTCTACAATTGTCAAACGCAATGACACAACTCAAGTCCACTGGGTCCACGTTGAGCGTGGACAACAACACCCGCACCATAAACTCCGCGCAAATCAAGGCCTTTGCTCCTTTGAATCCCTCAGGGGACAGGGTCACTTTGACCCTCCATCTTCCGTCCCTCCTGAGGCCTCCATCTTCTCTCTCAAGCCTGGAAGTTTCCGACATCCCCGCCGCCTCCTTCTCCTGCCTGGGGGTCTCCTGCCGTCTGCCCTCCACCACAGTCGGTCCAGCCTCTTCAGGGCTCTTCCTTCTCCCCCACCCCCGCCCCGCTCCCAGCTGGAGCTTCCCGTGCCATCGCACCTGGCTCCATCCCTCCTCTTCTGATGTCTGCTCACCTAGGCTGCCGCTCCGCTCACCTCCTCCTCCTGTCTCATGTCTGCTTTCTCCACTCTCCCTCTGATCTTGCTCCCTCGCTTGCTCTACTCACCTCCACTCCGCTCTCCCCTCCTCCATCAACATCGTTGCCTTCGCCGTCACCATTTCCACCATGCTCCCCGGCACCCGGCCTCCCGAGGACCGACCAGGCAGCAGCCAGACCTAAGCCCGACCACCCCCAGGTCTGAGCCTTCAAGAGGCTGAAAAGCGATAACCTGCCCAGGGCCGGAGCGGGAGTGGGACCCCTTACAAGAGCTCTCCACAGCCCCTAAAAGCCACAAATGTATATTTCCATAAGACACATCATCACACACCATTTCCATACCCACCACCCCTTTTAGCATAAAGTGGTCTGTAAAACCCAAAGGTAAAACATCCTGGGCACCAGCTAAAGTAGAAAAAGATGCATGACCACTCCTGGGCCCCAACCTCCACCCTCATCTTCATTCTTTCCCCTTCTCGTCAACCCTTTAAAAACACCATCCACAGAGATGAAGCAGGGACCACTAACAACAAGACAAAAGCAAGAACAGGCCTACTGTTTGTCGTTTGGTTTGTCTAAGGCCAGATAGTGACTGTAGGGGGATTAGCTGCCTGCATTGCCTCACTCAGCCCAGCGGGACCAGGCCTCTGCTCTGGGCTTGCTGCAGGTGGCACCTGCTCAGGAGATGATGAGTAGCTCTGGTCTTCCGACGGAGCCCCCGACTCCAGGGCTCCAATCTGGTCTCCTTACAGTACATTTCCTAGCACAATGCATGGACAAGGGCTTCTGGGACAAGCTTCTCTGAGTAACTCTAATGGAATGCTTGGACTAGGTCGGGGACACGTGCATTTCCTGCAAGTTTCTAGAAGCAGTCGGACAGTCCGTAACCTTGCCAGTCAAATACACTACTCAGTGAATGGAAGGTCTTGACAAGGAGATTGGAGCATTTCCATCCAATCCCTCCCCCAGTGCTGCCTATAAGAACTTCTGTGGCCCCAGAAAAATTGACAGGTGCTGTGGTGGGCAATGCAGCGGTATTTCTTCTACAACAAGGCATCCCTCCTGCCAATGCAGGTCCCTGGCTGCTACACAATTAGAAGAACTGAAGCCATTAGCAAGCTAGGAACCAGCCCAGTGTCTCTGGTTCAGGCTTCTTGCAGGTCAGAGATTCCAGGTGGTGCTTATCCATGAGGACCTCTATGGGGTGCGGTCCCCCTCCAAGTGGGGACACCACTGTGAAAAGCCTGCTTTGATGTCAAGGGCCTCCTCATTCCAAATACCATAAACTAGATCATACGGATGCTATTTATCTTCAGTAGCAGGTAGAAGGGTACTAAAGATCTTCAGGCTCTGCTATATTGGGACACCTGTCCCCACAACACTGCCCCCATCACAAACGTAAGAAGTCTGTGCAAGGATGGGACTGCTGAGGAAGGCCTGCTTGAGATGCCCCATCACAAGTTGGGCCTCTGGGGGCATGATAACCTGTAGGCTATGCCCTAAGGCTTTCTGGGGGTAATCAGAAAAATCAGTAGTGAGGTTCCATGGTATCAGCAGGTGACAGAGTTGTGGATGGCTAGTCAGGGAATCCCCAAGCTCATAGGAGCATGTTCCAATTGCTTCAGGCCAAACTGCAGCACCTCAGTCCAGCTCTGGATGGAGACTTGGAGCAGAAGTTGGTGGGGGCAGAGTACAGAAAGCTGTAGGTGTTCAAAGTATCTGGATTCAAGTTGAATGGGGCATCCACAATGACTCCATTGTTGTGGAGTTGGCCCCGTTCCTCAGCAGGATGCACATCGCTTTGAGAAAATCTTCTTGATGAAGCACCCGAGCCCACCAGGGCTGATGGCTGTACTGCTGACAAGGTTGGGTGAGCAAGGTGCATGGTGAGCAATGCAAAAATGCCACATTCCTCAGCAGCCCCTGTCCCCGCAAGGTGAAAGGGCCCAATTAGACTAGAAGGATGGTACAAACCTTTTCACCCAGCCTAGTTCCTCTTACTCCACTTCAGGAGCCTCAGTCTCATTGTAGTGGGGCCCCCTCAGCTTGAGTGGGTGGTTGCAGAAGGCCTTTGTGCTCCACAAGACGTGCAGAGGCCAGACACTTGCCACCAGGTCTTCTACGTATGGCAGATGGAGACCTCCATCTCTGGATCTGCTGCTCTTCCTGGGACACCAGGGCACCTGGGATTATCAAGTGGGGTCCCCTCTGCATAGCCATCTTTTCCAGACACCATTCTGAGGCAGTGGTTGATCCACACAGAGCTCAGCCAAGGGCCCCAAGCAAGCAGGGCACTCCAGAGGAACAAGATCATCCTTTAGCTCCACACTAAGCCTCTGGCAGAATTGCCACAACTGCACTGCCCAATTCCACTTGTGGTCAGGGGCCCACCACTAACAAGCCCATATGGGCTCACTGGTAGCCAGCCATGCTGAAGAATTTCAAGGGCTATTTCTGCAGACCTCAGCTGAAGGGGGTAGGCTGGCATTCCTGGTGCATATGGGACTTTTTGGTTGTTGTTTTGTTTGGTTTTTTTAAAGCCATCTACCCAAACCTCTATGAACAGGGAAACCCAGGCCAGGACTCCCCCCTGCAAGCAGGCTGATGATTAGTCCCATCTTGGCCTGGTCTGTGGAACAGATGATGGGGCGCAGGGGGAACAGCAGGCAGCGCCAATTCAGGAATCCCAGAACACTTCCTTGGCTCCTGCTCAAGCGCTCGGGGAGTGGGACTTGAGCCTCAGCTGAAGTCCCCCTGCCAGAAGCAAGTGCTGCTATTGCCCATGTGGGTTCACCTTCTTGCCAGGTCTTGCCCAGCCTTGGCCTGTGCCTCTTCCAGGCAGGTAAACAGGTCCTGTTTTTCCCCTTTAGGGATTCAATCAGAGCCTGGAACTGCTGAACTTCCTGCTGGAGATGGATCATCATTTCTTGGGAGTCAGGGGCTACAAAGGGCTTTTGGGGATGTTCAAGCAGAGTGCAGTTTGCATGTCCATTTTGGGGCCTGCCCCACAGCTCTGAAAGGACTGGTCCTGGTAGACTGTTTGGACCAAGGCATCGGTGGTCTGGATAAGCGATTAGATGCTTGGAGTACGAGGGCAGTCCAAAATGGTTTCCTACAAACTGTGGATAGAGGGGTCTGGCTCTGGAATTGGAAGCTGCAGTTGAGATGGAACAAGCCCAAAAGCTGCAGCCAGAGACATGGTACTCCTTCCGTCTTTGGCCAGAGTACCCACAAATTGGTCCAGGTGGTAGGCATCCTGCCCAATCCCCAGCATGGTGTCCTTCTGCATCCACCATGCTCAATGACCCACGCATGAGCTAAGGCCGAGGTAGGCCTAACTACTCCCCAGCTGTCTTGTGGGTGCACGCTGGATCATGATACTGGGGGCCATAACAATTTCTTTCCAAAGGTGACAGTGAAACACATTGGACTGCATGGAAACAAAAGGTCTGCTCAGTCAGCTGCCTCACTGCTTTTGCTCAGCACCTTCAGGAGTTCATCAAGTCATCCTCAGAGACCTGGATATCTACCTTTTTGTCTGGGACCCCTGCACAAAAAGACGGGCCAAGTGTTCTGATGCTGGGATATTAGAGGCAGCCTTGGTTGAAAGTAGTACAGTCTGTCAGGAACAGTGTTTCACACCCATTTGCAGGAAGTGATACTGTAGCTGTTGTAGACCTTATGGACCAGCTGGGGAAGTCTGGCCTGACATCCCAAGCTCCTGGAAGATGATGAAGATGCCTGGGTAAGGGACAGAAGCCTGCACTGACCTGCATGCGGGCACCATGCTGTCTGGGTGCTGTTGTGGGTCACCAGCAGCAAAGTTGTGTTCAACAGCCCTCACGGGACATGAAAGCTTCCTGATTCAGACCAGTGACCCTTCCATTCACTGCCTAGTCTGTGATCTGGGCCAAGTTGTAGCCCAGCATGCTGTTTACATATATGGTAGAGCAAAGGATGATGGGCCTCCAGGGATGCAGAAGATCAGGCTCGCTGTTTTTGTGGAGGAGCCAGGTTATTACCTTCTTCCAGGACTTGGGCATGCAGCCAAAACTTGCTTCAGCTAGCCAGATACATCAGCTCAAGGCAGTCTGGGTCCCACTTCCCTGCAGGCTGGACTCTGTGCCATCTTGGTCTGAAGCTGTAGTCCACGTCTCACTCTGGCCTCCACCAGGAGCTTAGCCTCAAGCCCCTCTGCTGAGGGGAGTGGCAGAAGGGTTCCCGATGCAGTCATCACCCAGTGCCCTACAGGCCTGCTGCCTCTCAGTTGAGGACACTATTGTAGTAGGAAGTCTCTCCTGCAGGCACTGTATACAACACCCTGGGCCCAGTCAGATCTCACTGCATTGGGGAGAGTGAGGCTCCAGGATCCAGAAGTAGACCAGCAACAGCAGTCCAGCAAGCCAGAGCCGTGGTCTGTAACTGTGTGGCTCCAGTTACTGGTGCAGACTGTGGACCTTGCAAGAGCTGGTATTAGGGATACTATGTGCTCATGCTAGTCTAGATCAGCATGCTCTATGCACTAAGAAGCCACAGCCTGGGGAAACAGAAGGAAGTCTCTTGGTCAAGAATACCATAAACTGGTCAGGTGGAAAAAGGAAAAAAAAGTTCTTTCTTGGAAAGCACTAGTAGCAGTACCTTCTTATTTCATCTTTTGAGGAGAAGAGATTATCGTAAGCCTTACTTTTGCCACTCTTGGCCATTTTCAAATCCTATGCCACAGTACAGACATGTGGCTGAAGCACGAGATGTCTAATAGACTGTCTCTATCAGACCACCAAGCAAGTATTACAGGTGTGACCATCAGTTGATGTACTCATTTCTTCCTTTCCTTTGCTGGCCAATGAAGCCAGAGTAAATGGAGCAAAGGACCTACAAGACAACATGATCAAACAGATCATCCCAATGCAGATCATCAGTCCTTTGGCATGGAAAAGTTAGTAGCAGGAACTGATCTAACCAGATGCTCCTATTATAGCCAACCTAAGTCTACACATGCATCAGGCTCCTTGTAACAGTTCCCCCTGCCCCTTTAAAAAAGGAGGCTAAAACCCAAAACACCCCACTAGCAGCTATGTCAGCACAGATCATAAGCCAAGGTCAAAAGGAAACACGACAGCGACAGGCAGCAGCAGCGTTCCATAATGGTATAGAAGAGACAGTTCTGGAAGGGAGGATTTTGCATCTTGCACAGTAAGGGGAAAACCCCACCTAACTGACACCTTCGCAATCCAAACAAGAACTGCTTTGGTTCAGTTGCAAAAAGTTCCAGAGAAACCAAGCGGTGCGAGTAAGAAGGGGTCACAGCCTTTGTGATGGTACTGGAACAAGCCACCTCAAAACACAGGGCAGACTGAAGGGAAAGTTGGAGAACTTCCCAGATTCTAAGTCAGCTGCTGCCAGTGCGTGCTACCTCCCTCCCAAGTTCCCCCACTGGTTTAAGCGAGGGTCTCTATTGCGCTCTTGTGGGTTATTGGACACGTGCTGGAGCAAGCACGTGTTCTCTTGCTTCTGGTATGTGACAATAGGGCATCAGGCTGAAGATGCATCACCTGCTGCTTCTCTCAACTGGACAGTGATAGTTATGGGAACTGTGACTGTACCTTGAGTCTTTGTCCAAGCCTGCAAAAGAAGCCCTGATAGCAGAAGGGCTGTTGTCAGGCTGTGAAGAGATCAGGCAAGTCCCAAGGTTTGGGGAAAACAGGAGGCTGGCCCACTGCTGGGGAGAAAAGCAGTGCCATAGGACTCTGGTCCGCTGTTAAAGGCACCTGGGCTGGCTGTCCATCTTCCACTGCCTTAGTCGAGCAACAGCTGACAGGTCTTTGGTATATCTGCTCACAGAGGCTTCAAACTTCCAGCAGGCTTCAGACTTCCCACATCTCTCCATCCAGGTCACCAGCTTGGAAAGCCTCTTTTGGGCCTCACACTTCAGAACTTCTGCTTCATTTCGGGCCTGAAGCTCTGGAGAGAGAGAGAGACACACACACACACACACACACGGGTGTAACGGCATCAAGACAGTAGTTAAATGCTTACAAATGCAAAAGATGAAGGACCTATATGCCTATAAAGCTGAACGAGCCACAAGTTTTATTGCCCACAATTACTGCGATTCCCTTCACTGGTGATGGATAGAAGCTGTCAAGTCTGTTCTGTACCCAAAACCCAAAGCATCCCAACCAGGAGAACCATGAGCAAGCTTGGCGTACCAGAACAAGACAGATGCAAAGTTGCCATGTTGATCTGAAGTCCCCCCAAACACAGGGTTTCTGACTTGGGCTCATCTAAGCACCACTATAGCTGTGCATGCACACATACACACTACTGTAAATACCATTATATTCTCTTCCTTCAATGAGCGCACGCACACACACACACACACACACACACACACACACACACACACAGTCACGCCCCTGCCCCCACCCCAGCAAAAAGAGAAACTTAGCATCCTTTGTTTATAAGGAAGGCAATACATGAGTGGACTGGGATGGGGGCTGTTCCAGGACAGTCCTAACCTGCAATACCAAACAGCACCAAGCTGTGGCAACTGTGATGCTGGTCTCAAGCTCCTGAACTAATCTGGAGAGCCCTTAGTGCAGTGATTCTCTACCAGGATGCTATAGCATGACAGAGTGCCTTGAGATCCTCTCACAACTGCCACAGAGGACCTCACAAGCTTGCACTGTGAAGCATGCAAACATGCGTCTCAGGAGAGAAATAGGCACCACAGATTGCAAATAGGACAGCATCAAAAACATCCTGACCTCTTACCATCTTCCCTACTTCTTTTCAAGTAGGGAAAAACAATGAAGCGGACTCTCTTGCCAAGAGTATAAAAATAAAAAACAGAAGAAAGAGAGAGCTGAGATATTTATTGAGCTGACATTTACTGAGGGATGTCTCATGTCTGACAAGGCCAAGAGCCACGGCTGCCCCCGAGATGCAAGAGCTGCTACAATTACGAAGGCCCCAAGGTCTCAATATGATCCACACAAGCTCAGGAGTGGTGAAGCCTGTTGGATCACCATCAAATCCTTCGACTCCACTGCATTCAAATATTGGCCGCTTCCTACACAGGGAACCAGCAGGCTCACTCGGAGGTAGGGCTGATTCTACTGACCGGGCTACAGAAGAGTTGCTCCATCCACGTGTCTGCCCCATTCTCCGAGACTGAAGACCAGGGATGAGAACGTGTTGGTTGAAGTTTTAGCAGGCTGCATACAAACCCTATAATACATGCATACAGGGCCAGCCACCTTCATAGGGTGTGGAGACAGTGTAAAAGAAGAGGAATTCAAGGTAGGTATTTCAGGGCAGCTTATGTCATACACTTGTGATTTGAAGAGAGCAGCTGGGTACTTGGTATCACTGGACTCCATGGGCAGTTATCTTGTCTGGTGCATTGCTCTATCAACACAAGGAATATTTTTTCCACCAGTGATGAAGGAAATAAAAGCCTTACTACTATGCTAGGGGTCTTGAGATACGTTATTCAGTTTGTCATCCTAGAAAAAACAGGAAAAGACATTCAGACCCTGACTGCTCACTGCTTCTTCCAGTGGTGTGGAGCACATGATGCCCGTCAGGCAGAGATACACCTGCCCGAGCCCACAGCCTGGGTACAGACTGATCTGCTCCCAGCATTCACACTCATCCACCGCCCACCCCAACCCTCTGCAGGGCCCCGAAATGCATCTCCCTGCCCTTCCTATGCCGCCCCTGCCACCTCAAGAGCCCCTTGGCCTCCCTCTCTCACCCATCAATCTCCTCACACCCCTCCAAGTCCTACCCTGCCTCCTCCCTACCCTCTCAATCCACAGTATCCTGCACAGATGCAACCCTTCATGCCCAGCCTGCCCGACTCCTCACTACCCAGCTCCAGCTCACTGGGCCCTTTCAGGCACCTCCACATATTCAAACCTCGCTGCTGCTCCTTGCGTACCCTGCTCCCCCTCGCCCACAATCCCTTTTCCATCTTCTCAGAATCCAGCTCCCCCCCCCCCCCCCCAAAAAAAAACAAAAAAAAAACCCAGCTAACCCCACACCTCCCTGCACCGGCTAGGCTCCAACCTTACTCACCATGCACTCCCCACAAGGCCCATTGCCCCCTAAGGCCCCTTGCTTACAGCTGCCCCCCAGCTTAGACGCTTAAGGCCTCGCAGGTCTCTTCTCCTCAAAACCCTCCAAAACCATTTCCCCCACCACCCTTCACAGACACTGACCATGAGGCATGTGGATATAAGGCACCAACTGCTTCACCTTGCCCCACCACCCCCCACCCCACCTTGCACCATGCCATCTGGCCTCCACCCTCCACAGACCAAGACTAAGACACTGTCAGGGGAGAACTCGCTTCAGCTGCTGGCAGCATCCCGACCCCAGAAGACAGCCCTGCCCATCCACCTCTGCAGGGCTTTCTGCCACCCTGGTTGTGTCGCTGCTTCAGGCTCCATCATGTGCTCCAGGACTAACCCAGGAAAGGGTCACTGCAGGAGCTCCCTTCACCTCACCTTGGCATCTCCCTCCACCTCCCCACTGCTGCACCACTACCCACTTCAGCCTGCTTCTAGCCCTGCCCCTCTCCCTAGTCCCAACTGTTCCCATTCACCACCAGGTGCCGGCTCCTAGAGAGCTGCACACCCTTACTGAACATGCTGGGGGGAGCGAGAAACAGTACCAGGAGTGGATGACAGACAAGGCAATTCCTAGAAGAGAAGCTACCACAAGTAGGTCAAGGGCTGTTAACACCTGTGGAGAGGAGGGATTAGGAGGCATCAAGCAGCTACTCAGCCATTAGATTAATTAACCCCCACAGCTCCACCCTAGGTAAAAAAGCAGCTCTCCAGGCTGTTTAGGTTGTAGCTATGCTGCTCTAAGGACAGGCAGACAAGGTTCTTTGTATCAGATTCACCCATCCTTTATTAGACAAGCTAACAGTTGGAAAAAAAATTCTTCTTTGCAAGTTTTAGGGTATAAACACCCTTAGTCAGGCTGAGGGAGCTCTCCCAGCTGGGTAATAAGCACAATGGCATTCTCTTGCAGTAGTTCTGCACAGGCGTCATCATTGCAACCTTTGAGAAGATTACTGATGAATTTTACCAATTATACGAGACCAGCCTGTCCTAGCTGCACTGCTTGAGAGATAGCAAGGGCAGGGGGCGGGAAATAAGTTTCAGCACTGAAGACAACAGACCTGACAACCTATCAGAGTAGCACATTGCTTAAAGAGACCACTTCCTTAGCATGTTGCCTGTACTGAAGGTGGAGTTGTTGTGAGGACAAAAACACAAAAAACAAAACCCTTCAGTCCTGAGAAATGGCTAAATTGACAGCCACCAAATTGTATTTCCAGGAGTCTGGCTCCTGAGGGGCTCATAGCAGCTAAGCTATATCATACTTGCCTTGAAAACCTGCGTTTACTTTACGAGTTGGCTCACTTCTCAGACATATCCAGAATCTCAATCGGGCCCCCCTGCTCATGGTGATCATTCAAGTAGGACTGACAACCAATGTTCCCAAACAGAGGCAGGCAAGATGGTTACCACTCCCTTGTGGGAAGCTTAGCTCAAGGAAAGGTCACCACGCTGAAGAACAAGGAAGAACTGGCAAGCATTACCATGAGCTGTACCTCATACAGAATGTTAAAAAGCATCACTGCACACCAATGAAGATGGTTTTCTTGGCAAAGGTAGCTAGGATACCAGGTGCTGGCAGAACTTGTGTCCCAACTACTGTTAATTACGAAGGGAAGACCAACCTGTTTTCAGAGGGTCATAGATGCACACATCTTCTCCATTATCCATGAAAACCTGGTTGCTTTTGTAGTACTGACCACTCCAAAACATGGAAAGCAGACAGCTCCCACAAACATCCTTGAGAGGGGCTTTACGAATATAGTGATTTCAAAACACCTTTATTTGCCTTCTGGTTTTGAAGCTTCTAAAAGGTGCCCCAGCTGGGTTTTTTTCCTCTTCATCTGGGTTTACTGCAGAAAATTAGGGTTCTTCTTGGGTGTTGTTTCTTCAAACAGAGCTGATACAGTCAGTCACACAGGTCTACAGAAATGCGTGTCATGGGATTAGTGATAAAACCAAGATGTTCGGCACCGTGCTTCCAACATGTCCAATTTGATACGGAGGATTACAGGCAAGCCAATAACCCATTAAGAAAGATCACTTCACTGCCTTACTGAAACACTGGCTTGAAGCCCCATTCGTTCTTAAGAGACGGCATGTTGTTTCAGCAAAAGTTTCAAAACGGAGATTGCGTTCTATCCATAATCCAGAGGGACCAGCTTGACCCAAGTGGCATTTGAAGGAATTACTTGAAAGGCTCCCAGAAAGGAGGAGGGAAAAGCACTTTCTCTCTCACTCACTGCAGAGAGAAGGATGTAAAAATCAATGGCTCTAAGTTGCGAAGAAAGGTTAGCGTGGATATCTGGGAGAAAGCCACCGTGAGAAGCCAGCCAGTGGAACAGCCTGCCTAGGGAAGCTGTGGACTCTTAGTCCCTGGAGGCATTCAAGAAGAGGCTGGGCAGCCACTGGGTGGGGATGATCTAGGCATACCTATGCCCATTTTCTACTCTGGGTATTTTCCATGCTTGTGCTTTGCCTGATGCTCCCATCCCCATCTTCCACACCTCTTTTTTCTGCTATGCGTGTCAGGGTGTTTCTAAGCCTCCCCAGAGGCATTGGGGGTTGGCTAAGCCAGGATTGGGGATTTCACCTGGTGTGTCCTCTTCTCCTGCTAGGAGCAAAGCTGGAGGCTCCTGGATAGAGGCCTTTACCCCTCCACTCAGGGTCAAACACATGGCCACATGGGTCTCTAGGAAAGAATTTTACCCCAGGGTTAGATTGGTGTGGGCTGTGGGACAGAGGGGTTGCCTTCCTCTGTACTGGGGGGCATAGCCCTCTGGCCAGAATCTCTTGAGCCTGTATTGACAGCACCTGAAAGGGGCAGGAAGTGGGCAGCCATGGTTCCCCTGCTTTACCTGCAGCAGGTCAGTGTGTTAGGTCTGTGTTGAGGGTAGTCTCATGTAGAGCTTAGATTAGGGTTGAAAGAGATGGTTAGGGTAGGGATGATCCAGCCACAGGCAGGAGGTTAGACTAGATCATCTCTGGAGATCCCTTCCAACCCTTCACAGGTCTTCTCTCCAGTCAGACAAGACCAAGGAG
This sequence comes from Alligator mississippiensis, assembly GCF_030867095.1. Taxonomy (NCBI): domain Eukaryota; kingdom Metazoa; phylum Chordata; order Crocodylia; family Alligatoridae; genus Alligator; species Alligator mississippiensis. Next base: position 449,727,802 of record NC_081824.1, read on the forward strand.
GCTATTGGCTTAGGGAAAGAAACTAACCCATCAGCCAGCAACCTTATACCATGGAAGTGTCTCAACATGCCTCTCTCACTTGTCATTAGAAGATGGTTTCACCATATTTTGATAGTCTTGTCCCTCGGCTGGTTCCTAACAAGACTATTGACCCTACTGGAAATTCCATGAGTACAACCACGGCTGAGCAGTTCCTTTTAAATGATCACTACTGGATCTCAAGGCATCTCATCCATGAATAGATCCTTGCACTTGCCTCAAATTGGGTGCCTCTTCAGTCTATGCCTACACGTTTGCCTATGGTTATAACCTCCTTTGGCAAGCCCTCTTAGAGGGGGACTGTTCCGTTACAAGCATTACACATTTTAGTAGAGTTGGCAGGACAGGACACTTCCCATAAATGAGTCGTATGTCTGGTATAATGACTTCATCCATTGCTACCAAATGAAGGGGGAGAAAGACTTGCTACCTGGAAGCATGCATCAGCTGATATTATCACCACGGGTGCCCTATAGCAACTTGAACCTTGTGGAAGAAGAAAACCCCAGGCCTTAATTTCTGCTGTCTTCTTTGAGTTAGTGCACTATTTGCTAAAGATTGCTTCCCCCCCCCCCCCAACTTATTTTGGAATCTGAGCTTTCTCCCGTCTTTTTCCCTTGTTGAGCTGAGTAGACCTATGAGGTCAATAGGTCAAACCACAGTCTATGCCCTCTTGCAGCTTTCTGGTTCAAACCAGTTTTTCGTTGACTTGTTATATCTCATGTCATGTGACCTGAACTGAAACATATAAAAGGCTTGCTTGAATTGTCGGGGGGGGGGGAAGCATGCGGGACTGATAAGAGTAAGCTCTGTCTGTCTGGTGCTCTCCCCTGCAGCTGCCTATGTAATAAAGGTCTCTGACAACTTTGTGACAATACAATAGAGTGAAGCCTGTTTCTTCCACAACCTTAACCTCAACAATTACCCCTCCACATCATAACATAGCTTGCTCTTACCATGCAGCCATACAAAAACAGTCACTGTCCATCAAGCAGATCCACTACAAGTCCCCATTCTTTGGATGATCCAAGATTTTTCATTTGTCTATTCCCTGGCAGCTGAAAACAGGATACAGACGCTCGGAGAATGTACAACTCATGGCCTTATACTCAAAACCCCCACTCTTGATTTTACCATATTAGAAACCGTCTGGAAGAAAAAAAAAAGAGGCCCAACTGACAAGAAAGAAACAAGGGAAGCAGCAGCACAGGATGAAGGTGAGATGTCCATCCTCTTCTAAGTGGTCACAGTCTGCAGAGAAGAGAGCTATAAAAATCTCCAGGTGTTTGGTTGAGTATCCATCCAGATGCTGATCTCAGGATGGTTGGGTTAATTCTCTTGTTGCTCAACTGTAGTGAGAGCATTCCCTGCCATGGTGTAAGCCACAGGAACAACGTTGACACTGAAGCAACACACACCACCTGAGAACCTAGAAGAGAAACTGGGTTCGCTCTTGTAAAAGGCATTTAGGGTCAAAGGCGTATGACAGGGATGTATTACCTTTGCCTCACAAGCAGCACCTGCTTTTCTGCTGTCCTCCATTCTCTAGAAGCTGATACTAGAACTCACCCCCATGTGCAGAAGCTTGGAGCTCTAAATCCTCCCATCATATAGACTGGAGGGATGCAATAGCTGAGAAAAGGCAGAACCGCTTCTCACATCTATTGGCAACACCCATTTTAAATCCTTCCAAACAGGAAGCTACTTAGTAGACCATCAGGCCATTGCTTTTTTCAGGAAGGTGCCATCTGCACTATCCCAAGCCTTGGTAAGGTGTCCCATGTCCCCAGGTGTGCCAATATTAATCCCCAGTAAAGAGAAGATGCTACCAGAAGACAGTAGCTCACTCTGCAGGAACCCTGCTGATAAGGAGCAGAGAGGATATGTGTCACTGCAGTGTACATCCGGGCAGCCGTGTAGCGCTCCCATGACAGCCAGCCAGAGCTACTCGTTCCATGATCAACCCTAGTTTCACAGCTAGCTCCACAGCTGGGGAAGAGAAGTCAATTTCCAGCGACTGTTACAACCCAACCCTGCCCAGGCAGACTTCCTGCATATATGACCCTTACTCAACTATTTCTTGCCCATGACGGGTCAACTTGACTTGTTCAACTTGCTGCGTTTCCTCCTTGCCATGCAAAGATGGTTGAAGAAGCACTTCTAATGAACTTCTTCCAGACTACGGAGATCACATATATCCCCTCAAGCTTTGCTCTTCCTCTCTCTGCTTGATGCAGAGCTCCTGCCTAGAACATTGCCTCCCCCAACTCCCGGCAGCCTAGTCAGCCACAGCAGCAGACACACCAGAGTTCGAAGGGCTGGCAAAGAATGCTCAGGAGAAAATCTGGCAAATACAACCTCACGTCTGCAAATCCTTGTAAGTTAGGCTACACCCAATACTTCTTCAGCTACAGCTGAGATGATACTGTATGCAAGTCTAGGCAGGCTTTGCTGGAGCAGCCAGAAAGACTGTGGAGAGCCTCAGTGTCTTATCCCAAGTTTGGTTAGGTCAGAGTGGACAGTCAAGCGTGGTGTGGGCAGAACTAGGAAGAACAGAGATGACGAAGCAGGCCGAGCACCTGTATTTCACAGGGCTTTGCTTTGTTTTCCAAGGACAACAGATGATCTTTCATCTCAAAATATATTTTAGCCCTGGCCTTTCAGGCCTTAATCCAGCCTTGCAAGTGTTCCTGACCACTTTTCCAGCACAGGCAAAAGATTCTGTCTCTCACCCTCATCTTCACATTGAACCCACATACCTACTTGTGCTACAATCTCTGGGGTAAGCAGAGTTCTGCAAGGTTGCATGAGCACAAGCAAGGACAACCCCAGGGGCTAACTAGTAGGGTGTTCATCATAGAGAACAGTCCAGTTGTCCTCCATTGATATGAAACCAGATGCCATTATGTCCCCTTATTTTTCACTTGGAGAGAAATAAAGGATATAAAGCCATCCAGTTTTGTATCAGTGGAGGACAGAATAGAGGACATCCTGGTTTTCTGCTAGGATGACCACCCTACTTGCTACCCAGCTAAGTAGCCTTACTCTCCCAGCTTCCACTAGCATAGAGCTCAAGCGAGTTCTGCTCCAAAGAGGGTGCCCCATCCCTTGCCTGGCATAGAGGCAGAGGTCAGCCATGCTGGTAGTTCACTGGTCAACAGTAGCCTTCTGAGCTACTACCAGAGATGAGTGTTATATAGGGCTTGGTACTAGTTAAAAAAAAAAAAAAAAAACACCACTTACCTCTTATTGTTAAGGAGGCATATCAAGACTTGGAAGCCTCAGTGGATAGGAGTGGCCCTAACTCCAGGCAAGGGGAAGAGCCCTAAACAAATAAAACCAAAGCGACAGAAAGCAGAAAACCAACGAACAGCACCTTCCCTCCCACCCCCAAATATGCAACCCTGGGTCAACTCAGGCTTTCATGCAAGCACCATGCTTAAGCAAATACAGAGCAAGACCTTGATTTATATCAGTGGCAAACCACTTCTTCTCCACACACCATGTGACATTTTTTGGAGCCCTAGAAGTACCTGCTATTGTTGGCTACAAATGTCCAACTCGGGATCCTTAAAATTTGGTTTGTTAGGTGGATTGAAACACTGTAATGAAGTCAAATCATAAACCTTGGGGCTGGTCCCCACACACGCACAGTAGTGAGCTACAAGAGTCAGGTATACCTATCCCACAGGTGCTGGAGTCTGCCGCTGACGGCCAGTCAAGGCTTCTTTCAGCATGGTGTTATCCTCCAGAAGGGGTTTGCCAGCTGGTCCTTCTGGCTGGACAGGTCGGGTGCTGGTCACGTTGGAGATCAAGAGGGCGCCACTGAGGGTCACTTTTCACTGCTTTTTATCTGTCCTTGGCAGACTTCGGTGACTCCCCAGTTTTAAGGTTTGCCCAATCCAGGGGTTGTTGACCCTCATGGGACTTTCCTCTCGGTGGCTACTGGATGGCATCTGTCAGCCCCAGGAGTTGTCCGCATGTACATGCAGGTTTGGGAGTCCATTGATGAATTTTGAATAGGGCTCTGGGAGCAGTCAATTTGGAGATATTCAGCCCAAAAGTTGGTCCCCGGCATTGATCAACTCAGACCGGGGCTTCTAGCCCTTGAACAGTGAAGTTTAGAGAATTCCCGGTTGCTACATTGTCTCATATTGATTTCTTCCCTTGGTTGATCTACGGTTTTCCTAGGTGTTAATCGCTGCCTGCTACTGTGTTACCATTCAAATTACAAATTCACTCCCTCTTTCAGGGGCCTGCCCGATACAGGGAAGTGGCAGTTTGATTCCTGCCCTTCTTACCATTGTTACAATGTATAACTTACTTCTGAAACTAAACACATTTAGTTAAAAGGTGAGGAGTATAAAATATAAGCTACAAGAGTAATGGCCATGGCACACAAATAGATAAAAATACCAAAATACAAGGGGAGATACAAAATACACACATACAAACTTTGAAACACAATTCCTTATCTTATATTGAAAGAAAGAGGAAGTTAGAAAAGGTAGAAGAGGAAAAACATATCCAAGGAGGGGAGAGCAAATGCAGGTAAGAGGAAAAGGGGGCTTTCTGCTACACTATCGTAGCAGTACCAACTTGCTGAGCAACCCCCACGCCCGTCAGTCTCAATTTTCGCATTTTAGCCCCCAGGTGGGCAGCCCTAAACAAGAAGTTTCCAACCTGTAATGTGAAGCATGGCTAGTTACATCTGGGTACCATGCTTCATATTTCCTACATGTGGTGGTTCTGAAGCCTGGGGGCACAGGAAGGTAAATTATACTAAAACACCGTTTTGTGGGCCACATCACCCTGCTGTGGTCCATTCTAGTTCACAGGCTCTCCAATAACAAAGCTGGTCACAGTAGCGTCCTAGTGATAGGACCTTATTACTTCACCTTAGGAGTACACTCAAGACTGCTTGGCATGACAGGGAGCAAGTGAGCTAGAGCCCTTACAGCATTTCAACTGTAGGGCAATCATAGGCAGAAGATTTAGATTTGAGGGGCTGCTTGGACTGGAAGCTTTCGTTCTACCCACTCCCTCAACTGCAGCAGCAGCACCTGGGAAAAGACTACTGTGCCATCACAATCAACCATAAGAACAGGTATTGCTGGCCATGGACACAACAAAAAAGGTAGACAGTTTCAAATGCCATATGAAACTCAAGTGTCTAGGTGTACAAGCCCATTGACAGGGATCTAAACCTCCTGGAACAGTTCAAAAGATCACCAGGATCATGGGCTATTGCTTTCAACCTGTTCTGCATTTAGGCCTACACCGAGCTTTGGCCCTCCAGACGCTCCACTGTGTGCAGATCCTAAGTCCCCATTTTCCCTTCTTTAACCCTGAAAGCCATCTAGCAACTCCAGAAAGGCTTAGTATGCGGAGGAGTCTAGTACACCTTGCAGTCACAGGTCTTAACCCACCTTTAAAAGCTTAGGAATTAAGCTTCAAGATATATGCATATGTAGTAACATGAGGAGCAAGTGGAAGTACAGAAAATCCAAATTTGACTACAGTAAGCAGACACAGGACATCTGCACAGAGCAAAGCATTTAGTTCAGTTTCTGGGGCTTACAGAACCAAGTTACACTGGAGGAGCGCTCTAACCAGTTCTGAAGCCACCTCCACTAGACTGAGTTCAAAACTGCTCATTGATACTGTCTAGACTGTTTTAGGGGCCTCCAGTTGTCCCGATCTCTTTGCAAGAGGCAAGTTTCAAGACGCTTGTCAAGTTAAAAATCATACAGTTCAACATTAAGCATGATGTAACTACAGAAGAGTCAAGAAGTACTCCTCCTTTCAAGAGGAAAAGCATCAAGTTGTCACAACATACTTGGGCAGAATAGTGAAAATGAGTGGAGTGACTAAATACCACATTTTCAACTGAAACAAGGGGTTCTAGCACATGCACACTTTTCCAAGTCAAGATAAATAAAGTAAATATTTAAAAGGTCTACATACCAGCAGGCAAACTCACAGTCCACATGGCTTTGAAGATGTAAGAGCTGGTAGGACTCCAACAAACTGGGCTTGCCAAAACACAACCATATGTCTTTCCAAGCTCCTTAATGCACCACCTATTCTGAGCCTCTTTCAGAAAAAAAACACAAACATAAAAAACCCCATCCCCTCAGATTTAACAAGAAAAGTACTGCTCTTCCAGATGCTAAAGAAGCACAGACCTTTCTCCATACCAGCTATGAAAACAACCACAACCTCCTTCCCTATAAGCTCTCTCAGTACCTTCTTTCAACTGCGGGGTCCACCCAATGACCTGATCCTTTCCACCTACACCTCATCGGCAATTAGGGCTGCCTGCACTTATTAAGCTGCATGGGCCCTTTGGTTTGGAGACCTGCATCAATACCTCCTGCTCATTGGTTTAAGTCAAATACTATGTGTTTGGTGGATTTTCATTGTGACATTTCTGAGCTGCACTCAGACATAAGGGAGTATGTGGCCTCTAACTACCTTCTGGCTACTGTCAAACACATTACCGATTAACTAATGACCTGCTTTAGTCTCATAGCATAATTTAGCTGAGCTGGTAATTGAAACACATTTTCTGACCACATACACCATAGCACAAGGGGCTAAGACCATCAGTCCACACTAGCAGGAGGAATAAACAGATTCTCAAGATTCCCCCTATAGAAATAAGAAATTAGAAAAGCACAGCTCATCTGGTCCCCCTCTCTGCTACTGCTGGAGTGTCTCCCTTAGGCTAGTGCCCCATCACCCCCAAGAACATTAGTTAGCAGTTCCTACAGCGGGCCATTGCAAGGCTGTGGTTATCTACCACAACTGAACACAATTAACGTCAGGGCAGTCACTGTAAACCTTCTGGACCAAAGCAATCAGACCCCAACTCTTCAACAAGAGGCTTCCACTCACTGGGGATCTGCCAGTTATGGCAACAAAGGCAATGCCAGGAAGTCTTTTCTTGTGATGCCAGATGATTGTGCTGTAAGAAAGGAAGTGTTTTTACATTTTCCAGTGAGAACATGGAGGTAGAAAAAGAAAAAAAGGTCTTTAGACCACTGAGACTGTATGCTTGTCTGCTCCTGTGCAGGCAGTGCCAGCAGAAACTGTTTTTAACAACTTAAATCTCATGAAATGGCCCAGCTGAGATAATCGTTCAACAACAGTGATCACTGAAACAGAGTTTAACTAGGTACCTCACAGCACAAACTCTGTAGCATGGAAATTTGCTTGCTTAGTCTGATGGTTCATATAAATGGTTTATGAACACTTAGTTTATCAGCATGTCACAGACAGGAGCAGTATGTGTTCTGGGAATTTATAAGTACATTAGTTGAAAGTGTTTTAAATAGTTACAAGTACTGCAACTCATTACCTTTTTTAATCTCTAATAATTGATTCTTTATTAAAACTTCTCTTAATAATTTCTTAAATCTTTGTAACTTAATAGTGGAAACTGTAATATAAGCATTATATCCCGGAGTGAAGAAATCCAGTGAAGGGGCCATTTTTTTTTTCTTTGTTACCTGTAAAATAGAGGGCAGGAGTGAACAGCAAGAGACTTTTCTGAGGTTTTACTTACAACACGCCTTCAGCATTGTCCATAGAAGCTGATTATACAAATGACCTCTTTTTACCTGAGTATGTGAGGGTCACTCTACTCATGTTTTCCGTGTTTGACTCTCGTTATGTCCTAGAATGGTAACCGTTGGTGGCGGTTCATCTGGTGGGGTCGATGTACTGGTGGTGGCCCGTGATGTGTTCCACGCAGATGTCACGGGACCAACAGATGGTGTCGGACACCATAAGGCAGCGCATCAGCTTGGCGTAGTGGTGGGAGAAGCGGCACGCACACAGGACGCTCTCGTTGCTGGGGTCCCAGGCTCAGAGCGTTCCCACGATGAGTGCGTCGACCATCACGTCGTAGGCACGGCCCCTCAGGGTGTTGGCCAACAGGACGTACTTCTCCCGCTTGCGAGCCTGGGTGTCGGTGAAGCCTTTGCGCTTGTTCTCGAAGGGGATGGTAATGTCCAAGATCACAACCTTCTTGACCTTCTCGTTGGTGATGACTATGTCAGGATGTATCTGGCTCTCGCAGCCTGGGACAGTGCGGTTCACGGAGACCTCCCCGCTGCAGCCGGGATGGCCCTCACTAGGTGGTCCTGGACAGCGTTGTGGCAGAGCTGCCAGGCCCTGGCGTGTGGCTTGCAGCTGCACAGCACGTAGGGGAGGGTCTCGGCCACGTAGCCGCACGGTCGGCACCTCTTGTTCCAGTGGCCGAAGCGGACAGCCCCATTCAGTCAGGCAGTTGAGGCGGGCGCGGTGGAGGAAGCGCCAGTCCGCAAAGTGCGTGAAGCTCCCACTGAGCATGAAGTGGTTGCTGAAGTCCCACTTCGAGGTGACGTCGAAGACCTTGCCCTGGTCAGGTTTGGCCCTCAGGTCACTGGCATACTTGTTTCAGACAGTGTCCTTCAGGAACCTCTCCAGGAAGGTCCTCGTGCGGGGCGTCACTGTCACGGGGTTGGCGTGCGGGGCTGGTTGCAAGGAGACTCCCAGCTCCTGGCACTCCTCGGTCCAGGTCCAGGTGCAGCTGAGGCGGCGCATGGTGTTGCGGGCCCGGCTCCACAGCGAGGCAAAGTCCCTGCCATCTCGGCTGAACTCGCCCTCTGGGGAGCCACTGCGGAAGGTGGCCAAGTCTTGTCCAGTGGGCTGCCTCCCGATCTTCTTGCAGGTGGTCTCCTTGAGGGTGCTGGCAGTGATGGTACTTACCGTGGGGTCTGGGCAGGTTAGGAGGCGGAATGCGTGGATGACCACCGCGATGTTGCCGAGGTCTCCTATGCAGTGTACGTTGGCACCTCCCTGCTGGTAGGGGATGTGCAGGACCTCGTTGCTGGCCCTCAGCGGCAGGTGCAGCCACTTCTTGAGTAGCTGCTGGATCTTGGCGTCTGCCTTCTTGAGGGGGGTCTTGGGGACCGCCGAGCCTCTCAGGATAAATGCGATGTGGGGGATGAGGAAGGTATTCATCACATCTATCTTCTGCCAGGGGGCCAGCAGGGACGAGTCCAGCTTGTGGGCGTCCTGCACGATGCCGTGGATGGTCTCCTCCGGCGTCTGCTTGGCCCGGTGGCCGGGGGCGTCCCCAGGTGGCAGTAGGCCTCACCGTCGCGCAGGTGCCTCATCGCCTGGCCCTGGATCGTGAGGGTGGAGTCCAGGACACGGCTCTTCTACCTCCCATCAATGTGCAGGGAGGCGCACTTGGCGACATTGAAGCAGAGGCCCATCCACCTCGCCACCTCAGACGTCACGTCCAGCACCTGCTGCAGCTGGGTGGCGTCAGGGGCGAGGAGAACGAAGTCGTCAGCGTAGGCCAGGACACTCAACTTCTGGCCGTAGAGGTCGAGCCCGCCAGGGCCAACTGCCATAGCTCGAAGGAGCAGTTCCATGGCCAGGTTGAGTACGATGGGGCTGAGGGGGCAGCCCTGCCTCACCCCCGAGCGGATGGAGATCTCTGCGGTCTCCCTGTCGGTGGTGCGGACAGTCATAGTGCAGCCGTGGTAGAGCTCTCGCACCAGGTCGATGATGCCGTCTGGCAGGCCCAGCTCGTGGAGGGTGCTGAAGATGTGGCGGTGGGGCACAGAACCAAAGGCGTTGGAGATGTCCAGCCATGCCACAGTACGCTGCTTCCTGGTCCTCCAGGCGTTGTCCAGGGCCATTTGGAGGGTGAAGTTGTGCTTGTAGCAGCCCTCTGTCGACATGAACCCCTTCTGACTCCGGCTGATGGCCCCGCCGGTCACCGCCCAGTTGGTGATGCGGCCCGCCAGGCAGCTGGCGTAGAGCTTGGCGACGGTGAAGCACAGGGCGATGGGTCTCCAGTTGCCCGGGTCAGTCGGGTCTCCCTTCTTGTGGATGAGGACCATCATGGCCCTCTTCCAGGCGGCGGGCGTGCGCCGGAACTCTGCACCTGTTGAAGAGAACAGAAAGAAAAAGGCAGCCTGGGTCATGCTTTTTAAGGACACTGTACCTGATCCCATCCCTGCCAGGGGCAGTGTCCCTGGTCCTCTTTAGGCGGGCTTCCACTTCCTGCAGCATAAAAGCTTCCTCGAATCCCTCCGCTGCGGGGACGGGGGTCAGCGCTCCGACGGTCACAGGGCAGGGGGCCATGGCTTCTGCTGGGGGGTTGAAGACCCTGCTGAAGTAATTGAAAAGAGTCTCCTGAGGGACCTGGCAGAAGGCCGAGGGTCCCTCCAGGATCTCTCTCACCTCCTTGGGATGGTTGGCCCGGTACAACTTCTGGATCTGGGAGGCTGCGGCTGGGTCATATCGCTGGCACCTGGGTCGCCTCTGCAGCTGCAGTCTGTGGTCCCATCGCGTCGCTCGTCTGTTGTTGCTCCCCCAGGGTTGGCTGGGCTGAGCGGTCACTGAGAGCTCCTCTGTGAGCCGGGTTACCTAGGCCTCAAAGGCCTCGAAGGTGGTGGTTCAGGAGAGCTCCTCCAGCCAGAGGGTTTGCCACGGGTTGGACATCCTCTGCTGTGGGGAGGGCTCCGCACCCAGAGATCCTGGCACAGTTGGGGGCCAGAGGGCACCCTGTGGCTCGGTTCCTCCAGGCAGCTCCGGGATCCTCGGTGGGTCGGGGGCCTCAGCTGGCCCCGGGGGTTCAGGAGGAGGGCTGTCCGGTCAGGGCATCATGTTCGGTTGGGCGTCCCTGTGCATAGGCTTGCGTGGTGGCGTCATTGAGGCAGGTCTCTCCGTTGGGTGGTCCCTGGAGGTCTGGTCTGGTGGGGTTGTCAGCAGGGTGGCCGGTCTGGCAGGTCTTCGCACCGCGGCCTGGGTTTGACGGGCTGGGGCGGCGGACCTCACCAGCGTGCCGGGTCTCCTCTCGGCTCTGTGGCTTTTGCATACCTTGACTACACTTGATCTTAGCCCACAAGAGGCAGAGATGCCATACCCACCCAGGGCTCGAGAGGGAGCAGGGCACCTGGGACTGTCAGCCCCGTGGGCCTGAAGAGGGAGCCCGGTGAGGGCTGGGGACATAGGAATAGAGGAGCTTTCCCCCACTGTCACCCTGAGGAAGAGGAAAAGGAGGAGGCACAAGCTAGGTTTGTGAACAAGGGGTGAACGAGGGATGCCTCTGAGGGCCAACCCACCTCCTCAGCTGCTGCTGCCACCACTGTTGGGCAAGGACAAGTCCTGTGGTGACTCTTCTGCAGCAGACAGACTAGAAACCGACCCTCAATGCCCTGTAATTGTTGTCATCATTGCCAGTTGCCTGCCTTTGCCTGGCTTTCAGACTCTGGCAGTGGCTCAGGAGGCCTCCCAACAGGCAAGCAACTGGTGCTGCTGCTTTCTTCATCCTGCTCTTTGGAGATTTACCCCCTCCCCATCAATTGACATTAGCGGTGGCAGCAATGATAATGCTTGATGAGGGTAGTATCTTGTCCTGCCTTCCTTGCAAGGGTCTGTCTGATGCTACCCCAGGCTCTGCTAAGCTGATGGAGAACAAAGGGCCTGGAAACAGGGCTCACCTTACCCTGCCATCTGCCCCACTGTGGCCTGCTGCTCCCAGCAGTGGGCCAGGCCCCTGACTGGCTGCGAGGACTTGGCCAGTGGCTTGCACCACTCACTTATCTGCCTGTCACCTGCCCAGCCTACCTGGGGCCCACCCAGTCTGCCTGCAGCTGGGCCTCGCTCCCCCAGGTGGGCATGACTGCCATAGGCGGGTTCTGGGCTCTAGCTTGCACTTCAAGCAAGTAGGCAAGCCTGCTTACTACGCTGCTTAATAGGCAGAGTGAGGGTCCTGGCTGGGGCTAACCCACCTTTGCACAGGGCCTGCCTCCTGGGGTCAGTCAGGAGTCGTTGCTCAGGTTCAGGCTCAAGCTCCCTCAACCTGAGCCAAGCATCTCAGGAAGCTGCTGCTGCTGCTTTTACAAATCAGTGGGAAGTCGCTCCCCCAGGGGGAAGAGGGCAGCGGACGTGGAGACCCTGCAGTACAAGGCCGATGCATTGAGCAGCTGGAGCAAGCTCTGAGGCCCCCTTCCAGTGCCAAAAATATGTTTAATGCATCAGTCCTTCTCAGATCGAGGATGTAGCAATGAGAAAACCGATAAGAACAGAGTTTTCATAGCAAAATATACTCATAACAAAATAAAAACAAAACCAATGTCGCATATCATCGAGACTAAACACAAACTCCTATCTATCCAACTCAAACAGCATCTTCAGCTTCAGATTTATACCTATACATCCATAGTGCCAACATAAATAGCATCGCATAATATCAACATGCATACTAGGGCTGTGCAAAGCTTTGGATTGCGATTTGGATTTGGAGATGATTCAGAGGCCGAATCTAAGAATCCGAATCGAATCGCTAGAAGCTTTAGGCTTTCCGAATCGGTTTGGAGCTTCGGAAAAAAAATTGGCGTTTCAGCCATAGGGTGTAATGGGGAATCAATAAAATATCTATAACTTGGTTGTCTTTTGGATGATTCGGATGAATCTTGAAGGATGGTAGCTGCTGCAGAGGGCATGAAGCCTGCCATGTTTCAGGGTGATAGGCACAGGGGTTTCTGGGAAACTGCACCTCAAAGTCTTGAAAGCAAAACTCATGTCATCTGTGTGTGTTAAGGCACAGGGGGGTGAAAACTGCAGGCCTGCTAGGGCCTTCTGAGGCCTTGGTGCCTGCCAGCTGTCAAAGAGAGAGGTGCAGGGGGAGTCTGGGTACTGGGGCCCTGCAGCTCTGGCCGCAGGCAGGCAAAACATGTGACATGGGTGCTTGCGGGACAGTGTGTGTGTGTGTGTGTGTGTGTGTGTGTGTGTGCGCGCGTGTTCAGGTGCACCCTTCCTGGTGCTGGGGCCTCTGCACAACATGGCAGTGTGCCCCTGTGAGGTCTCCTCCTCCCCTGCAGATGATGACAGGTCAAAGTAACTTAACTGGCTCAACACCAATAGCACCAGCAGCATCAAAGAGAGGGGGAAGTGGGATGTAGCAGCCCAGGTAGAAGTGCAGAGGTGCCTGGGGAGTCGGATGTCCGGCAGGAGGCGGCGTGCCAGAATTCCCCTGTCTAATCTATATTGAGCCCATGAGTTTCTGTACCTAGGAGACTGATGAGGTGCAGTTCATAGGCCCGGCTGTGAAAAGTGGTTTGTAATCTGTTCCCTCTCAGGTACAGGCCTGAGAGACCGGAGGCAGAGTATTTTTCTGGTGAGGAATGTGCCCCCACAGGTAGTTGGGTATTGTTGTCTTGGATCCATCCAACTCCCCAGCTACCTCTGCACTTTTACCGGTGCTGCTACATCCTGTTTCCGCCCCTGCCCCCACCCAGCCTGTCCCTCCCCCCACGATGCCTCTATTTCCATTTCCACTGACTGGCTTTCTTGTCTGCATTGCATGCCAGGCCAGGCTCTGGCTTCTTTACTATTCCTTCCATCCAGGGCCAGGAGACACACCAACTGTGTGCACTTCCTCAGCCTGACAAAGGGTTTTTCAACCCAAAATCCCAAGATAGATTTTTTATTTCAGTTTTTTCATTATAAACATATAAATATAAAAACACAATAAAAGCCATCATAGCTTGAGAGCTGCCGCAGGACCTAGCAGGCCTGCAGTTTTCACTCCCGTGTCTCAACACACACGCAGGGTCGCCTGTGTCATGAGTGTTGCTTGTCAGCAGCTTAAGGTGCAGTTTCCCAGAAATCCTTGTGCCTACCACCTTGAAACTTGGTGGGCTTCATGCCCTTGGCCACAGCTACCACCCCTGGAAGATTGATCCAAATCAGCTGAAGAACAACCAAGTTATAGATATTTCATTGATTCCCCACTATACCCTATGGCCGAATCTCCGAATCGGCTCAACATCTTTCCCGAATCGATCCCAGTGCTGGGTAGGGAGGGCCACCCCACATGCTTTACTCATCCTTCCTTCCAGGTACTGCCACTCTGCTCTGGGGACTCCACCACCTACACCAAGCTCAGTAGTAAGTACTGGTTAGGGAGGCCAGTGCTGGAGTTGCTGTCCCTCTGATACAGGGCAGCGCTGCTCTAGTCAGTGGACAGCGCTACGGGGGAATGCTGCTCTGACCATCCTCACTGGGTCATCATCACCACCCCCAAGGCTTGTCACTACTCCACTACTGGCTCTCTTCAGCCTCTCTGTGGAGCCCCAGGCCTTTCAGACGCTGATTACCCTCACCTGCAAGTGCACAGAATTTCAGCTCATTTAGCAACAGGAAGTATCAGGTTTAGCCCTGGACCCACTACAGGGATTTTTATTGACTTAAAAAGACCACACAGGAAGTGAGTGACTCCTATCTGGGATCTCTCCTCTTTCTCCCACGTACATAGCAGCTTTCTATTAAATCTAAGGGTCACCCCATTGCAGACCTGGCACTGCTTAGAGGAGGGCTGACCCATCAGTGACCTTTGTCTAACTTTGTGTTACCAACTGGTGTGTGCCTACAGGTGTCACTGATTTGGCAGAGAAGGCCAGTGGACACACAACTTGATCCACCTGCCCTTTACAATAGCCTGTTTTAGACCTCAAGCAGTAAACCCAAGGCCACAAACAGTGAGAAAAGGTGTGAGAAGCCCCCTCCTGAAGCATGCATACTAATGCGGGTGTGCAGATCAGAAATACACTTAGTTGCCATTCTAGCACATAACCAGAGTCAAGCATGGAAAACATGAGTAGTGACCCTCACATAGTCAGGTAAAAAGGTCATTTTTACAATCAGTTTCTGTGGACAATGCTGAAAGTGTGTTGTGAGTAAAATCAGGAAAGTCTCGGAAAAGAGCTTGGTCTTCCCTTCATTGTTAACAGTAGTTGTGTGATAAAAATATATCATGATCCCTTATTCTCACTATACAGGGCCTCATAGCTGAACTGTGAGGTGTTTCTTTTTCCTCCTGCAGTAGATAAGCAGTGTCATAATAAGAAACAGTCTAGGCAACACTCGCTTTGAGATAAGTCTCAAGGTTTCTTATTAGAACACACAAATTTTATAAACATCATACACACTCATTACCCTAGAGTTACACCAAAACACAAGGTTACTAAGGGGCACACAGTTCAGAACTGTGCATGTGGCAGGCCTTCTTGCCGCAGCTCCATGTTAGGACTATGCATGTACTAAACTTTGCAGAAAAATATAACCAATTACAAATTGCCACGCTGGAATCTTTTGTTCATGTTAGCTATAAAAATAAAACCTTGGGCACAGCTCGGGGTCGACTTTGTTTTAAACACTGAGCTCCCTTGTCGATCTGTTTACAAACAATAAACTCGAGTTGGACCCAGCCTGAGAGTGTGACTCTCTCGTTGAGGTAAATTAGATTAGCCTCCAGGGACACAAAACTAGCAGTTTGTACAACAGTTGGGACACAAGTTCTGCCAGCACCTGTTCACTCCTGCCCTCTGTTTTACAGGTAACAGAAAAAATTACCCCTTCACTGGATTTATTCACTTGGGGCCATAATGCTTCTATTACAGTTTCCACAATTAAGTTACAGAGAATTAGGAAATTATTAAGAGAAGTTTTAATAAAGAATCAATTTGAGATCAGTAAAGGTAATGAGTTGTGGTACTTGTAACTATTTAAAACACTTTCAACTAATGTACTCATAAATTCCCAGAACACATACTGCTCCTGTCTGTGACATGCTGATAAACTAAGTGTTCATAAACCATTTATATGAACCATCAGACTAAGCAAGCAAATGTCTATGCTACAGAGTTTCTGCTGTGAGATACCTGGTTAAACCGTGTTTCAGTGATCACTGTTGTTGAAGGTTTATCTCAGCTGGGCCATTTCATGAGATTAAAGTTGTTAAAAACAGTTTCTGCTAGCACTGCCTGCACAGGAGCAGACAAGCATACAGTCTCAGTGGTCTAAAAACCTTTTTTTCTTTTTCTACCTCCACGTTCTCACTGGAAAATCTAAAAACACTTCCTTTTTTACAGCACAAACATCTGGCATCTCAAGGAAAGACTTCCTGGCATTGCCTTTGTTGCCATAACTGGCAGGTCCCCAGTGAGTGGAAGCCTCTTGTTGAAAAGACTTGGAGGCTGATTGCTTTGGTCCAGAAGGTTTACAGTGACTGCCCTGACATTAATTGTGTTCAGCTGTGGTAGATAACCACAGCCTTGCAATGGCCCGCTGTAGGAACTGCTAACTAATGTTCTTGGGGGTGATGGGGCACTAGCCTAAGGGAGACACTCCAGCAGTAGCAGAGAGGGGGGCCAGATGGGCTGCACCTATGCAATTTCTTATTTCTATAGGGGGAATGTGATTATTCCTTCTGCTAGTGTGGACCTAGCCCCTTGTACTGTGTGGTCAGAAAATGTGTTTCAATTACCAGCTCACCTAAATCATGCCATGAGACTAAAGCAGGTCATTAGTTAATTTGCAAGGTGTTTGACATTAGCCAGAAGTGAACAAGAGGACAAATAATGCCTAATAACGTGCAGCTCAGAAACTTCACAAAGGAAATAAACTAAGCACAGATTTGGTCCTTAAACAAGGAACAAGAAGTATTAGCGTAATTCGCCAAAGGGATCAGGCAGCTTAAGAAGTGGGGGCAGCCCTAATTGCTGATGAGGTGCAGGTGGAAAGGATCAGGCCACTGGGTGTACCCTGCCCCCTCCCCCGCAGTTGAAAGAGCCTAGCTGAGAGAGCATGAAGGGGAAGGTTGTTGTTGTTGTTATAGTTATAGTTATAGTTAATATGGGGGAAGTGGTTGCTTGTTTTGCATCTAGAAGGGTACTGTTTCTGCTTGTTAAATTTGAGGGATTGGGGTTTTTATGTTCCTCTCTTTTCTGAGAGAGGCTCAGAATAGGTGGTGTGTTAAGGGGCTTGGAAAAACATGTGATTGTGTTTTGACGAGCCCAGTTTGCAGGAGTTGTAGTTCCTATATTTTCAAAGCTGTGTGGACTGTGTGATTACCTGCAGGTATGTAGTGCTCTCAAGTATTTTATTTATCTTGATTTAGAAAAATGTGCTAGTGCCCCTTGTTCCCTTAATAGTTGTATATGTGGTATTTGGTCACTCCACTCACTGTCACTAACTTTTCTGCCCAAGTATGTTGTGACAACTTGATGCTTTTCCTCTTGAAAGGAGGGGTACTTCTGGGCTCTTCTGTAGTTACAGCACGCTTAATGTTGAACTGTATGATTTTTAACTTGAAAGCGTCTTGAAACTTGCCTCTCCCAAAGAGGCTGGGACAATTGGAGGTATCTAAAACAGTCTAGATGGTATCAATGAGCAGTTTTCAATTCGGTTTAGTGGAGGTGGCATCAGAACTGGTTGGAGCGCTCCTCCAGTGTAACTTTGGTTTTGTAAGCCCCAGGAGCTGAACTAAATGCTTTGCTCTGTGCAGATGATTTGGAAAGCCTGTGTATGTTTAGTGTAGGCAACTCTGGATTTTCTGTACTTCCACTTGCTCCTCATGTTACTACATATGCATATATCTTGAAGCTTAATTCCTAAGCTTTTAAAGGTGGGTTAAGACCTGTGACTGCAAGGTGTACTAGACTTCTCTGCATACTAACCCTTTCTGGACTTGCTAGATGCCTTTCAGGGTTAAAGAAGGGAAAATGGGGGCTTAAGATCTGCACACAGTGGAGCATCTGGAGGGCCAAAGCTTGGTGTAAGTCTAAATCAAGAACAGGTTCAAAGCAATAGCCCATGATCCTGGTGATCTTCTGAACTATTCCAGGAGGTTTAGATCCCTGTCAATGGGCTTGTACACCTAGACACTTGAGTTTCATATGGCATTTGAAACTGTTTTACCTTTTTTGTTGTGTCCTTGGCCAGCAATACTTGTTCTTATGGTTGATTGTGATGGCACAGTAGTCTTTCCCCAGGTGCTGCTGCTGCAGTTGAGGGAGTGAGTAGAATGAAAGCTTCCAGTCCAAGCAGCCCCTCAAATCTAAATCTTCTGCCTATGACTGCCCTGCAGTTGAAATGCTGTAAGGGCTCTAGCTCACTTGCTCCCTGTCATGCCAAGCAGTCTTGAGTGTACTCCTAAGGTGAAGTAATAAGGTCCTATCACTAGGACGCTTCTGTGACCAACTTTGTGACTGGAGAGCCTGTGAGCTTTGTGGGCCACATCACCCTGCTTTAGTCCATTCTAGCTGTGTTCTAGTATGGTTTGCTGTCCTGTGCCCCCAGAACTTAGAACCACTGCATTTAGGAAATATGAAGCATGGTACCCAAATGTAACTAGCCATGCTTCACGTTACAGGTTGGAAACTTCTTGTTTAGGGCTGCCCACCTGGGGGCTAAAATGTGAAAATTGGGACTGATGGGTGTGGGGGTGGCTCAGCCACTTTAGTACTGCTACTGTAGCAGGTATTTCTAGGGCTCCAAAAGATGTCATGTGGTGTGTGGAGATGAAGTGGTTTGCCACTGATACAGAGCAAGCACTTGATTTGTTTGCTTAAGCATGGTGCTTGCATGAAAGCCTGAGTTGACCCAGGGTTGCATATTTGGGGGTTGGAGGGGAGGTGCTGCTTGTTGGTTTTCTGCTCTCTCTGGCTTTGGTTTTATTTGTTTAGGGCTCTTCCCCTTGCCTGGAGTTAGGGCCACTCCTATCCACTGAGGCATTTTGAGTCTTGAAATGCCTCCTTAACAATAAGAGGGAAATGTTTTTAACCAGTACCAAGCCCTATGTAGCACCCATCTCTGGTAGTAGCTAAGCAGGCTACTGTTGACCAGTGAACTACCAGCATGGCTGACCTCTGCCTCTATGCCAGGCAAGGGATGGGGCACCCTCTTTGGAGCAGAACTCGCTTGAGCTCTATGCTAGTGGAAGCTGGGAGAGTAAAGCTAGTTAGCTGGGTAGCAAGTAGGGTGGCTATCGGAGCAGAAAACCAGGAAGTCCTCTACTCTGTCCTCCACTGATACAAAACTGGATGCCTTTATATCCTCTATTTCTCTCCAAGTGAAAAATAGGGGACATAAAGGCATCTGGTTTCATATCAATAGAGGACAACTGGACTATTTTCTATGATGAACACCCTACTAGTTAGCCCCTGGGGTTGTCCTTGCTTGTGCTCATGCAACCTTGCAGAATCCTGCTTACCCCACAGATTGTAGCACAAGTAGGTATGTGGGTTCAATGTGAAGATGAGGGTGAGACACAGAATCTTTTGCCTGTGCTGGAAAAGTGGTCAGGAACACTTGCAAGGCTGGACTGAGGCCTGAAATGCCAGGGCTAAAATACATTTTGGGATGAAAGATCATCTGTCAGCCTTGGAAAACAAAGCAAAGACCTGTGAAATACAGGTGCTCAGCCTGCTTCATTATCTCTGTTCTTCCTAGTTCTATACACACCACGCTTGGCTGTCCAACTCTGACCTAACCAAACTTGGGACAAGACACTGAGGCTCTCCACGGTCTTTCTGGCTGCTCCAGCAAAGCCTGCCTAGACTTGCATACAGTTATCATCTTCTCAGCAGTAGCTGAAGAAGTATTGGGAGTAGCTTGCCTTACAACCTCACTTCTGCAAATCCTTGTATTTGCCAGGATTTCTCCTGAGCGTTCTTTGCCAGCCCTTCGAACTCTGGGCTGTGTGCTGCTGTGGCTGACTAGGCTGCCGGGAGTTGGGGGAGGAAACGTTGTAGGCAGGAGCTCTGCATCAAGCAAAGAGGAAGAGTAAAGCTTTAC
The DNA here is from genome assembly GCF_030867095.1 of Alligator mississippiensis. Taxonomy (NCBI): domain Eukaryota; kingdom Metazoa; phylum Chordata; order Crocodylia; family Alligatoridae; genus Alligator; species Alligator mississippiensis. The sequence goes on from NC_081824.1 coordinate 449,747,491, forward strand.
GGAGATCACATATATCCCCTCTTCTAGAAGAAGTTCGTTAGAAATGCTTCTTCAACCATCTTTGCATGGCAGGGAGGAAACCTGTAGCGAGTTGAACAGGTCAGGTTGACTCATCATGGGCAAGAAATAGTTGAGTAAGGGGCATATATGCAGGTAGTCTGCCTGGGCAGGGCTGGGTTGCAACAGTCCCTTGAAATTGACTTCTCTTCCCTAGTGGAGCTAGCTGTGGAGCTAGTGTACATTTTGGAATGAGTAGCCCTGGCTGGCTGCCAGGGGAGCACAACTCGGCTGCCCAGATGTACACTGCAGTGATGCATCCCCTCTCTACTGCTTATCAGCAGGGTTCCTGCAGAGTGAGTGAGCTACTGTCTTCTGGTAGCATCTTCTCTTTAATGGGGGTTCATTTTGTCCCATGTCCCCAGGTGTGCCACCTTACCAAGGCTTGGCATAGTGCAGATGGCACCTCCCTGCAAAAGGCGATGGCCTGATGGTCAGCTATGTGGCTTCCTGTTCAGCAGGGTTTAAAATGGGTGTTGCCAATAGATGTGAGAAGCAGTTCTGCCTTTTCTCAGCTATTGCATCCCTCCAGTCTATATGATGGGAGGATTTAGAGCTCCAAGCTTCTGCACATGGGGGTGAGTTGTTGTATCAGCTTGTAGAGGATGAAGGACAGCAGAAAACCTGGTGCTGCTTGTGAGGCAAAGCTAATGTATCCCTATTGTACACCTCTGACCCTAAATGCCTTTTACAAGAGCGAACCCAGTTTCTCTTCTAGCTTCTCAGGTGGTGTGTGTTGCTTCACTGTTAACTTTATTCCTGTGGCTTGCATTGGGGCAGGGAATGCTCTCTCTACAGTTAAGCAACAAGAGAATTAACCCAACCATCCTGAGATCAGCATCTGTATGGATACTCCACCAAACACCTGGAGATTTTTATAGCTCTCTTCTCTGCAGACTGTGACCACTTAGAAGAGGATGGACATTTCACCTTCATCCTGTGCTGCTGCTTCCCTCCTTTCTTTCATGTCAGTTGGGCCATTTTTTTTTTTTTCCTTCCTGTTTCTAATATGGTCAAATCAAGAGTGGGGGTTTTGAGTATAAGGGCAAGACTTATATATTCTCTGAGCCTCTGTCTCCTGTTTTTAGCTGCCAGAGCATGGACAAAGGAAAGATCTTGGACCATCCAAAGACGAATGGGAACTTGCAGTGGATCTGCTTGATGGGCAATGACTGTTTCTGTATGGCTGCATGGTAAGAGCAAGCTAGATTATGATGTGGAGGGGTAAGTTGTTGAGGTGAAGGTTCAAGTTGGTATAGGGCACCCATGGTGATAATATTAACTGATGCATGCTTCCAGGTAGCAAGTCTTTCTCCCTGTTCACTTGGTAGCGATGGATGAAGTCATTATACCAGATGTATGACTCGTTTATGGGAAGTGACCTGTCCTGCCAACTCTACTAAAATGTGTAGTGCTTGTAACGGAACAGTCCCCCTCTAAGAGGGCTTACCAAAGGAGGTTATAACCATAGGCAAACATGGGTACCTCTTCAGTCTATGCCTACACAATTTGAGGCAAGTGCAAGGATCTATACATGGATGAGATGCCTTGAGATCCAGTAGTGATCATTTAAAAGGAACTGCTCAGCCGTGGTTGTACTCATGGAATTTCCAGTAGGGTCAATAGTCTTGTTAGGAACCAGCCGAGGGACAAGACTATCAAAATACGGTGAAACCATCTTCTAATGACAAGTGAGAGAGGCATGTTGAGACACTTCCATGGTATAAGGTTGCTGGCTGATGGCTTAGTTTCTTTCCCTAAGCCAACAGCCTCCTTGGTCTTGTCTGACTGGAGGGAAGACTTGTGAAGGGCTGGAAGGGAACTCCAGAGATCATCTAGTCTAACCTGCTGCCTGTGGCTGGATCATCCCTACCCTAACCATCTCTTTCAACCCTAATCTAATCTTTACATGAGACTACCCTCAACACAGACCTAATGCACTGACCTGCTGCAGGTAAAGCAGGGGAGCCATGGCTGCCTATGTCTTGCCCCTATAAGGTGCTGTCAATACAGGCTGGAGAGATCCTGGCCAGAGGGTTGTGCCCTACAGCACAGAGGAAGACAGCCCCTCTGCCCCACAGCCCACACCAATCTAACCCTGGGGTAAAAGTTTTTTGTAGAGACCCATGTGGCCATGTGTCTGACCCTGAGTGGAGGGGTAAAAGCCTTTATCCAGGAGCCTCCAGCTTTGCTCCTAGCAGGAGAACTGGCACACTCCAGGTGAAGTCCCCAGTCTTGGCTTAGCCAACTCCCAATGCCTCTGGGGAGGCTTAGAAACACCCTGGCATGCACAGCAGAAAAAAGAGGTGTGGAAGATGGGATTGAGAGCAACAGGCAAAGCACAAACATGGAAAATACCCAGAACAGAAAATGGTCATAGTTATGCCTAGATCATCTCCGCCCAGTGGCTGCCCAGCCTCTTCTTGAATGCCTCCAGGGACGAAGAGTCCACAGCTTCCCTAGGCAGGCTGTTCCACTGGCTGGCTTCTCACGGTGGCTTTCTCCCAGATATCCATGCTAACCTTTCTTCACAACTTAGAGCCATTGATTTTTACATCCTTCTCTCTGCAGTGAGTGAGAGAGAAAGTGCTTTTCCCTCCTCCTTTCTGGCAGCCTTTCAGGTAATTCCTTCAAATGCCACTTGGGTCAAGCTGGTCCCTCTGGATTATGGATAGGACGCAGTCTCCGTTTTGAAACCTTTGCTGAAACAACATGCCGTCTCTTAAGAAGGAATGGGGCTTCAAGCCAGTGTTTCAGTAAGGCAGTGAAATGATCTTTCCTAATGGGTTATTGGCTTGCCTGTAGTCCTCCGTACCAAATTGGGCATGTTGGAAGCAGGGTGCCTAACCTCCTGATTTTATCACTAATCCCATGATACATATTTCTGTAGACCTGTGTGACTGACTGTAGCAGCTCTGTTTGAAGAACCCTAATTTTCTGCAGTAAACCCAGATGAAGGGGGGGGGGGGGGGGGCGGGGAAATAGCTGGGACACCTTTTTAGAAGCTTCAAAACCAGACGGAAAATGAAGGTGTTCTGGAATTGCTTGATTCATAAAGCCCCTCTCAAGGATGCTTGTGGGAGCTGACTTCTTTCCATGTTTTGGAGTGGTCAGTACTACAAAAGCAACCAGGTTTTCATGGATAATGGAGAAGATGTGTGCATCTATGACCTTTTAAAAACAGGCTGGTCTTCCCTTCATAATTAACAGTAGTTGGGACACAAGTTCTGCCAGCACCTGGTATCCTAGCTACCTTTGCCAAGAAAACCATCTTCATTGGTGTGCAGTGATGCTTTTAACATTAGTCTCTTGGCTCACAATTTTGTATGAGCTACAGCTCATGATAATGTTTGCTAGCTCTTCCTTTGTATTTCAGCGTGGTGGCCTTTCCTTGAGCTAAGCTTCCCGCAAAGGAATGGTAACCATCTTGCCTGCCTCTAAGGGTTTGGGAATATCGGTTGTCAGTCCTACTTGAATGATCACCATGAGCAGAGGGGCCTGATTGGGGTTCTGGATATGTCTGAGAAGTGAGCCAACTCGTAAAGTAAATGCAAGTTCTCAAGGCAAGTATTATATAGTTTAGCTACTATCAGCCCCTCATTAACAAGACTCCTGGAAATACAATTTGGTGGCTGTCAATTTAGCCATTTCTCAGGACTGAAGGGTTTCCTTCCCCTGTCACAATAACCCCACCTTCAGTACAGGCAACCTGCTAAGGAAGTGGTCTCTTTGTAAACAATGTGCTACTCTGATAGGTTGTCAGGTCTACTGTCTTCAGTGCTGAAACTTATTCCACCCGCCTCCCCCCCTCCCGCCCCCCTTGCTATCTGTCAAGCAGTGCAGCTAGGGCAGGCTGGTCTTGTGTAATTGGTAAAATTCAACAGTAATCTTCTCAAAGGTTGCAGTGATGATGCCTGTGCAGAACTACTGCAAGAGAATGCCATTGTGCATATTACCCAGCTGGGAGAGCTCCCTCAGCCTGACTAAGGGTGTTTATACCCTGAAGCTTGCAAAGAAGAATTTTTTTCCAACTGTTAGCTTGTCTAATAAAGGATGGGTAAATCTGATACAAAGAACCTTGTCTGCCTGTCCTTAGAGCAGCATAGCTACAACCTAAACAGCCTGGAGAGCTGCTTTTCCACCTAGGGTGGAGCTGTGGGGGTTAATTAATTTAATGGCTGAGTAGCTGCTTGATGCTTCCTAATCCCTCCTCTCCACAGGTGTTAATGGCCCTTGACCTTGACCTAATTGTGGTAGCTTCTCTTCTAGGAATTGCCTTGTCTGTCATCCACTCCTGGTACTGTTTCTCGCTCCCCCCAGCATGTTCAGTAAGGGTGTGCAGCTCTCTAGGAGCCGGCACCTGGTGGTGAATGGGAACAGTTGGGACAAGGGAGAGGGGCAGGGCTAGAAGCAGGCTGAAGTGGGTAGTGGTGCAGCAGTGGGGAGGTGGAGGGAGATGCCAAGGTGAGGTGAAGGGAGCTCCTGCAGTGACCCTTTCCTGGGTTAGTCCTGGAGCACATGATGGAGCCTGAAGCAGTGACACAACCAGGGTGGCAGAAAGCCCTGCAGAGGTGGATGGGCAGGGCTGTCTCCTGGGGTCGGGATGCTGCCAGCAGCTGAAGCAAGTTCTCCCCCTGACAGTGTCTTAGTCTTGATCTGTGGAGGGTGGAGGCCAGATGGCATGGTGCAAGAGGGGGGTGGGGGGTGGTGGGGCAAAGTGAAGCAGTTGGTGCCTTGTATCCACATGCCTCATGGTCGGTGTCTGTGAAGGGTGGTGAGGGAAATGGTTTTGGAGGGTTTTGAGGAGAAGAAACCTGCGAGGCATTAAGCGTTTGAGCAGTGGGGCAGTTGTAAGCAAGGGGCCTTAGGGGGCAGTGGGCCTTGTGGAGAATGCATGGTGAGTAGGGTTTGGAGCCTAGCCGGTGCGGGGAGGTGTGGGGGCAGCTGAGTTTTGGGGGGGAAGCTGGATTCTGAGAAGATGGAAAAGGGATTGTGGGCGAGGGGGGAGCAGGGTATGCAAGGAGTAGCAGTGAAGTTTGACTACGTGGAGGTGCCTGAAAGGGCTCAGTGAGCTGGGTAGTGAGGAGTCGGGCAGGCTGGGCATGAAGGGTTGCATCTGTGCAGGATACTGTGGCTTGAGAGGGTAGGGAGGAGGCTGGGTAGGACTTGGAGGGGTGGGAGGAGACTGATGGGTGGGAGAGGGAAGCCAAGGGGCTCTTGAGGTGGCAGGGGCGGCATAGGAAGGGCAGGGAGATGCATTTCGGGGCCCTGCAGAGGGTTGGGGTGGGGGGGTGGATGAGTGTGAATGCTGGGAGCAGATCAGTCTGTACCCAGGCTGTGGGCTCAGGCAGGTGTATCTCTGCCTGACGGGCATCATGTGCTCCACACCACTGGAAGGAGCAGTCAGGGTCTGGATGTCTTTTCCTGATTTATTTTGTTTTTTCTAGGATGACAAACTGAATAACGTATTTCAAGACCCCTAGCATAGTAGTAAGGCTTCTATTTCCTTTATGACTGTTGAAAAATATTCACTGTGTTGATAGAGCAATGCACCGGACAAGATAACTGCCCATGGAGTCCAGTGATACCAAGTACCCAGCTGCTCTCCAAATCACAAGTGTACGACATAAGCTGCCCTGAAATACCTTCCTTGAATTCCTTTTCTTTTCACTGTCTCCACACCCTATGAAGGTGGCTGGCCCTGCATGCTTATTTTATAGGGTTTGTATGCAGCCTAAAACTTCAACCAACATGTTCTCATCCCTGGTCCCCAATCTCGGAGAATGGGGCAGACACGTGGATGGAGCAACTCTTCTGTAGCCCGGCCAATAGAATCAGTCTTACCTCCAAGTGAACCTGCTGGCTCCCTGTGTAGGAAGCGGCCAATATTTGAATACAGTGGAATCAAAAGATTTGATGGTGATCCAACAGGCTTCCACTCCTCCTGAGCTTGTGTGGATCATATTGAGACCTTGGGGCCCTCATAATTGTAGCAGCTTTAGAATCTCGGGGGCAGCAGTGCCTCTTGGCCATGTCAGACACGAGGCATCCCTCAGTAAATGTCAGCTCAGTAAATGTCTTGCCTCTCTTTCTTCTCCTTTTGATTTTATACTCTTGGCAAGAGAGCCCGCTTCTTTGTTTTTCCCTACTTGAAAAGAAGTAGGGAAGATGGTAAGAGGTCAGGATGTTTTTGATGCTGTACTGTTTGCAATCCGTAGCTTTATCTCCTGAGACGCATGTTTGCGTGCTTAATGGTGCAACCTTGTGAGGTCCCCTGTGGCAGCTGTGAGAGGATGTCAAGGCACTCTGCCATGCTATAGCATCCTGGTGGTGAATCACTGCACTAAGGGCTCCCCAGATGAGTTCAGGAGCTTGAGACCAGCATCACAGTTGCCACAGCTTGGTGCTGTATAGTATTGCAGGTTAGGACTGTCCTGGAACAGCCCCCATCCCAGTCCACTTGCGTATTGCCTTCCTTATAAACGCAGTATGCTTAGTTTCTCTTTTTGCTTTGGTGGGGGCAGGGGCATGACTGTATGTGTGTATGCTCATTGACGGAAGAGAATATAGTGGTATTTACGGTAGTGTGCATGCACAGCTATAGTGGTGCTTAGATGAGCCCAAGTCAGAAACCCTGTGTTTGGGGGGACTTCAGATCAACATGGCAACTTTGCATCTGTCTTGTTCTGGTATGCAAAGCTTGCTCATGGTTCTCCTGGTTGGGATGCTTTGGGTTTTGGGTACAGAACAGACTTGACAGCTTCTATCCATCACCAGTGAAGGGAATCGCAGTAATTGTGGGCAGTAAAACTTGTGGCTCGTTCAGCTTTATAGGCATATAGGTCCTTCATCTTTTGCATTTGTAAGCATTTAACTACTGTCTTGATGCCACTTACACCCTTGTGTCTCTTTCTCCACAGCTTCAGGCCTGACACCAAGCAGAAGTTCTGAAGTGTGAGACCCAAAAGAGGCTTTCCAAGCTGGTGACCTGGATAAAGAGATGTGCGAAGTCTGAAACCTGCTGGAAGTTTGAAGCCTCTTTGAGCAGATATACCAAAGACCTGTCAGCTGTTGCTCGACTAAGGCAGTGGAAGATGGACAGCCAGCCCAGGTGCCTTTAACAGCGGACCAGAGTCCCATGGCACTGCTCTTCTCCCCAGCAGTGGGCCAGCCACCTGTTTTCCCCAAACCTTGGGACTTGCCTCATCTCTTCACAGCCTGACAACAGGGCTTCTTTTGCAGGCTTGGACAAAGACTCAAGGTACAGTCACAGTTCCCATAACTATCACTGCCCAGTTGAGAGAAGCAGCAGGTGACGCATCTTCAGCCTGATGCCCTATTGTCACATACCAGAAGCGAGAGAACATGTGCTTGCTCCAGTGCATGTCCAATAACCCACAAGAGCGCAATAGAGACCCTCGCTTAAACCAGTGGGGGAACTTGGGAGGGAGGTAGCACGCACTGGCAGCAGCTGACTTAGAATCTGGGAAGTTCTCCAACTTTCCCTTCAGTCTGCCCTGTGTTTTGAGGTGGCTTGTTCCAGTACCATCACAAAGGCTGTGACCCCTTCTTATTCACATTGCTTGGTTTCTCTGGAACTTTTTGCAACTGAACCAAAGCAGTTCTTGTTTGGATTGCAAAGGTGTCAGGTGGGGTTTTCCCCTTACTGTGCAAGATGCAAAATCCTCCCTTCCAGAACTGTCTCTTCTATACCATCATGGAACGCTGCTGCTGCCTGTCGCTGTCGTGTTTCCTGTTGACCTTAGCTTATGATATGTGCTGACATAGCTGCTAGTGGTGTGTTTTGGGTTTTGGCCCCTTTTTTTATTTTTTTTTTAAAAGGGGCAGGAGGGACTGTTACAAGGATCCTGATGCGTATGTAGACATACATTGGCTATAATAGAAGCATCTGGTTAGTAGCAGGAACTGATGTCCCTTTTTTCCATGCCAAAGGGATGCTGCTGTGCATTGGGATGATCTGTTTGATCATGTTGTCTTGTAGGTCCTTTGCTCCATTTACTCTGGCTTTGTTGGCCAGCGAAGGACAGGAAGAAATGAGTACATCAACTGATGGTCACACCTGTAATACTTGCTTGGTGGTCTGATAGAGACAGTCTATTAGACATCTCGTGCTTCAGCCACATGTCTGTAGTGTGGCATAGGATTTGGAAATGGCCAAGTCTGGCAAAAGTAAGGCTTACGATAATCTCTTCTCCTCAAAAGATGAAATAAGAAGGTACTGCTACTACTGCGTTCCAAGAAACAACTATCTTTTTTTTCCCTCTTTTTCCACCTCACCAGCTTATGGTACCCTTGACCAAGAGCCTTCCTTCTGTTGTCCCAGGCTGTGGCTGCTTGGTGCATAGAGCATGCTGATCTAGACTAGCATGAGCACATAGTATCCCTAATACCAGCTCTTGCAGAGTCCACAGTCTGCACCTGTAACTGTGGCTCCAGTTGCTGAGCACAGCTTTGGCTTGTAGACCAACAACAGCAGTCCAGCTTCTGGATCCTGGAGCCTCACTCTGCCCCGATGCAGTGAGATCTGACTGGGCTCAGGGTGTATCATCCTTTGCTCTACTATATGTGTAAACAGCACAATGGGCTACAACTTGGCTCAGATCACAGGCTGGGCGGTGAATGGAATTTGATTCGGGAAGCGGTGGGGGGAAGGGAATTGAAGCAGGAGTTGGGGGAGGCGAAGCGGGCGGTGGAAGAATGGTTTGGGGGAAGGAGAGGGAGAGGATGGTTTTGGCATGGGCACTGTGGGTGGGGGAGGGGGAGGAATGGGGAAAATATTTTGCTGAGAAGGTAAAGAAAAAGGGAGGTGGGGGTGGTGGTTATGGGGGAGGGAGTGCAGATAGAGGAGCAAGGGGAGGTGTTGAAGGAGGTAATGTGTTTCTATTGGAGGTTGTATTAGAAGCGGGAGGTGGACAGGGACAGGTTCTTGGGGGAGTTGGAAAGGAGGTTAGGGGAGGGGGAGGGAGTGGATTTGGAGAGGGATATGATGGAGGAGGTGAGGGAGGTTTTGGCAGGGATGAAAAGGGAGAAGACGCCAGGTTTGGATGGTTTGCAGACAGAGTTTTGGGAGGTGGTGGGGGGATGTGGTGGAGGTGTTTCAGGAAATTATGGAGATTGGGGGGGGGGGAGAGTAGTGGGGGAGGGGTTTGCGGTGGGGGTGGTGGTGCTATTGCATAAAAAGGGAAGCAGGGAGGCTCTCCTGAATTGGAGGCCGATTACACTTTTAAATGTGGATTATAAGTTATTTTCAAAGGTGTTGGCAACGAGGATGGGGAAGGTGTTGGGGGAGGACCAGACATGTGGGGTTAAGGGTAGGAGGATGGTGGGGACACAGTCGGTGTGGAGGGATATGTTGGAGTATGTGGGAGAGAGGGGGTGGAGGGTGGGGGTGGGTAGTGTAGATTTAGAGAAAGCTTATGGTAGTTTGGAGCACGGGTTTTTGTTTGAGGTGTTGTGGCGGATGGGGTTCCCGGGGAAGTTCGTGGCGTGGGTGAGAGCACTGCAGAGAGGGGCGAGGAGCAGAATTTTGGTGAAGGGATTTTTGGAAGGGGAATTTAGGGTGGAGAGAGGGGTGCGCCAGGGGTGCCCCCTCTCTCCGGGGCTGTTTGTGTGCGGCATAGAGCCGTTGGCGCAAAGGGTGAGAAGGGATGGGAGGGTGAGGGGATTTTTGGTGCCGGGGAGTTGAGGGTCACGTTATACATGGATAATGTGATGTTTATGGTTCGGGATGAGGGGTCTCTGAGGAGGATGGTGGAGGGAATTAGGGAGTATGAGGTGGCGGCGGGGCCATGGGTGAATAAGGGGAAGAGTAGTTTGGTGGTGGGGGAGTGGAGGGGGTTGGAGGAGGTGGAGAGGGAGGGGTTGAAGGTACTGGGAGTGTATATGGATGTGAGGGGAAAGGGGGAACAGGCATGGGAGGAGGTTTGAGGGAGGGTGAGGAAAGTGGTAGGGATATGGGGGACTAGGAAGCTGTCATTTAGAAGGAAGGTGGGGACTATTAAGCACTTTTTGTTGCTGATGACTTTGTTCATGTTGATGGTGTACCTGCCCACCTGGTTGCAGGTGAGGCGGGTGCAAAGGGAACTGTGTCTATTTTTTTTTTTTTTTGGGTTGGGAAGACGGTGAGGGTGGCGAGGAGGGAGGTATGTAAGAGGGAAGACTTGGGAGGGTAGGGAGTGCCGGAATTAGAGGGTTTTTTTGTACGTGTACTTTTGGAAAGGGGTGGTGAGAGCTGCGGGGTTGGAGGGGAGGAGAGTGGGGGCAATGTGTAGGTATTGGACAGGGAGATACTTGAGAAGGTTGGGGTTATATGGGGGGAGGTGGACGGGGTTGTGGGCCGAGAGACCGGCCAGGTGGTATACGCGGGGGTGGGGTTTCTTGAGGGCAAAGGGGCTGGAGGGGTTAGGGTGTGAGGGATTGAGGGAAGCAAAGTGGGTGTTGAGGGAAATTAGAGGGAGGGATGGGATGGCGGATATAGGGGAATGGTTGTGGGGACAGGTGGGGAGGGTCTTGAAGGGGATAGTGGGAAAGAGGTAGAAGGGGGAGCAGGAGGATTTTGTGTGGTGGGTGGTGAGAAGGGTGATAACAGTGAGGGCGGTGGAAATGGGGGTTGCTAAGGTCGGGGGAGTGTCCAAGGGAACTATGCACGAGGGAGGAAACGGTGTTTCACGAATTGTGGGAATGTTCATTTGCACAGAGGGTTTGGCAGAGTGGTGGGGTTTTGTAAAGCGATAGGGTGGGGGGATTGTGTGAGTTATGAGGGGGCGGTGTGTGGATTGGTGAGGCATAAAGTGAGGGAATGGGAAATTCGGGAGTTACTACTGTGTACACAGGTGGCGATGTGGAAGACGAGGTGTTTATTGGTTCAGAAGGGGCTTTGTTTTACTTCACGGGAGTGTGTTTATTTGGTGCATGCAGAGTTGGGGTACTACAGGAGTAAAGGGGAGTGGGAAGGTATTGATTGGAGGAAATTGTTTGAATAGGAGGAAGGGAGGGGAAGGGTTGAGAGAAACTATGTTATGATGTGTGTTATGTGTTGATAAATGAGATGGAGTCGAAATGTTTGAGTTGTTTAGGTAAGGGGGGGGGAAGTGTTTCTTTGCTGTTCGAGAAAGATTCTTATGTTATGGGGTGAATGGTTCTGTTTTGAGATTTGATGTGAGAAAGCTGGTGGTTTTCCTTGATTGTGTTGAAAGTTTTATGGGTTTGATACTTTGTTATTTAAAAAAAGAAAATTAATCTGTTCTTATCAGTTTAATCGCTGCTGTGTCTTCGATGTGAGGACCGCTCCCCTTCTGGGCAAGCGCCTTCCTCCTCCTCCTCCTCCTCTCTGGGTTCCAAAAGCAGCAGCACCAGGGGCGGGATCGCAACCCCAGGGGGCAGACCCTATGCAAAGGGCTGACGCTGGTTGGGCAACACACTGGCAGGGGAGTGAGCATGCGAGCGGGCGAGCAAGCCCGCACGCGCGCGCCCTCCTGCTCAGCAGCACTGCCCCCCCACTCCCGCTGGGGGGGGCCAGGGCCCTGCCCGGGGCTGCAGGGGCCCGCCGCAGCCCCGGAAGCGGTGCCCAGAGGGTGGGTGGGGGAGGCCGGGGCTTTCCCTGCTAGCTACTGGCAGGCCTTGCAGCCCCTTTCTGTGTGTCTCACCCTCCGGCTCAGCCTGCAAGGCCATTTATGACCAGATGCTATCTTCGTCTGGTCGTAAAGCCAGAGCGGCGGGGGGGGGGGGTGGGTGGGCAAGTCCAAGTCAAGGCAAATGAAAGCAGGAGACGGAGACTGGAGCAAATGGAAGGAAGCCCGAGTCGAGTGGAGCGCGACGAAGGCAGTAGACGGAGGCCTGCCAAGGGTGAACTGAAGACAGCCCGAGTGGAGGCGGGCGGGTGTAAGTCAGTCGAAGTCAAGTCGCGTCCAAAGAAGCTGCAGTAGACCGAGCACCGGGCAACCTGAAGCGAGGAGTCGAGTCTGCAGCGAGCCTGCAGTGCGACGCTGCAGCTAGTCAAGCGACCAAAACGCTGGCATGCATCCATAGAAGCTTCTCAAGCAAATCCTGGGACATCATTCTCCCCTTGTACTCGGCCTCAGCTGGAGTACTGCGTCCAGTTTTGGGCTCCGCAATTCAAAAAGGATGTGGAGAAGCTGGAGAGAGTCTGTCCAGAGAAGAGCCACGCCCGCGCTATCAGAGGTCAGGGAAGCAGACCCTACGATGACAGGCTGAGAGCCCTGGGGCTATTTAGCCTGGATAAAGCCCAGGCTCGCTCAGGGCTGATCTGATGGCCACCTCTAAGGTGGTCACCCCTGATCAACAGTATCTGGGGAACATTTGTTCACCAGAGCGCCCCAAGGGATGGATGACGGCTAGGTCAAATGGTCATCAACTACTACAACACGGTTTCAGGCTGGACATAAGGAAGAATTTCTTTCCTGTCCAAGCCCCCAAGGCAAGGTCTATCTAGAACAGCCTGCCACCAGAGGTGGTTCAAGCACCTACCTTGAACACCTTCAAGAGCAAACTGGATGCTTATCTTGTTGGGCTCCTATGACCCCAGCTGACTTCCTGCCCTTTGGGCAGGGGGCTGGATGGACTCTATGATCTTCTGAGGTCCCTTCCAGCCCTAATGTCTATGAAATCTATGACTCGAGTCAGGAGCGGCACACACCTGCCAGCCCCTGCCCACCCACACGGTGGCTTTCCCACAGCAGAACCAGCCAGTCGCTCAGTTGCCAGGCCCCAGGACTGACTGCCACTGCCCTGCCGGGGCCACCCCCGGCCCTGCTTGCTGGGCCGCCGGCCTGGGGGGCCCGCTCCCCCTCTGGGGCTGGGCAGGTTATTGCTTCTCGGCCTCTTGAAGGCTCAGATCAGGTTGGCGGATGGGCCTAGGTCCGGCCGCTGCCGGGTCGGGCCTCGAGAGGCCGGGCGCTGGGGAGGACGGAGGCAGCGGCGGCGGAGATGAAGGCAGTGGCGTTGGCGATTTTGACAGAGGCGACAATGGCAGAGGAAGGAGCTGAAAGGAGAGAAGGACGGGAAGATCGAGATCCGTGGGAGAGCGGAAGCGGTGACCAGAAGATCGGAGGAGCGTTTGGAGGTCGAGGTGAGCGTTCGGCGAAGGAGGGAGGGTGGAGGGTGGTACAGCAGAGAGGGAAGGCCCAGGCGGGAGCAGGGGGGAGGAAGATCCCCGAAGAGGGAAGACCAGCGGTGGTGGAGGGAGGACGGCAGGAGCGTTGTGAGGAGGGGAAGGAAGCAGCAGGAGCTGCGGCAGCGTTGGGAGCGGAGAAAGAAGATGGAGAAGCAGGAAGGGGGACAAAATGGAGGCTGAAGGTGGTTTTGGGCCAGGAGGGCCACAAAGGACTGAAAACGTTGAATCGGGTGGACTTTATGGCCACGGTTCTATTTTCAACATTGAAAGTGAACCCCAGGGATGTGAGCTGCGTGGTAGCTTTCCATAACTATAGACAATGGAATGTGACCTTTGCGGATGATAAGAACTACGCTGCTTTCTGGAAAGCTCATGGAGAGGCGGTGCAACAGGGAGTTGGAGGGGTTGCACTTTGAGGTGGGGCAGAAGGCATGTGCGAGAGTGTTGTTTATTAAAATGTATAATGATATGTTGGAGAAGGATGAGGTGGGGTTCTGGCTGGAAGGGAGGGTCCAAAGAGTGGTTTATGTTGAAAAAGTGCGAGACCGGTGGGTAATTTGGATGGGGTCGTGGAGGGCAAAGGTGGTCTTACATGGGGGGGAGTCCAGGGGCAGTGAGGCATTTGATGTCTGTGGTGCAAATTGGGCCCTATAAAGGGTATTTAACGTACAATGACCAGCCCAAGTTATGTAGCAGGTGTGGGCAGGGGGGCCACCTGGCAGCCTTTTGCCATTTGACCATATGCTTTTGCTGCAGGGCAATGGGGCACAGGGCCCAGTTTTGCAAAGAGAAGCTGGTATGCAGGGGCTGTGGGCGGGAGGGGCACATACAGCAGCAGTGCCCGTTTTCTAATGCGAATAAAGTGCGGCAGGGGGGAACCAGGAGTAGAACAGAAGAGAGGAGGGGCAGCAGGAGGGGGGTGAGGGAATGGTGGTGGAGGCAACACCTGTGGAGGAGTGTGACAAGGGGGGAATAGAGGAAGGGGTAAGGGGTTTGCTGGAGGAGGAAATAGAGATGGGGGGGAGGGAAAGGGGGAAGAAGGGGAGGGGGTATATGGTATTAAAACAACTGCGGGGTATGGTGGAGCAATTGGGGACAGGACAAACGAAGGGGAAGGACTGGGCGGAGGAGATGGAAACGATGGAACAGGGGGGTTTGAAGAAAAAGAAAAAAGAGATGGAAGGGAAGGGGGGGAAGAAGAAACTGGAGGTGGAGGAGGGAGGGAGCAAAAAGACAAGGGAAATGAAAGGGAGAGAGGGGGGAAAGGAAAGGGAAGGAAGTGAGTGGTGTTTTGAGTCCGGGAGCTGTGGAAAGTCTCGTTGAGACAACTGGGATACGGAGGGAGGGCGTTGAATCATCCGGGGAGTCCTCAGAGAGCGGGAGTGGGGAGGAAGGGTGAAGGGGTAGGGTGGTTTTGTTGGTTTTTTGTAAAGGAATTGAAATGGAAGGGAGTTTCCGAATTGCCTCCGTAAATGTGCAGAGTTTATTTTCAAGAAAGAGGTGGGGAAGGGTGGGGGAGTTCCTAAAAACATTGAAAGTGGACATTATATGCTTGCAAGAATGTGGGATTGGTTGGGAGGGGAATTATGGTTTCTTGGGGAAAAAGTGGGAGAAGGGTGGGTCGTGGTGGGTGGGGGAAATAAGGCAGCAGGGGTGGGGATTTTGGTGAATGAGGTATGGGTGAGGGTGATTGGGGTGGACACTTTAATTGAAGGTCGTTTGCAGCACATGAGGGTGGAAGTGGGGGGGGGGGGGGGATTTTCAACTTGTATGCACCTGTGGTGAAGGCTGAGAGAAGGGATTTCTTTAAGAAGATGGGGATATGTGGGGGAGGGGGGGGGAAAAGGATTTTTGTTGGGGATTTCAATTGTATTTATACAAAAAGGTGATAGGGAAGGGGGTGTGTGGAGGGGTATTGGATAGTACAGGGAGATGGTTGGGGAATTGGATTCGGGAGGAGGGGTTGGTGGACATTTGGAAGGGGGAGCAGGTGGGAACATGGATTGATCCCGGGGGGAGGGAGGGTATCTTGAAATGATTTTGTTTCGATTTCGGAAGGAGCCAGGGTGGAGGGTAAGGAGGTTTTAGAAGTGGGTCTTAGTGATCACAAGGTGGTGAAGGTGGACTTGTGGGTAGGGGAAGCAGGGGGGAGAGGGAAGGGAGTGTGGAAATTGAATACAAGGGTGTTGGGGACGAGGGGGTGCATGGGAGGTTTGGGAGGGAGTATGGTGAGTGGCAGACAACAAAGGTTTTGTTTAAGTCAAGGTGGGAGTGGTGGAGGGTTACAAAGGAAAGAATTAAGAAGTGGTTTATGCAGGTGGGGAAGCAGAAGGCGTGGGAGAGAAGAAGGGAATTGAGGAGGGTGCGGAAGTTGATTTGGGAGGCGGCAGGGGGGCAGGATGTGAAGCGGGAGTTGGGGGAGGCAAAGCGGGCGGTGGAAGAGTGATTTCGGGGGAAAGAGCAGGAAAAAAATGTTTTTGGCACGGGTACCGTGGGTGGGGGAGGGGGAGGAATGGGGGAAGTATTTTTCTGAGAGGGTAAAGAAGGGGAAAAAGGAAATGGGGCTGGTGATCATGGGGGAGGGGGTGTGGGTGGAAAATCAGGAAGAGGTGTTGAGGGAGGTGATGGGTTTTTATGCAGGGTTGTATAAGAGGCAGGAGGTGGATGGGGGGACAAGGGGGAGGGGATCTGGAGAAGGACATGACGGGAGGGGAGGTGAGGGAGGTGTTTGGGGGGGGGGGGAATGAAAAGGGGAAAGACACCAGGTTTGGATGGGCTACCAGTGGAATTTTACGAAAGGTTTTGGGAAGTGGTGGGGGGGATGTGGTGGAGGTGTTTCACGAGCTAATGAAGATGGGGGTAGTGGGGGAGGGGTTTGTGGTGGGGGTGGTGGTGTTGCTACACAAGAAGGGAATGAGGGAGGAGCTCCAAAATTGGAGGCCTGTCACTTTGTTAAATGTAGACTAAGTTATTCTCAAAGGTGTTGGCGATGCGGATGGGGAGGGTGTTGGGAAAGGTGGGGGTGGGGGGGGGACCAGACATGTGCGGTGAAGGGTAGAAGGATTGTAGATACTCAATGGGTGATGAGAGAGATGCTGCAGTATGTGGGGAAGAGGGGATGGAAGGTGGTGGTGGGTAGTGTTGATTTTGAAAAGGCATATGACAGTTTAGAGCACTGGTTTTTGTTTGGGGTTTTGGAGCTGATGGGGTTCCCGGGGAAACTTGTGGGGTGGGTGAGGGCACTGTATGAAGGAGCACGAAGCAGGATTTTGGTGAGGGGGGGTTCTGGGGGGTGGGGGAGTTTCGAGTGGAGAGAGGGGTGCGGCAGGGGTGCCCCCTTTCTCCGGGTTTATTTATATGCGGGATAGAGCCTTTGGTGCAGCGGGTGCGGAGGGATGGGAGGGTGAGGGGGGTTCTGGTGCCGGGGGGGGGGGGGGGGAGAGGGAGTTAAGGTGATGGTATATATGGATGACATTGCTTTTGTGGTCAGGGACGAGGGGTCTTTGGGGAGGGTGGTAGAGGGAATTAGGGACTATGGGGAGGTGGCGGGGGTACGGGTAAATAAGGGGAAGAGCATTTTGTTGGCAATAGGGGAATGGAGGGGTTTGGAGGAGCAAGGTTGGCAGGTGGAGAGGGAGGGGGCGAAGGTGTTGGGGGTCTATATGGATGTGGGGGGGAAAGGGGAACAGGCATGGGAGGTGGTTTGAGGGAGGGTGAAAAAGGTGGTAGGGATATGGGGTACAAGAAGGTTGTTGTTTAGGGGGAAGGTTAGTGTCATAAAGCAGTTTTCATTACTGATGGTTTTATTTGTGACGATGGTGTACCTGCCCACTTGGCTGCAGGTGAGGCGGGTACAGAGGGAAGTTTATTTATTTTTCAGGGGGGGGGGGAGGAGATGGAGAGGGTGGCAAGGGGGGAGGTGTATAAGAGGGAGGAGCTGGGAGGGTGGGGGGTACTGGAATTGGAAGCTTTTGTCTATGCACATTTTTGGAAGGGGGTGGTGAGGGCGGCGGGGTTGGAAGGGAGGAAAGTAGGGGAGTTTTGCAGATACTGGGCGGGGAGGTTTTTGAGAAGGCTGGGTTTGTATGGGGGGCGGTGGACCGGGGTGTGGGCTGAAAAGCCAGCAAAGTGGTACACGAGAGGGTGGAATTTTTTGAGGGCAAAGGGTTTGGAAGGGGTAGGGTATGAGGGTTTGAGGGATGCAAAGCGGGTGGGATGCAATGTCAGATATAGGGGAATTATCGGGGATGCAGGTGGGGAGTGTACAGAAAGGGATAGTTGGGAAAAGGTGGAAGGGGGAGCATGAGGATTTCACATGGCGGGTGGTTTGTAGGGTGATCCCTGTGAGGGCAGAACAGCGATAGTGGGGTCTCACAAGGTCGGCGGAGTGTCCGTGGGAGGAGACTATTGTTCATGTGCTATGGGAATGTGCTTTTGCTCAACGGGTCCGGCGGAGGGTGGGGAGGTTTTGTGAGGCAATGGGGTGGGGGGATTGTGTGAGTTTTGAAGGGGCGCTGTATGGGTTAGTGGGTTGTAGGAAGAGGGAGGTTAGGGTGTTATTACTTTGTGCACAGGTGGCGATTTGGAAAGCGAGGTGTTTGTGGGTGCAAAAAGGGCTTTATTTTTCATCACGGGAGTGTATTTACTTATTGTATGCAGAGTTGGGATCTTATAGTAGTAGAGGGAAAGGGGAGTGGGAGGGGATGGAGTGGAGGAGGCTTTTTGAGTGAAGGGAGGGATAGCCATTAGGATTTTGGTGTAGAGTAAAAAAAGGGGAATGGGGAAGGGTTAGTTTGAAGGGTTAAAAGGGGTTTTTTGGATGTCTGTTCCAAGTTGGGTTTCTGTTTGGAGAAAAGAAGTGTAATTGTCCTTTGGTTGTTTTGAAAGTAATGTAGTATGATGGGAATTTATGTAAACGGTTTGCGTTTGGAGTGGGATAATCAAAGTCTTTGTTGTTTGAGTTGAGATTTCAATATTTTGGTACTATGTCAATTAAAAAAAAAAAAATCTGTTCTTATCAGTTTAATTGCTGATATGTTCTCGATGCGAGGACTGACGCATTAAACGCATTTTTGGTGCTGGGAGCGGGCCTCAGAGCTTGCTCTAGCCCCTCCACGCATCAGCCCGGTATTGTAGTGCCTCTTGGCCCGGTGCCTGCTCCCCTTCTGGGGGAGCGCTCTGCCTTCCTCCTCTCTGGGTTCCAAAAGCAGTGTGTGGTGGGAGAAACCTCCCTAAGGTTGGTTGTCTAGCTGTAATTTGATAGACAGACAACGCGGGTAAAGACAGACAGCTGTTTATTTGCTAGAGCAAAGACCATAAAGCCAGCAAAAGGCAAAATGCCCCCCCCCCCCCCCCAAGGGTGAGGTGATCTTTTATACTTCTTACAGCAAGGCAAGACTACATGGTTAACAACAAAGCAATACTTGGGTGGTGCTTTGCAAATCTTTGTAACGGCATATTTCTATTAAGCTGAACTAGCACTTTCTAAAAGCTAAAAGTTAAGTAACAGTAACATTATAATATGTTAGCAAAACCTTATACAGTAGTAGATACTTCTCAAGGACACAACCAGTGCACCCAGAACAATGGTTTCCCTGTCTTATCTTGCTTCTTGCTGTAGCTGACTTTTCAGCACACAGACACAGATCTACTTTTTAACTTGAAAAATGCTTAATAGAGTTAATGATTATATGACAGCTAAGCCTTTGCTTGTACCATTCTGCCATGTGGTCAGCTGTATTGCTAGGCCACAGGTCATGCCTTGTATTCAGCTGTAAAGCTAATACTTCTTAATAATCCAAATTATTGTAAGCCTAACAGTATGCTATCAAAAAACTATTTTATTTCAGGGTAATAACAAACCTGTGCACTACAATTCCTCCCTTTGTTTTAATTTTCCAGAGGAAATTTTGGAACACACTTTTAGGTATTTAACTTTTTGTGGGGTTAGGTTTGGATGATTGATGATGGATATTTGTATAAACTGACCATATATTTTTACTTGTCTTTGCATAAACTGTTGTCCTAGACAGCACAGACACTGAAAACAGCACAACAGGCAGATTATAGTTATAACAATTCCGATTAAGCTTAATATAAAAGGTCTAAGCCATCCCGTAAGGGAAGGCAACCAATTAGTGAGCCAACTAAGAGATGTATCTTTGGGGATTTTAGCTATATCTTTAGCTTTTTGGATATGGACAGCTGTATCATTGAGGTGGGTTTGTACTATTGTAAAAGAACTGTTAACCCAAACGCAACATTCTGGTCTGATATCCGCACAAGCTCCCCCTTGAGCAGCAAGGAGAAAATCAAGGGCTATACGGTTTTCAATTATCATTTGTCAGAGTTCTTCTTGGTGTCAGCCAAGGCAGCAATGGCCTTTGAGAGTTCCTTGTGATCTTTACTAAATTTATGAGCCATGATTTTTATCACAGCTTGCAGGCATGGTGTAAATCTTCCAAGACAAGCAGTGTCTATTCCCGGGAGTATATCTGCTAAAGAACACCCGACTAATACTCCTTTGGTAAGCGGAGTTTTTTGATATTTGTCTACTATATCACGGCTTTCTTGCAAATCCCTCTTGTTTCGCCACCTGCCCCGTGGAAGGTGCGTGGCGAAGGACATAGAGGGTTTTAGCATTGCCGGATAGCAGATACCTTTTCCTTTGGCAGGGATTTTATGGTAGGCGTGGGAGCCACACACCCAGTATTTTCCTTTTAAAGCAGCGAGGTTTGAATACTTAGGAGGTATTCAGCCCCCGTTTCCTAATCCTAGCACCCCGCGTTCACCCTCTGATTTAAAGGAAGGATTTGCAGTTCCATTGAAGAAGCGTTGTCCCCGGGAGGTATCAGTGTACAAACAATACCACAAGGTATTATTTAAAGAGGAGATGGGGGTGCAGATAGGATTAGTGCCCTTGGTTAAGTTGTTGTTGTTGTAGAAATCATTGTAAGAGCTGCAATAGGTAGGAGTTGCTGTGTTGTTATTATGCCAGTCTCCTCCACTTGAACTAGTAAAATAGTGGTGACATATGTTTGTGTCTAAATTAATGCAGTCTGATACTGAGCAGTTTATATAGAAACACCAATTTTTAACAACAGGCTTTATTAAAAGGAACTCCTGCTGACTTTGGTCCCAAGCTTGGTTATTAGAGGGGTTTAAAAGTGACTCGGGGCCCAAGGGGATGGGAGTCATGGGAATTTGTCCTTGGGTGTGGAGAGGAAAATGACTGTACACCCAACAATCACTTTGGTTTTCTGCTTTAGCGGCTCTGTCAACATATTGGAGATGCATATTGTTATCAGAGATATGGGCAACAGTAGGCTTAAGAGTAGCCTTAGCCTGAGGAGATTTTGTAAATTGTCTGAAAACTGGGTGGGGCTAGGCTTTATACAATATTCTGTTCCATAAGTAAATACCCGAACTTCTGCTGAACTACAGCAATGTGAGGGAGGATATCAAGGGGCAATGTTGACCTTCCCGGCTATATCAGAGAGTTCGATTGAATCACTTATTCAGACAGGAAAACCTCGGGCACCAGGATTAGCACACTTATAGCAACTGGCAGCTATAGCCGACCCCTGTGAGAGACTTATTTCTCCAGCAAAGAGAAAGATTAGAAATAACATAGTTATAAAAACCATATTATAATAAAAATCAGCACAAACAGTATGTATAACCCTGCAGCTCTTAATAACTGATCTTCTGGGACATGTTACAGTCTCAAAGTGCTTGGTTTCAGCTGATCCAAAAGTGTCTAGAGGATGCAGTACTTGGAGTTCGGTGCTCTCTGGGCTGGGCAGGACCCCAAAAGGGTGACAGTTCATTAGTGGACCTTGGTTAGTTTGAGTTTTATATTATCTAATGGGCTGCAGGTCCAGGAGGTGTTTGTCTTAATTTTTTTGTCCGTTTCTGGCTCACCCTTGTCGCGGTCAGGTGGGCGTGCGGTGCTCCTGTGAAATCTGCAGTCGTCTTCTTCTGGCTTCCCCTTTTCCAGGTCAGGGAAGCTCGCGTTGGAGCCAATCCTGAGCTCTGATGAAACTTCTGTCTTCTTTGTATGAGTATAATGAATCCAGTTGTCTTTTTCTGATACTCTTATGGCGGTGTGGGAGGTGAGGAGGACTACATACGGTCCTTGTCACTTAACTTGGAAACGGTCTCCCCTTAAACTTTTTATATACACCCAGCCTCCAGGCTGGATGCGATGTGTTGGGACATCGGCAGGGAGGGGTTGGCTTAAAGCAGCATACCTATGGAGAGATTTTAACTGAGACTGTAGAGATAAAATATAAGAGGTGAGTCCTTTATCGCCTAAAAGAGAAGACGTGTGAGCCGGTAGTAAGGGGAAATGTTGGGGAACAGGGTGTCTAAACAGCAGCTTGTAAGGGCTGAGCTTTAGTTTTTTTGGGGGGGTCATTCTGATGGATGTAAGGGCCAGTGGGAGAATCTTAGTCCATTTTAACCTGCTCTCAGCACATAGCTTTTCAATTTTTTGTTTTAGGGTTTGATTCATTTTTTTTACTTGTCCTGAGCTTTCTGGGTGCCAAGGGGTATGGAATTTATATTCTATTCCTAGGCAGCTGGCCAGTGTTTTATTTAAGTCAGCAGTAAAATGTAATCCTTGAGTGCTTTTAATGATACGTGGAGGACCAAACCTGGGTATAATTTTATTAAGGAGTATTTTTACTACTTGTTGTGCTGTAGCTCTTCTGGTGGGGAAGGCTTCTACCCACCCTGTGAGTTGGTCAATAATTATTAGGAGGTTTTTGTACTCATTGTCTTCAGGCATATCAGTAAAATCTATTTGTAGTCTTGCAAAGGGAGTATAAGCCCAGGGGCAGGCTCCAGGGGGTCCTGATTTTTTTTTTTCTTTGATATTAAACTTTTTTGTATGTACTGTAGTGTTCTAAAAGCCTTTTTGCTTTGTGGTAGACTCCGGGTGTGTAGAACAGCCTGTTAGTGATAGTGGCAAGTTTTTCATAACCTAAATGCTCTCTTTGATGGAGTTGTTGCAGATAGGGTCTAAGGGCTGCTTTAGGTAGCACTATCCTTTCATCTGGCAATTGCCATATTCCATCTTTTTCACAGGTGGCTCCTGCCGCTTTCTATCTCTGTTGTTCTAAAGGTGGTGCAGACTTGTACATTTTTGGCTCTAGCAGTATTTCCAAATATGCCTTTGACTGAGAAATTTGAGCTTGGAAGGCTAGGGCGGATAGCGGCAGTAAGGCTGCTGTTTGAGCTGCAGCATTGGCCAGGGCATTGCCTTTTGAGACTTGATCTCCCTTTTTGGTGTGGGCTGGGCAATGCATTACAGCTATGGCTTTTGGCAACATTATAGCTCATAGGAGATCATTGACTTGTTTAGCATTTGATACTTTAGTTCCAGAGGCTGTCATAAATCCTCTGTGTTTCCACAATTGTCCAGTGGCATGACTGATTCCAAAGGCATACTTAGAATCAGTCCAAATATTTACAGAGTGGCCCAATGTTAATTGACAAGCTCCTGTAAGGGCAGTAAGTTCAGCCGCCTGCGAGCTCAACTGCCCAGGCAGTGGTTCAGCTTTAAGTACTTTAAATGGAGTTACTATTGCATAACCCATTCTTTTAACTCCATTGACTAAATTGAAGAGCCATCTACAAAAAAAAAAATCAAGTCAGGGTTGTCTAAGGGTAAGTCACTAAGATCTATCCTGGGTTTGTCTGAAAATGCTGCAACTTGAAGGCAATCGTGGGAGTCTGGTTCCCCATTGCTGGGTAGAGGTAATAAGCCAGATTCAGGGTATTGCATCTCTCTATGACCAAGTCTGTAGCCATTAAAAGTGTGGCTTTCTATTTGTTCATTCTCTGATGAGAAAAATGTTGAGTATTTTTCTGGAGGAGGAGGGCTACTGCTTGTGGAGCCTTTAGGATAAGGGGGTATCCGAGGACTAATTCCTGGGCTTTTTCGACTATTGTTGCAGCTGCTACCACTGTGCAAAGGCAGCCTACTCCCCCCTTTGCCACTGGATCTAATTGTGCAGACAAGTAAGCTGCGGGCAGCTTTATGATCTCAAAAGACTGGTTCTTCTGTATCTTTTGGGGTTTGTTTTTTTTGGCGGGGGGGGGCTTAATAAAAGTTTTAGTAGCAATGGCTAAGATTTTTGTCATGGATTTATTCTCAACACCCTCAGTGTCAGGTTGGAGCTTCTTTTTAATCTCTTTGCTAGCCTGACTTATGAATACAAGTTTTAACACAGGCAAAGTGGCAGGTGTCTCGGGCTCCATGTGTCCATACTGATGTATAGCTTTATAGAGTCTTTCAAAGTAGTCTGAAGGGTGTTTTTCAGGGCCCTGAACAGTAGCTGTCACTTTGGACCAGTTTGTAGTTTTATCTCCTGCTTTCTTTAATCCTTTTAAAATGCTGTCTTTTAGTATTCGTATTGAATTTTGCCCCCTTTCCTGACTGTAATTCTAACTTGGATTTTGCCTAGGCACGCCATTAGGCATGGGGTGGTTTTCATGGGGCTGATCGGCTAGAAATTGGTCAGCATGGCGTAGTACTTGAGTCTTCTCATCCGTAGCTAAGAGGCTTTTGAGAAGCTGCATGACATCTGACCAGGAGGGGTTATGAGTTATGAAAATGGTTTTGAAGCGCCTTAGAACTACTTCGGGATCATCTCTGAGCCTGGGGGTGTTTTCTTGCCAGTTTAAGAGGTCGGTGGTGGAGAACGGAGCATGTGTCCAGTGACTGATAACTTCTCCACCCTCACCAGGCACAGGGTATTCTCTTAGAGGTAACTGAAGTGCAGGCTTAGACAATTTTTGACGAGTGCGATTTGAAATCGGAGTGGAACTGGAATCTGGAGAGGGATCTCTGGATCCCTCTCCAGATCCGGGACTCGGGGATTCCGAGAGAGACAATCGAGGTGATGCCTCCCGAAGACTTCTCAGTCCCTCGGCCAGCCCGGGGGCAATGTTTTGGGGTTCAAACATTGGGGGTGGTATCAATGGTAGGTTAGGGGGCCTAGGCATGGGTCTGTAATCAGCTTCTGAATATGACGGTGGTGTAGCAGGTTTTGGACACAGAAGGGGAGCTAACAGATTCTGGAAAGATGCAGGGGTCAGGGAAGCTAAAGGTTTACTAGCAACATTGTCTCATAAATACCAATAATTTATTAGGTTGAGGCAGGGGTCCTCCAAGATCTTTCATAAGGCAGCCAGACAATTTGGGTCAAACGATCCATTTTCTGGCCATTGTCTTCCCAAATCTAACTGGGACGTATAAGACGTCCAATTAGTTAAACAGAGTTCTGCCATACGAGACTTGGACAGTTCTGCCCGTCCCTCCAAATGTTTCCAAAACTTAATCATAAAATCAAGGGGTGAATCGGGAATAGCTTTTCCTAGACTGGAACCCATGATTATATCCAAGCACAAGCAGTCTTATTTCCTTAAGTTCTACCTGCCTAGGAGCTGTTTTGTCCACATACAACAACCGGTGTTCTCAGACTCCACTGGCTTTCTCTGTGAGGAGGGGCGTCTTGAGTCCGAGCCCTAGTCATTGGCCGTTATAACAGCATTTCTACCTTATATCTGTGTCTTTCGCCTTTCAGCCAGGCTGCCGCTCTAACAGCTTTTAAATCAGCAGACAGATACCCTCAAAGACTGCTTCCAGAGACCTCTAGAGGTTAAAACCAGATAGAAACCAAAAACATACCTGACCTGAGGTACTCGCCGGTACAGTTCCTTTACCCGACTTGAGGATCCCGCCTTATTGGTCCCAAGGGGACTGTCCACCTCCCAAGACTGACCCAAATAGGTGAACTCACCTGGTGCGTGCTGGGGTGTCGGGGGATGGAGGTCTCCAAAGGCTCCAAGCTATATGGGTCCCATCTGGGGTGCCAAATTGTGGTGGGAGAAACCTCCCTAAGGTTCGTTGTCTAGCTCTAATTTGATAGACAGACAATGCGGGTAAAGAAAGACAACTGTTTCTTTGCTTGAGCAAAGAACAAAGCCAGCAAAAGGCAAAATGGCCCCCCCTCAAGGGTGAGGCGATCTTTTATACTTCTTACAACAAGGCAAGACTACATGGTTAACAACAAAGCAATACTTGGGTGGTGCTTTGCAAATCTTTGTAAGAGCATATTTCTATTAAGCTGAACTAGCACTTATTAAAAGCTAAAAGTAACAGTAACATTATAATATGTTAGCAAAACCTTATACAGTAGTAGATACTTCTCAAGGACACAACCAGTGCACCCAGAACAATGGTTTCCCTGTCTTATTTTACTACTTGCTGTAGCTGATTTTTTTCAGCACACAGATACAGATCCACTTTTTAACTCCGTTAAGCATTTTCTGAGTTAAAATGATTACTTGACACAAGCAAAGGCCTAGCTATCATTCTGCCTTGTGGTCAGCTGTATTGCTAGGCCACAGGTCATGCCTTGTATTCAGCTGTAAAGCTAATACTTCTTAATAATCCAAATTATTGTAAGCTTAACAGTATGCTATCAGAAAACTATTCTATTTCAGGGTAATAACAAACCTGCGCATGGCAGCGGCAGCAGGGGTGGGGCTGTAGCTCCTGGGTGCCCCCAGGGGGCAGACTCTATGCAAAGGTTTGCTGCTGGGCAGGCAGCACACTGACAGGGGAGGGAGGAAGGGAGCGAGCAAGTGAGCAGCGCCCTCTGGCGTGGCAGGCAGCACAAGGCTCCTGCCTCCTGCCCAGGAGAAGCCAGGGCCCTGCCCGGGGCCGCAGGGCCTGGGCCTGGACCTGGGCAGGCGGGGGGGTGCGGGCCGGGAGCCTGCCGGGGCCGGCTGCAGGCCTGAAAGCAGCACCTGGAGGGTGGGTCGGGGAGGCCAGGGCTTTCCCAGCTACTGGCAGGCAGGCCTTGCAGCCTTTTTCTGTGTCTCTTGCCAGGTCTCTGGCTTGGCCTGTGAGGCCGCTTAAGACCAGATGCTGCCTTCGTCCAGGGTGGTCGTTGTCGTTGACGCTGCTGCCGCCGCCGAACAAAGCCAGAGTGGCGGGGCGTGCACAAGTGCAAGTCAAATGAAACCAGTAGACGGAGACCAGGGCAAACGGAAAGAAGCCCGAGGCAAGGCAAGGTGAGCCTGCAGTGCGATGCTGCAGCTAGTCAAGCGACCAAAAGGCTGGCTTGCATCCAGAGACGCTTCTCAAGCAAAGCCTAGGACATCGTCCTTCTCCCCTTGTAATAGGCCTCAGCGAGGCTGCAGCTGGAGTACTGCGTCCAGTGTTGGGCTGGCTCCACAATTCAAAATGGATGTGAGGTGGAGAAGCTGGAGAGAGCCTGTCCAGAGAAGAGCCGCGCGCGCACAATCACAGGTCAGGGAAGCAGACCCTGTGATGGCAGGCTGAGAGCCCTGGGGCTCTTGAGCCTGGATAAAGCCCAGGCTCACTCACTCGCTCGGGGGCGATCTGATGGCCGCCTCTAAGTTGACCACCAACCAGTAGCTGGGGGAACGCGTTTGTTCACCCGAGCGAGCGAGGGCCCCAAGGAAGGGATGATGGCCAGGTCAAACGGTCATCAACTAACTACTACAAGGCCGTTTCAGGCTGGACAGGAGGAAGAATTTCTTTCTTGTCTGAGCCCCCAAGGCAAGGTCTGTCGGGAACAGCCTGCCACCGGAGGTGGTTCGGTTCGAGAACTGATACATCCTCGACATGAGGCCTCTAGAGGGCCATGAGCAGAGCACCAGGGAAGACGGAGGGGACAGCGGAGCAGAGAGAGATGGCAGCTACGAAGGCGAGGCCCAATATGCAGATCGGGATGCAGATTGGTATGCAAATGACAGCAGAGACGAGGGCTGAGGAGGATAGAGTTCAGGGGCAGCGGCGGCGATGGGCGAACCAGATCAGCAGAAGGGACGATGGAGTTGGTGAGCGAACGGCGGAGGAAGGGTGGACCCGTGTGCAGCGGAAAGGGAAGGCCCAAGTGGAAGCGGGGGGGGCAGAAGACCCCCAAAGAGAGAGGAGCATTGCTGGCAGCAGGGAGTTGTCGGGAGACCCAGGGGCAAGAGAAGGAGGCGGCAGGAGAGGGGGACCCTGAAGAGGAAGAAAATGGAGCCCAGGGGACAAAATGGAGGGTGAAGGTAACCTTTGCCCTTGAGGGGTATAAGGGAAATAAGACTGAGGCGCGGAGACTTTATGGCTGAGGTCCTCTTGAAGACTCTCAAAGTGAATCCGAGGGACTTGCACTGTGTGGTGCCCTTCGACAACAGGAAGGTCTGGAATGTGACTTGAAAATGAGTAAAGTTATGCTGCCTTTTGGAAGGCGAGTGAGGAGGCATTGAAACGAGGGGAGCTGGAGGGGTTGGTGTTTGATATGGGGCGGAAGGCACGGGAGAGAGTGCTGTATATTAAGATGTTTACAGACATGTTGCATAAGGACAATGTGAGAAGATGGTTGGAACAGAGGGTGGAGAGAGTGACATTTGTAGAAAAAGAATGTGATTGGTGGGGGGTTTGGACAGGGGCATGGAGGGCGAAGGTAGTGCTCCATGAGGTGGTGGGGAGCCCCGGGGCGGTTAAGCACTTGGCTTTGGCAGTGCAAGTTGGGCCGTGTAGGGGATATGTGGTGTATCGCGACCAGCCCAAGCTGTGCAATAGGTGTGGGCAAGAGGGGCACCTGGCGGCGTTCTGCCAACTTAGGGTGTGTTATTGCTGCAGGGGGCTGGGGCACACAGCTCAATTCTGCAAGGAGAGCTTTGTATGTAAGGGTTGCGGGCAGGAGGGGCACATACAGCAGACGTGCCCCTCGTCCTACGCAAATCTAGTGCGGATGGCGGGGAGTCGTGAGGAGTGGGGGGGGGGGGGAGGAGAGAGAAATGGAGGAGGAGGAACAGATGGGTGTGCTAGAAGAGGGAGGAGAGATGTTTGTGGAGGAAAGGTCTGGGGGGGAGGAGGAGGGTAAAGAGGGGATCAGAGGCAGTCAAGGAGCTGGTGGAGGAGGAGAAGTTGGAGATGAAGGAACAGAAGGGGGAAGAGGGGGGCGATGCGGCATCGCAACATTTGAGGGGTATGCTGGCGGAGTTGGAAATGGAACAAAAATGGGACAAACAACGGGTCAAACACAAGAGAAGGGGTGGGCAGAGCAACTGGAGGAGGTGGAGGCAATTGAACAAGGGTGGGAGGGGAGTCTCAAGAAAAAGAAGAAACGAGGGGAGGAAAAGGGGAAGAAGAAGCTAGGGGTGCAAGCAGAAGATGGAAAGGAAGAAGGGAAGGGGAAGAAGAAAGAGCAGAGGGAGGGAGAAGGGGAAAGGAAGGAAAGTTTGGGATTTCTGAGCCCAAGAACAGTGGAGGGGCTGTTTGAACCACCTGGGAAATGGAGGAAAGGGGTAGAGGCCTCACTGGAGGCATCAGAGTGGGAGTGGGGATGAGGTGTGAGGGGGGGAATTTTCATTTCTGTTGATTGCCATGGAAGGGGAATTTTGTGTTGTCTCCTTGAATGTGAGGAGTCTTATCTAAGAAAAGGTAGGAAAGGGTGGGAGGGTATTTGAGGGCGTTAAGGGCTGATATTATTTGTTTACAAGAGTGTGGGATTGGGTGGGAGGGGGATTATGGGGTGCTGCAGAGAAGATGAGGATAAGGGAAGGTCGTGGTGGGCAGGGGTGGGTGGAAATAAGGTGGCAGGGGTGGGGATTTTAGTGAATGAAACATGGGTGAGTGCTTGGGGTGGAGGTGTTAATTGAGGGGCAATTGCAACACATGAGGGTAGAGGTGGGGGGGGAGGAGGTGGGGGTGTTCAATGTCTATGCACCAGCTGTGAAGGAGGAGTGGAGGGAATTCTTTCGGAGATTGACAATATGTGGGGGAGGGAAGAAGGTGTTTGTAGGGGACTAACTGCATTATTGAGGGAGGGGATAGAGAAGGGGGGGATTGGCTGGGGAAGTTTGGACAGCATGGGGAGGTGTTTGGGGAACTGGGTTCAGGAAGAGGGGCTGGTGGGTGTCTGGAGGGGGGAGCGGTTGGGAACGAGGACCGAACTGGGGGGGGGGGGAGAAGGTTTTGGGAATTGATTTTGTTTGTTTGGTTTCAGAAAGGGTGGGGGTGGAAAGGAAGGAGGTGGTGGAAGTTGGGTTTAGCGATCACAGGATGTTGAGGGTAGAGTTACAGGTTGGGAGAGGGAGGGGGGTGTGGAAGCTGAACACAGGAGTACTGGAAGACGAACTGGTGTTTGGGAGGGAATATGAGAGGTGGAAAACAACAAGGGTGCTGTTTAAGTCTCATTGGGAGTGGTGGAGGGTTATGAAGGAGAAGATCAGGGGGTGGTTTATTCGAGTTGGGAAACAGCAGGCGTGGGAGAAGAGGAAGGAGCTGGGGAGACTGCAGGGGAAGGTTCAGGGGTTGATTCAGGAAGCGATGGGGGGAAAGGAAGTGAAGCGCGAGAGTTGGGGGAGGCGAAGCGGACAGTGGAGGAGTGGTTTTGGGGGAAGGAGCAGGAGAGGATGTTTTTAGCACTGGCACTGTGGATGGGGGAGGGGAAAGAATGGGGGAAGTATTTTGCAGAGAAGGTGAAGAAAGGGAGCAGGGAAGTGGGGGCAGTGGTCACAGGGGAGGGGGTGCGAGTAGAGAAGCAAAGGGAGGTGTTGAAGGAGGTGACAGGATTCTATGCGGAGCTGTATAAAAAGCGGGAGGTGGATGGGATGGCAGGGGAGAGGTTTTTGGGGGAGTTGGAAAAGAGGGTAGAAGAGAGGGAGAGGGTGGAGTTGGAGAGGGACATCACGGAGGAAGAGGTGAAGGAGGTGCTGGGGCAGATGAAGGGGAAGACGCCGGGTTTGGATGGGTTGCCGGCTGAATTCTACGAGCGGTTTTGGGGGGTGGGGGGGGGGGACGTGGTGGAGGTGTTCTGGGAGGTGATGGGGTCAGGGGAGGCGGGGGAGGGTTTTGTGGTGGGGGTGGTGGTGTTACTGCACAAGAAAGGGGACAAGGAGGTGTTGAAGAATTGGAGACCTATTACATTATTGAATGTAGACTATAAGTTGCTCTCAAAGGTGCTGGCAGCAAGAATGGGGAAGGTGATGGGGGAGGTGGTGGGGGAAGACCAGATGTGTGCAGTGAAGGGTAGGAGGTTGGGGGATACACAGTGGGTATGGAGGGATATGTTGGAGTACGTGGGGGAGAGGGGGTGGAAGGTGGTGGTGGGCAGTGTAGACCTAGAGAAGGCCTATGACAGTTTGGAGCACGGGTTCCTGTTTGAGGTGTTGGGGCGGATGGGTTTTCCTGGGAAATTCGTGGGGTGGGTGAGAGCCCTGTATAGAGGGGCGAGGAGCAGAATCTTGGTGAAGGGCTGTTTGGGAGAGGAATTCAGGGTGGAGAGAGGGGTGCGCCAGGGGTGCCCCCTCTCTCCGGGGCTGTTTGTGTGCGGCATAGAGCCATTGGCACAGAAGGTGAGGAGGGATGGGAGGGTGACACTGTACATGGATGACGTGATGTTTATGGTGAGGGATAAGGGGTTGCTGGAGAGGGTGGTGGAAGGAATTAAGGAATATTGGGAAGCAGCGGGGCCACGGGTGAACAAAGGGAAAAGTAGTTTGTTGGCGGTGGGGGAGTGGGCCGGACTGGAGGAGGTGGGGTGGTGGGTGCAGAAGGAGGGTTTGAAGGTGCTGGGAGTCTCTATGGATATGAAGGGGAAGGGGGAACGGGCGTGGGAGGAGGTTCGAGGGAGGGTGAGGAAAGTGGTAGGGCTATGGAGAAAGAGGAAGCTGTCGTTCTGGGGGAAGGTGGGGATTATGAAACAGTCTTTGCTGCTGACAATTTTCTTTGTGGCAATAGTGTACCCGCCCACCTGGTTGCAGGTGAGGTGGGTGCAAAGGGAAATGTCTCTCTTTTTGGGGTGGGCAGATGGAGAAGGTGGGGAGGAGAGAGGTATATAAGGGGGAGGACTTGGGAGGCTGGGGCGTGCTGGAACTAGAGGTTTTTCTGTATGTGCACTTCTGGAAAGGGGTGGTGCGACTTGCGGGCCTGGAGGGGAGGAAAGTGGGGGCAATGTGTAGATATTGGGCGGGAAGGTATTTAAGGAGGTTGGGGTTATATGGAGGGAGGTGGACAAGTTTGTAGGCTGAGAGACCGGCCAAGTGGTATGCACGGGGGTGGGGTTTTTTGAGGGCGAAGGGGGTTGGAGGGGTTAGGGTGTGAGGGACTGAAGGAAGCAAAGCGGGTGCTGAAGGAAATCAGAGGAAGGGATGAGATGGCAGATATAGGGGAGTTGTCAGAAGGGCAGGTGGGAAGGGTCTGGAAGGGGATAGTGGGGAAAAGATGGAAGGGGGAGCACGAGGATTTTGCGTGGCGGGTGGTTAGGAGGGTGCTACTGGTGAGGGCGGAGCAGAGGAAATGGGGGTTGATAAGGTCAGGGGAGTGCCCGAGGGAACTGTGTGGCAGGGAGGAAACGGTGTCCCACGTGTTGTGGGAATGTTCGCACGCGGAGAAGGTCTGGCAGAGGGTGGCGAGGTTTTGTAAAGAGACAGGGTGGGGGGATTGTGAGAGTTACGAGGGAGCGGTGTACGGTTTGGCGAGGCATAAAGTGTGGGAATGGGAGATTCGGGCATTACTGTTGTGTACACGGATGGCATTGTGGAAAACAAGGTGTTTACTGGTCCAGAAGGGGCTTTGTTTTACATCACGGGAATGTGTTTATTTGGCATATGTGGAGTTGGGGTACTATAGGAGGGAAGGGGAATGGGAAGGTATTGATTGGAGGAAATTGTTTGAGTAAGAGGGAAGGAAGGGGAAAGGGAAAGTTGAAGAGAACCAATGTTATGATGTATGTTATGTTACGTGTTGATAATCAAGATGGAGCTGGAACCCTTTGTGAGTTGAGCCTGTAAAAAGGGGAGAAGCGTTTCTTTGTTTGTATGGGAAAATTTTGTTATGTTATGAGGTGAATGTTGTTATTTAGAGTTCTGAACTGAGAAAGTGGAAATTTTGTTGGTGGTGGTAAACGTGGTATGGCTTTAAATAAAAAAAAAAAAATCTGTTCTTATCAGTTTAATTGCTGATATGTCCTCGATGTGAGGACCGAGGCATTAAATGCATTTTTGGTGCCAGGAGTGGGCCTTGGAGCTTGCTCCAGACCCTCCACGCATTGGCCCAGTATTGCAGTGCCTCTGGGCCCAGTGCCTGCTCCCCTCCCAGGGGAGTGCCACCTTCCTCCTCTCTGGGTTCCAAAAGCAGCGGCAGCAGGGGCAGGGCCGTGGCCCCTGGGCAGCCCCAGGGGGCAGACCCTATGCAAAGGAATGCCGCTGGCTGGGCGGGCAGCATACTGACATGGAGGGGAGGGAGGGAGTGAGTGCGCGTCTGTCCTCCTGCTTGGCAGGCAGCACAGCCCCGCCAGCGCCTCCTGCCGGGGGGGAGGCCGGGGCTGCGGGGCCTGGGCGGCGGGGGTGCAGGCCAGGAGCCCACCCAGCCTGTGGGGCCCGCCGCGGGCCTGGAAGCAGTGCCTGGAGGGTGGGTTGGGGAGGCCGGGGCCTTCCCGGCTATTGGCAGGCAGGCCTTGCAGCCTCTTTCCAAGTCGGCCTGCAAGGCCGCTCAAGACCAGATGCTGCCTTTGTCGAGCGTTGTCACCACTGCTGAGGACCAAAGCCAGAGTGAGTGGCGGGGCATATGCAAGCGCAAGTCAAATGAAAGCAGTAGATGGAGACCGGGGCAAACAGAAGGAAGCAAGCCTGAGTCGAGTCTGCGGCGCGATGCTGCCAGCTAGTCAAGTGACCCAAACGCTGGCTTGCATCCAGAGATGCTTCTCGAGCAAATCCCGGGCGGGCGGGACGTCCTTCTCCCCTTGTACTCCGCCTCAGCTGGAGTACTGCGTCCAGTTTTTGGCTGGCTCCACAATTCAAAAAGGACCTGACGTGGAGAAGCTGGAGAGAGTCCATCCAGAGAAGAGCCACACCCGCAGTGCAAGATCAGAGGTCAGGGAAGCAGACCTTACGATAACAGGCTGAGAGCCCTGCCTGGGGCTCTTGAGCCTGGATAAAGCCCAGGCTCGCTCGCTCGCTCGGGGGCAATCTGATGGCCACCTCTAAGTTGACCGCCAACCAGTAGCTGGGGGAACGCGTTTGTTCACCAGAGCGAGCGTCCCAAGGAAGGGAGGACGACCCGGTCGAACGGTCATCAACTAACTACTACAAGGCCGTTTCAGGCTGGACAGGAGGAAGAATTTCTTTCCTGTCCGAGCCCCCAAGGCAAGGTCTGTCGGGAACAGCCTGCCACCGGAGATGGTTCGGTTCAGTTTGAGCGCCTGCCTCCCTTGAACCCCTTCAAGAGCAAACGGGATGCTTCTCTTGCTGGGATCCACTGACCCCAGCAGACTTCCTTCCGGCCCTTTGGGCAGGGGGCTGGACGGACTTGATCTTCTGAGGTCCCTTCCAGCCCAAACATCTATGAAATCGTTGAGTCGAGTGGAGGAAGGAGCAGCACGCACCTGCCAGCCCCCGCTTTCCCGCCCGCAGGAGAGCCAGCCAGTAGCTCAGTCGCCAGGCCCCGGGACCAACCGAGCAACCCCCACTGCCGGGGCTGCCCCTGGCCCTGCTCGCCGGGCCCCCTGGGCTGCCGGCCTGGGGCACCTGCTCCCCCTCCGGGGTTGGGCGGGTTATCGCTTCTCGGCCTCTTTGAAGGCTCAGATCGGGGATGGCTGGGCAGAAGCCTGGCTGTCTCCCGGTTGGGCCAATGGGAGACGGAGAGCTAGGAGGAGATGGCGGCAGCGGACGGAGCGTTTTCTATGAAAGAAGGATCAATTGCGAGGAGGAGTATGCTGGTGGACGAGGAGCGGCGGAAGGAGGCGACAGCGGAGAATGGTCAGCCAATGGAGGAGGGCGTGTGGATGGTGGCAGGTAGAAAGCGGAAGCAGGAAGAATGGCTGAGGGAAGAGAAGGAAGTGGAGGAGGTGGCAAGAGGCGAGAAAGCAGGGAAGAAAGAAGAGAAGGAGCAACAGGTACAGTGGGACCAGCGGAGCGAGAGTGTGAGGGGGAAAGAATGGGGCGAGGAAGAATGCGGTGAAGGAGGAGATAACACAGGACCCATGTGGGGAAAGAACGACCCACGGCGGTGGGTAAAGCTAAGGATAAAAGCGACTTTGTTGAAAGAGGGATTTTTGGGAGAATCGAGACTACAAAGGGCAGAGTTTATGGAAAGAATACTATTCGGAGACTGCGGAGTGGATGCGAAGGACTTGAGCGCGGTTATCATGCATGAAAACAACCGGGCGTGGACTATTTCCTTCTGGAAGAGAAGGGCTTATGATGACTTCTGGGTGTGGCATGATAAATTGAGGAGGGAGGGGGCACTGAAGGGGATACGCTTTGAGGCGGGGGAAAAAGAACGGGGGAGAGTGTTGGTGATACGTTTGTTTAACGATATGGTGGAGCAGGAGGACGTGGCGAGATGGTTAGAGGGCAAGGTGCAGAGGGTCATGTGGGTAGAATGGATTCTCGATAAGTATAAGATCTGGAATGGGGCATGGAGGGCACGGGTGTTGCTGTTTGAGGGGGGGAGCGGGGGGGGGGTCAAGCATTTGTCTTCTACGTGTTTTTTGGGGCCAAACAAGGGGTATGTTTATTATTTTGGGCAACCAAGCTGTGTTCAACTTGTGGGAAGGAGGGGCACCTGGCGGTGTTTTGCGAGTTTACAGTTTGCTTTCGGTGTGGGGGATAGGGGCATAGGGCATGGGTGTGCACGACGGTTGGGAAATGTATTATTTGTGGGAAAGAGGGGCATTTTTTGCGGGAGTGCCCTATATCGTATGCTGGTTGGGCTCGGGGGAAGGAACTGGAGAGGGAGGAGGAGGATGTAGAATCCTTGGGGGAGGTGGGGGGGGAGGGGGAGGAAGATGAAGAGGGAGAGGAGGACAGTGTGTCCTCAGTACCCTCCATGGAGGGAATAACCGGGGCTGAAGAAAGGGCGGGTATGGGGGGGTGTGGGGAGGATAAGGGGGAGGGGGGGAAGGAAGAGAGTCTGAAGAAATTTGAGAAGGAAGAGGGGGCAAGGGAAGTAGATGGGAGGGAAAGTGGAGAGGCACTGGCAAGACAGAGGGAAAGTGCTGAAAGTAGTGGGGGAAAGGAGGTGAAGAAAGCGAAGGGGAGGAAAGGGGGAGACAAGAAGCAGGAAGGGGAAGAAGAGATGGGGAAGGGAAAAAAGTTGTTGGGGGAGGGGGAGAAAGAAGGGAAGAGTCTGGGAAGTGGCAGGGAGAGTGGGGAGAAGGGTTTCTTAAGCCTGATGGCCACTGTGGCTTTAGTGAGAGCTATGGGAATGTGGGCAGAGGGGATGGGGAGGGGAGTAAAAGAAGGTTTGAGAGGGAAAGGGGGGGGAGGTGAAGCGGTGGGCTGAAAGAGAATGTTGCGGATAGTGTCCCTAAATGTGAGGAGTTTATTAGGGAGAAAGAAATGGGAAAGGATAAGAGAATGCCTGGAGCAGAAGGAGGCAGATATATTTTGTTTGCAAGGATGTGGAATTGGGTGAAGCAGGGATTACAGGCACCTGCGGAGAAGATGGGGTTGGGGACAATCATGGTGGGCCAGGGCAGAGGATAATAGGCAGTGGGAGTGTTAATTGGGGGGGGGGGGGGGCAGGATTGGCAGGTGAAGGGTGTTAAAATGTTGGTGGATGGGAGGCTGCAAAGGGTGAACTTGAGGGTGGGGGGGGAGGAAGTGATTTTATGGAATGTGTATGCACCAGCAGGGAAGGTAGAAAGGATGGGGTTTTTCAAGAGGTTGGCTGTTTGTTGTGGGGGGGAGGGCATAAAATAGTAGTAGGGGACTTTAACTGTATTATTCAGAGAGGGGGGGAGGGTGGGGGGGAATGGATAGTATGGGGAGATACTTGAGGGATTGGGTTAAGGAAGAAGGGTTAAAAGACATGTGGGAAGGGGAAGGGGTGGTGACAAGGGTGGATCCGAGGGGGGGGGGGGAGGCAGTCTTGCATAGATTTTATGTTTGTTTCATGGGGAGTGAGGGGGGTGAGGAAAGTGGTTGGGGATGTGGGTTTTTCTGACCATCAAATGTTGAGGGTGAAGGTAGGGGAAGTGGGGGAGAAGGGTATGGAAGTTGAATCTGAAATTAGTGGAAGATGAGGGAAGGTGCAAAGAGTTGAGGGAACTATACAGAGGGTGGAGGACACTGGGGGTTGTTTGCAACAAGATGGGAGTGGTGGGTGATGGTTAGAGGGAGGGTCAAGGAATGGTTTATTAAAGAGGGGAGAAGAAGAGCGAGGGAGGGAATTGGAAAGGAGACAGGGTTGTGCAGGAGTTGTTAAGGAGGGCAGGGGAAGGGAGGGAGGTTCGGGAGGAGTTAAGGGAGGCAAGACAGAAGGTGGAGGAATGGTTTGGGGAGCAGGAGAAGGAGAGGGTTTTTCTGGTGAGGGCACCATGGGTGGAGGAGGGGGAAAGGTGGAATAAATATCTGGCATCAAGGGTGAGAAAAGGGAGGGCAGAACTGGGGAAAATTAAAATAGGGGAGGGGAAATGGGTGGATGGGACAAAGGAGATTTTGGAGGAAGTGACAGTTTTATGAAGACTTGTATAGAGGGGGAAGGGGGAACAGGGGAGGGAGGAGTCAGTGGGTGAAGGGGCTAAAGAGACAGGTGACAGAAGAGGATAGGGAGGGGTTGGAGAGGGAAATAATGGTGGGGGAGGTGGAAGGGTGTTTGAAAGGGATGGAAAGTGCTGGGACTAGATGGGTTAGGGAAGGAATTTTATTGCAAATTTTGGGACTTGGTGGGGGAGGATATAGTTATGTTGTTTAGAGAGATCATGGAATTGGGTATGGTGGGGGAGGGGTTTGCAGATGGGGTGGTAATCTTGCTACATAAAAAGGAGGAGAGGGGGGATCTGAAAAACTGGAGGCCAATTACTTGGTTAAATGGAGACTATAAGTTGTTCATGAAGGTGTTGGCTGGGAGCTTGAAGAGGGTGTTGGGACAGGTGGTGGGAGAAGGACAAATGTGTGTGGTGAAGGGAAGGAAGATCTATCAGAGGCACTGGGTTTTGAGGGATATTGTAGAGTATGCACAGGTGAGGAAATGGGAATTGGGGATAGGAAGCTTAGATTTGGAGAAAGCTTACAATCGGGTGGAACACGGGTTTCTGTTTGAGGTATTGGAGGGGATGGGGGTGCCAAGGAGGCTTGTGGGGTGGGTGAAAGGGGTATACGAAGGGGCACAGAGCAGGATGTTAGTTAAAGGGTGTTTGGGAAGGGAGTTTAGGGTGGGAGTGGGGGTTTGCCAGGGATGTCCACTGTCACCGGGGTTGTTTGTGTGTAGTATGGAGGTGTTAGCACAAAAGATTAGGGGGGGATAGGGGTATCAGAGGGGTGCAAGCTCCTGGGGGGGGGTAAAGGTTTTGTTGTATATGGATGATATTACAGTGGTGGTGAGAGATAAATATTCGTTAGGGAGGGTGTTGACATGTATGGGAGTATGGGGAAATTTCTGGGGCAAGGTTGAACAAGGGTAAGAGTGGTGTGTGGGTACAAGGGGAGTGGGAGGGGGATAGAGGGATTTGGGGTGGAGGCAATTAGGGATAACTTGAGGGTTTTGGGGGTTACATTTGATAGAGATGGGAAGGGGAAGCGGGCATGGGAGGAATTGCAAGGGAGGGTAAAGAAAGTGGTGGGGTGGTGGGGCACCAGGGGACTGTCTTTGGGTGGAAAGACGGAGGTCATCAAGAGGTTTTTGCTGCCAGTAGTGCTATTCACGGGGAGGGTATATCCCCTGTCATGGGCACAAGCCAGGAAGGTACAGAGGGAGATTTCTTTTCTTTTGGAGGGGCAAAGTGGAGAGGGTGGCAAGGAAAGAAATATATAAGGAAGGGGAGAGGGGTGGATGGGGTGTGCTGGAAGTGGAGGTGTTTGTGTATGGGCATGTGGTGGCAGGGATGGTGAGGGAAGCACTGAGGGGCGAGGGATATGCAGGGAAGTTTGGGAGGTATTCAGGGGGGAGGTTGTGGAGGGCTCTTGGTTGTTTGGGGACAGATGGACGGGGGTGTGGGCAGGGGAACTGTCTATGCATTATGGGAGGGTAGGGAGTTTCATCAGGGATAAGGAACTGGGTGGGTTGGGGAGAGAGGGGTTGCAAAATGCAAGGGCGATGCTGAAAATGATTAGGGGGAAGGATGGGCTAACAGATGTGAGGGAACTTTTGTGGGGACAGGTACAGCAGGTATGGAAGGGGGTGATAGATAAGAGATGGGAACCGGGACACAGGGAATTAGGGTGGAGGGTTGCTAGAAGGGTATTGATGGTAAGGGAAACACAATATAGATGGGGATTGGTAAGATAACCGGTATGTCCACGGGAGTTATGTCAGGGGGAAGAGTCAGTACACCATGTCTTTTGGGAATGTGATTATGCACGGAAGGTATGGGGGAGGGTGAGGAAACTTTTGAGGGAGCTAGGGTGGGCGGAAGGGATCTCGTATGAAGGGGCATTATATAGATTAGTGGAAGAGGAGGAAAGGACTTGGGAGGTGCGGGTTATTTTGATGGGGTGAGGATGGCACTGTGGAAAGTAAGGTGTTTACTGGTTGGGAAGGGGTTATTTTTCATAACTAGGGAATGTTTACAACTAGGGTGGTAGGAGGTAAAGGGATACATAGAGGGAGGTGGAGGGAGGCAGGCAGGATAGGGCTAAAGGGGGGGTATGGCACGGGGTAAGGTGGAGGCACTTATTTGAGCTGGCAGGGATAGGGTAGTGGGGGGGGGACATGGGTGGACAGAGGAGATAGGAGGAAAAGTAGAGGAGAGAATGAGAAAGAAGGAGGGGAAGTGGAAAGGGAGAAGAGGGAGGGATGGAGAACCGCTTGCTTTTTGCACTGCGCCCGGCCTGGTATTGCACCATTTCCAGGACCGGTGCCAACGCAGTCCGGCAGACTGCCAGAACTATAGGAACAAAAAGTGAGCTGACTAGCAGCTTGCTTTCGCTTCTCCTGTTGCAGCAAGGGTTCTTGTCAGTCATGACAGGCTAGAGAAGGCGGTGCCGCCAATACGTCCGAAAGAGTATCCGGTTGCGCAAGCGACCGTGCTTCTCAGGTTAGTAGCTTAAGGGTCTTCCGGTTCGCCGGACCCCAATAAAGCGAAAACCCCAGCTCGGGCTAGTAGCTGAAGACCTTGGGTCCCCCTCGGTCGGAGTAGGCGAATGCCAGGGTTCGGAGGACAGAACGTGGATCAACAGCCCCAGGTCTCAAGGACGTCCTGATCCACTGACGAGAACGTTTGAGGCGTGGAGACCCCAGCTAGAGTGGAATGTCGACTAGGGATGCCAGAGGACCCTCCCAGGAGGGTGGACCAGCGAACCCGAGCTGGCAAAGAACCCCGACACCCCCCCAATGATGTTGGGACCCCGACAGGCTGCGGCGGACCCCCGACCATTTATTGACCCCCGGAGGCAGAGAGACTCTCAAAGCCCAGAACCCCAGCTGACGAGAGCTGCCTCCTGGTGGAGGACCCCGGAGCCTGAGGACACCCCCCAGATGACGACAGAGCGCCCCAAGCAACAGCGGACCCCTCTGGACCCCCATGGCACCTCGGTGATGACAGCAGGCCCCGAACGACAACCCCCGGACCCCAGCAGTCCCAAGGATGCCTTCCCCCCCCCCGAGGGTCTCACCACACTGGTGGAGCCCCAACCCCCCCCCCCCCCGTCACCGGACCCCCCCCACAGACGACCCAGGGGAAGGAGCAGAGGTGACAGCGCTCATGTTCCTCGCTTTCCCCCTCCCGGACAAGCTGTTCTGCCCAACCTGCCACCCGCCGAGACCGTACAGATTGCACGGCGATATGAACAAGCACCTATGGCACTTCCACCAGCTGTGCCTAGCTTTCTACTGCTCCCTCTGCGGCACCCAATACAAGGCCTTGAAGCTCCTCAAAAACCACCAGAAGGTATGCCAAGGCCACGGAGCAGAGAGGAGACCCGGCACGCTGGTGAGGTATGCCGCCCTGGCCCGGCACACCCAGGCCGCGGTGCGAAGACCCGCCAGACCGGCCACCCCACTGGACCAGACCTCCGGGGACCGCCCGATGGAGAGACCTGCCCCGACGATGCCACCGTGCAGGTCCCCGCCAACGGGCCCCCGTCCCGCCGAGGATTCCGGAGCTGCCGGGTGCCCTCCAGCCCCAGAGCGTGCCGGGATCTCCTGGTGCGGAGCTTTCCCCACAGCAGAGGATGCCCTCTCCATGGCAGACCCTCTGGCTGGAAGAGCTCTCCTGGGCCAACGCCTTCGAGGCTTTCGAGGCCTCAGTGGCCCGGCTCACAGAGGAGCTCTCGGCAGCTGCCCAGCCCGGCCAACCCCGAGGAAACAGTAGACCGGCGATGCGACGGGATCACAGACCGCAGCCGCAGAGGCGACCCAGGCGCCAGTGCTATGGTAGCAGCCTCCCGGATCCAGAAGCTGTACCAGGCCAAGCGTCCCAAGGCGGTGAGAGAGATCCTGGAGGGACCCTCGGCCTTCTGCCAGGTCCCCCGGGAGGCTCTTTTCAGCTATTTCAGCAGGGTCTTCAACCCCACAGCAGAAGCCACCACCCCACACCCTGCGACCATTGAAGCACTGACCCGTGCCCCCGGCGGAGGTGTTGGAGGATGCCTTCACACCGCAGGAGGTGGAAGCCCGCCTGAAGAGGAACAGGGACACTACCCCTGGCAAGGACGGGATCAGGTACAGTCTCCTTAAAACGCGACCCGGGCTGCCTCGTTCTTTCTGTTCTCTTCAACAGGTGTAGAGTTCCGGCGCACGCCCGCCGCCTGGAAGAGGGCCATGATGGTCCTCATCCACAAGAAGGGAGACCCGAACGACCCGGGCAACTGGAGACCCATCCCCCTGCGCTCCACTGTCTCTAAACTATACGCCAGCTGCCTGGCGGGCCGCATCACCGACTGGGCGGTGACCGGCGGAGCCGTAAGCCGAAGCCAGAAAGGCTTCATGTGCACGGAGGGCTGCTACGAGCACAATTTCACCCTCCAGATGGCCCTGGACAACACCCAGAGGACCAGGAGGTAGTGCGCAGTGGCGTGGCTGGACATTTCCAACGCCTTCGGGTCCGTGTCGCACCGCCACATCTTTTGGTACCCTCCGCAAGCTGGGCCTGACGGACGGCATCACCAACCTGGTGCGCGAGCTCTACCGTGGTTGCACCATGACAGTCCGCGCCACTGACGGGGAGACAGTGGAGATCCCCATCCGGTCAGGAGCGAGACAGGGCTGGGCCCCTCAGCCCCATCACATTTAACCTGGCCATGGAACTGCTCCTTCGAGCTGTGGCAGGCGGCCCCAGCGGGCTCGACCTCTACGGCCAGAAGTTGAGCCTCCTGGCCTACGCCTATGACCTCGTGCTCCTCACCCCCGACGCCACCCAGCTGCAACAGATGCCGGACATGAGGTCCGAGGCAGCCAGGTGGATGGGCCTGCGTTTTAACATTGCCAAGTGCGCTTCCCTGCACATCGACAGGAAGCAGAACAGCCGCGTCCTGGACTCCACCCTCATGATTCAGGGCCAGGCGATGCAGCACCTGCGCAACAGCGAGGCCTACT
Organism: Alligator mississippiensis; assembly: GCF_030867095.1. Taxonomy (NCBI): domain Eukaryota; kingdom Metazoa; phylum Chordata; order Crocodylia; family Alligatoridae; genus Alligator; species Alligator mississippiensis. Next base: position 449,789,214 of record NC_081824.1, read on the forward strand.
GCCACCTGGGGATGCCCACTGGCCACCGGGCCAGGCAGATGCCGGAGGAGACTATCAATGGCATCGTGCAGGACGCACGCAAACTGGACTCGTCCTTGCTGGCCCCCTGGCAGAAGATCGACGTGGTGAACACTTTCCTCATCCCCCGTGTCGCCTTCGTCCTGAGAGGCTCGGTGGTCCCCAAGACCCCCTCAAGAAGGCGGACACCTTCAGCAGCCGCCGGATCTCAAAGTGGCTGCACCTGCCGCTGAGGGCCAGCAATGAAGTCCTGCACATCCCCTGCCGGCAGGGGGGTGCCAATGTGCCCCGCATGGGAGACCTCGGTGAGATCGCCGTGGTCACCCACGCCTTCCGCCTCCTGACCTGCCCAGATGCAATGGTAAGTATCACTGCCACCAGCGCCCTGGAGACCGCCCGCAAGAGGATCAGCAGGCAACCCACCAGACATGACCTGGCCACCTTCCTGAGCGGCTCGCTGGAGGGCGAGTTCAGCCGAGACGGTGGGGACTTTGCCTCACTGTGGAGCCGAGCCTGCAACGCCACACGTCGCCTCGGGAAGCGCATCGGCTGCGCCTGGACCTGGACTGAGGAGTGCCGGGAGCTGGCAGTCTCCCTGCAGCCAGCCACGCACGCCGCCTCCGTGACCGTGACGCCCCGCACAAGGACCTTCCTGGAGAGGTTCCTGAAGGACGCTGTCCGCAACAAATACGCCAGCGACCTGAGGGCCAAACCTGTCCAGGGTAAGGTCTTCGATGTCACCTCGAAGTGGGACGCCAGCAACCACTTCACGCCTAGAGGGAGCTTCACGCGCTTCGCGGACTGGCGCTTCCTCCACCGCGCCCGCCTCAACTGCCTGCCTCTCAACGGGGCCGTCCGCTTCGGCCACCGGGACAAGAGGTGCCGACGGTGCGGCTACGCGGCCGAGACCCTCCCCCACGTGCTGTGCAGCTGCAAGCCGCACGCCAGGGCCTGGCAGCTCCGCCACAACGCTGTCCAGGACCGGCTGGTGAGGGCCACCCCAGCCGCAGCAGGGCAGGTCTATGTCAACTGCACTGTCCCGGGCTGCGAGAGCCAGATGCGCCCCAACATCGTGATCACCGACGAGGAGGCCAAGAAGATCGTCATCGTGGACGTCACCATCCTGTTTGAGAACCGGCGCCAAGCCTTCACCGATGCCCGGGCTCGCAAGCGGGAGAAGTACGCCCCACTGGCCGACACCTTGAGGGGCCACGGCTACAACGTGACGGTCGACGCACTCATCATGGGAACGCTCGGAGCTTGGGACCCCAGTAACGAGAGCGTCCTGCGTGCCTGCTGCGTCTCCCGCCGTTACGCCAAGCTGATGCGCTGCCTCATGGTGTCCGACACCATCCGGTGGTCCCGCGACATTTACGTGGAGCACATCGTGGGCCACCGCCAATACAAGGACCCCACCAGGAAAACAGCCGCCGGACCAGACCCAGAGGGGACTGCCTGAAACCCCCCCCTCCCGCACCAGACGGACCTTCGCTTCAAGAGGATTCATCAACAACGGACGACGACCCAGCGCCACTTGAAGAGGACCCCTGCGATAGACTATATTTAGACTGAGACACTTTTTTCTCGGACCACTTCTTCCACCATTGCGGACCATTGTCACTGGTATGTGTGTTTCTATCCTCTTTTTCTCAGCGTTGTGAAACCCCCCACTCCCTTCACCCCCAGGCTTAGTTGGTTAACTTTGTATCGCATGTAACCTAGTTGCGTTCCCAACCTCACCCCCATCCTTCTATTGTTAGTCCCTCGCCCGGGCGCTCTGTATTTCCCTATCGGCTTTGTCATCTTCTTTGGATTTACAATCCTTAACATCTACTAATAAAAGTCAATCTGTTCTTATCAGTTTAATCGCTGATATGTCCTCGATGGGAGGACCGACGCATTAAACGCATTTTTTGGTGCCGGGAGCGGGCCTTGGAGCTTGCTCCAGCGCCTCCACGCATCAGCCCGGTATTGCAGTGCCTCCAGGCCCGGTGCCCGCTCCCCTTCTGGGAGAGCGCTGCCTTCCTCCTCTCTGGGTTCCAAAAGCAGCGGGGGCGGGGCCATGGCCCCTGGGTGGCCCCATAGGGAAGACCCTATGCAAAGGCCTGCTGCTGCTGGGCAGGCAGCACACTGACAGGGAGGGGAGCGAGCGAGCAAGCACCCTCCTGCTTGGCAGGCAGCACAGCCCCACCACCGCCTCCCGCCGGGGAGGCCGGGGCCCCGTGTGGGGCCCCAGGCCTGGGCAGGCAAGGGGTGTGGGCCGGGAGCCCGCTGCGGGACCGGAAGCAGCACCCGGAGGGTGGGTCGGGGAGGCCGGGGCCTTCCTGGCTACTGGCAGGCAGGCCTTGCAGCTTCTTTCCATGTCTCTTGCCCTCTGGCTTGGCCTGCAAGGCCGCTTAAGATGAGATGCTGCCTTTGTCGAGCTTTGTTGTTGCCGCTGCCGACCAAAGCCAGAGCAGTGGGGTGTGTGCAAGCGTGAGTCAAACGAAAGCAGTAGATGGAGACCAGGGCAAACGGAAGGAAGCCCAAGCCAAGCCAAGCCTGCAGAACAATGCTGCCAGCTAGTCAAGCGACCAGACCAAAACGCTGGCTTGCAACCATAGATGCTTCTCGATCAAGTCGTGGACGGGACGTCCTTCTCCCCCTGTACTCGGCCTCGGCTGGAGTACTGCGGTCAGTTTTGGGCTGGCTCCACAATTCAAAAAGGACGTGATGTGGAGAAGCTGGAGCGAGTCCGTCCAGAGAAGAGCCACGCCCACACAAGATCACAAGTCAGGGAAGCAGACCCAATGATGACAGGCTGAGAGCCCTGCCGGGGCTCTTGAGCCTGGATAAAGCCCAGGCTCGCTCGCTCAGGAGCGATCTGATGGCCACCTCCAAGTTGACCGCCAACCAGCAGCTGGGGGGACGTGTGTGTTCACCAGAGCGAGCGCCCCAAGCAAGGTGTAAGGTTCGACCTAGAAACTACTATGCAAAGCCTAAGCAAAAGTGAATGTTATGTGTCGAATGCCCATCTGCAATGATAAGGAGCAGACAGTCTTAGATAGAGGAAGCTTGAAAACAAAAAACAGAATCAGAGGCACTGGAACAAAGAGCTCATTATAATACTAAAAATCACACCCTGAAGCAGGGAAGATATATGCTAATGAAACATATATGTACGTTAACGAGATACACAGGTATAGAGACATGCTCAGTAAAGAACTCCTTGAGTCACTCCTTTATAACCAATTAGCAAACAAGGATGCTTATGAAGATTCAACCTCTGGTATATAAGGGGCGCAGTATTGAATATGTGTGTGCTTGTCTTGTGAAATTATTCCGCTTGCACCTTTTATTGCTAGCAATAAATCTTTTTTATACTTTCACCCCTGGTATCTTTATTGGCCTTTGCATACCGGGCACGAACCCAGACTTGAGCTGGGGCCTAACAAAGGGATGATGACCAGGTCGAACTGTCATCAACTAACTACTACAAGGCCATTTCAGGCTGGACAGGAGGAAGAATTTCTTTCCTGTCTGAGCCCCCAAGGCAAGGTCTGTCTGGAACAGCCTGCCGCCGGAGGTGGTTCGAGCACCTGCCTCCCTTGAACACCTTCAAGAGCAAATGGGATGCTTCTCTTGCTGGGATCCTATGACACCAGCAGACTTCCTTCCGGCCCTTTGGGCAGGGGGCTGGACGGACTCGATCTTCCGAGGTCTCTTCCAGCCCGAATGTCTACGAAATCGTCGAGTCGAGGAAGGAGCAGCACGCACCTGCCAGCCTCCGCCCGCCCGCAGGAGAGCCAGCCAGTCGCCAGGCCCCAGGACCGACCGACCGCTGCCACCCCCGCCACTGGGGCCGCCCCCAGCCCTGCTCGCCGGGCCCTCTGGGCTGCCAGCCCGGGGCACCCACTCCCCCTCCAGGTCTCGGCAGGTTATCGCTTCTTGGCCTCTTGAAGGCTCAGATCAGGTTGGCGGACAGGCCTCGGTCCAGCTGCTGCCTGGTCGGGCCTTGAGAGGATGGAGGCGGCGGCAATAGCGATGGCGGAGGCGACGGATGATATGCAGAGTGCAATGCAGATGATGGTGGAGACGGGAGTGGAGGAGAAAGGAGGTCGGGAGCAGCAACAGCAGAGGGAGAACCAGGAGATTGGAGGTGAAAGCGGCGGAAGAGGTGAGCGGACGGCGGAGGAGGAGGGGTGGACCAGAGTTCAGCGGAGAGGGACAACCCAGGCGGGAGCGGGGCGGGGTAGAAGACCCCTGAAGAGAGAGGAGCGTCGGCGGCGGAAGAGAGGCATCGGGAGGCCCCTGGGCAGGAGAAGGAGGCGGCGAGACCCGAGGAACCAGAGAAGCAAGATGGAGTTTGTGGAACAAAATGGAGGGTCAAAGTAACCCTGACTTTGGAGGGTTATAAAGGGAACAAGACTTTACGGCGCGGGGACTTCGTTACAAGTACTGTTTAGGACCCTGAAAGTGAATCCAAAGGACTTGGACTGCGTGGTGGCCTTTGATAGTAGGAGGGTCTGGAATCTAACTTTTGGAAATGAGGAATGCTATGCAGCCTTCTGGAAGGCGCATAAGGAGGAGTTAGGGCGGGGGGAATTGGAGGGGTTGATCTTTGATATGGGGCAGAAGGTGCGGGAGAGGATCCTGTATATTAAGATGTTTAGTGGTATGGTGAAGAGACAGGATATGAAATCTTGGCTAGAACAGAGGGTGCAGAGAGTACTGTTTGTGGAAAAGGAGTGTGACCAATGGGGGATTTGGATGGGGGCATGGAGGGCAAAGGTGGTTTTGCATGAGGAGGTGGGGAGCCCTGGGGCGGTTAAGCACTTGGCCTCAGCAGTGCAAGCTGGTCCTTGTAGAGGATATCCAACTTATTTTGACCAGCCCAAACTGTGTAACAGGTGCGGGCAAGCAGGGCACCTGGCAGCATTTTGTCGGTTGACAATTTGTTACCGGTGCAGGGGGATGGGACACACGGCCCAATTTGGTAAAGAGGGCTCTGTGTGTAAAGCTTGTGGGCAAGAGGGGCACGTTCAGCAAGCGTGTCCATCGTCCTATTCTAATAAAGTAGGGATGACGGGGCATCGAGAGGAGCAGAGGGGGAAGGAGGGAGGAATGGAGGAGGAGGAACAGCTGGGGGAGGAGAAGGAGGAGATGGTTGTGGAAGAAACACCAATGGGAGAGGAGGAGGTGGTGTTGGAGTTGGTGGAGGAGTCAGAGACAGAAGGGAAGGGGGGGGAGAGAACGAGAGGGGGGACATGGTCAGACAAATGAAAGAGAAGGGGTGGGCAGAGCAAATGGAGGAGATGGAGGCAACTGAACAAGGGAAGGAAGGGGGTTTAAAGAAAAGGAAGAAACGGGGGGGGAGAAAGGGGGGAAGAAGTTGGGGTTGCAAACTGAGGGAAAGGGTGGGAGGGAAAAAGGGAAGGAAAAAGGCGGGGGGGAAGGGGGAAGGGATTGGGATTTCTAAGCCCAGGAGCGGTGGAGGGCCTGGTGGAAGCAACTGGAATATGGAGGAAGGGGGTAGAGTCATCAGTAGAGTCACTGGAGAGTGGGAGTGGGGAAGAGGTGTAAGGGGGGGGGAAGGTGTGGTTTAATGATGATTTCAATGGAAGGGGCCTCTTGTGTTTGTTCATTAAATGTGAGGAGTTTGTGGTCAAGGAAAAGGTGGGAAAGAGTGGGAGGGTATTTGAGGGCATTAAGGGCTGATATTATTTGTCTACAAGAATGTGGGATTGGGTGGGATGAGGGTTATAGGATGGTGCAGAGAAGATGGGCTAAGGGGAAATCATGGTGGGCTGGGGCAGGGGGGAAATAAGGCTGCAGGGGTGGGAATTTTAGTTGACAAGACGCAGGTGAGGGTAATTGGGGTGGAGGTGCTAATGGAAGGGCATTTGCAACACATGAGGATGGAGGTGGGGGGGAAGAGGTGGGGGTGTTTAATGTCTATGCACTGGTGGTGAAGGCAGAGAGGAGGGAATTTTTTCGGAGATTGGTGATACGTGAGGGAGGGGGTGGGAAGAAGGTTTTTGTAGGGGATTTCAAATATATTATTGAGAAAGGAGATAGGGAAGGGGGGGTTGGGGGGGATGTTTGGAGCACAGGGAGGTGTTTGGGGAATTGGATTGGGGAAGAGGGGCTGGTGGATGTCTGGAGGGGGGAGCAGGTGGGAATGAGGATGGATCGGGGGGGAAGAGGGTTTCACAAATTGATTTTGTGTTTCGGAGGGGGTTGGGGTGGAAGGGAAGGAGGTGGTGGAAGTGGGTTTTAGCGATCATAAAATGGTGAGGGTAGAGTTACAGGTTGGGGGAGGGAGTGGGAGAGGAAGGGGGGTGTGGAAGTTTACTTCAAGGATGTTGGAAGACGAACAGGTGTGTGGGGCATTTGGGAGGGAATATAAGGGGTGGAAGACAAGGAGGATGCTTTTTAAGTGGCATTGGGAATGGTGGAGGGTTACAAAGGAGAAGATTAGGAGTTGGTTTATTTGGGTTGGGAAGCGGAAAGGGTGGGAGAAGAGGAGGGAATTGGGGAGGTTGCAGGGAAGGGTGCAGAGGTTGATTTGGGAGGCGATTGGGGGGGGGAAGGAGGTGAAGCGGGAGTTGGGGGAGGCGAAGCAGGCGGTGGAGGATTGGTTTCGGGAGAGGGAGCAGGAGAGGATGTTTTTAGCAAGGGCACCGTGGGTGGGGGAGGGGGAGGAATGGGGGAGGTATTTTGTGGAAAGGGTGAAGAAGGGAAGTGGGGGCAGTGGTGACCGGGGAGGGGGTGCGGGTAGAGAAGCAAGGGGAGGTGTTGGAGGACTTGACAAGGTTCTATGAGGGGTTGTATAGTAGGCGGGAGGTGGATGAAGCAGTGGGGGAGAAGGTTTTGGGGGAGCTGGGAAGGAGGGTTCGGGAGCGGGCGGATTTGGAGAAGGATATAACGGGTGAGGAGGTAAGGGAGGTGTTAGGGAAGATGAAGAGGGGGAAGACGCCGGGTTTGGATGGACTGCCGACGGAGTTTTATGAGAGGTTTTGGGGGGTGGTGGGGGGGGAATGTGGTGGAGGCATTTCGGGAGATTATGGGGTCAGGGGTGGTGGGGTTGCTGTATAAAAAGGGGAATAGGGAGCTGCTACAGAACTGGAGGCCTATTACATTACTGAATGTAGATTATAAGTTATTTTCGAAAGTGTTGGCAATGAGGATGGGGAGGTGGTGGGGGAAGACCAGACACATGCAGTGAAGGGTAGGAGGATGGTGGATACACAGTGGGTGTGGAGGGATGTGTTGGAGTACGTGGGAGAGAGGGGGTGGAGGGTGGTGGTGGGTAGTGTAGATTTAGAGAAGGCCTATGATAGTTTGGAGCACAGGTTTTTGTTTGAGGTGTTGGGGTTTCCAGGGAAGTTTGTGGGATGGGTGAAAGCATTGTATAGGGGAGCATGGAGCAGAGTTTTGGTGAAGGGATTTTTGGGAGGGGAATTTAGGGTGGAGAGAGGGATGCGTCAGGGGTGCCCCCTGTCTCCGGGGCTCTTTGTGTGTGGCATTGAGCCCCTGGCGCAAAGGATGAGGAGGGATGGGAGGGTGAGGGGAATTCCGGTGCCGGGGGGAGGGGAGTTGAGAGTGAGTTTATATATGGACGACATGATGTTCATGGTGCGAGATGAGGGGTCGTTGAGGAGGGAGGTGGAAGGAATTCGGGAGTATGGGGAGGCGGCGGTGCCATGGGTGAATAAGGGGAAGAGTAGTTTGTTGGCAGTGGGGGAATGGAGGGGGTTGGAGGAGGAAGGGTGGTGTGTGGAGAGGGAGGGGTTGAAGGTACTGGGAGTGTATATGGATGTGAAGGGAAAGGGGGAACAGGTGTGGGAGGAGGTTGGAGGGAGGATGAGGAAAGTGGTCCCCCATAGCCCTACCAGGAAATTGTCATTTAGAGGGAAGGTGGGGGTTATTAAGCAGGTGCTGTTGCTGACAATTCTGTTCGTGGCAATGGTGTACCTGTCCACTTGGTTGCAGGTGAGGCAGGTACATAGGGAGGAGTGTCTCTTCTTCTGGGGTGGGAAGGTGAAGAGGGTGGCGAGGAGGGAGATATATAAGGGGGAGGACTTGGGAGGGTGGGGAGTACCGGAATTAGAGGTTTTTTTGTATGTGCATTTTTGGAAAGGGGTGGTAAGAGTTGCGGGGCTGGAGGGGAGGAAAGTTGGGGCATTACGTAGGTATTGGGCGGGAAGGTATTTGAGAAGGTTGGGGTTATATGGGGGGAGGTGGATGGGGTTGTGGGCTGAGAGACTGGCAAGGTGGTATATGCAGGGGTGGGGTTTCTTGAGGGCAAAGGGGTTGGAGGGTTTAGGGTGTAAGGGATCGAGGGAAGCAAAACGGGTATGGAGGGAAATTAGAGGGAGAGATGGGATGGCGGACATAGGGGAATTGACGTGGGGACAGGTGGGGAAAGGGATAGTGGGAAAGAGGTAGAAGGGGGAGCACAAGGATTTTGCGTGGCGGGTGGTGAGAAGGGTATTACCAGTGAGGGTGGAGCAGAGGAAATGGGGGTTGGTAAGGTTGGGGAAGTGTCTGAGAGAACTGTGCAGGAGGGAGGAGACGGTGTTTCATGTATTATGGGAATGTTCATTTGCTCAGAGGGTTTGGAAACGGGTGGCGGGGTTTTGTAAGGCAATAGGATGGGGGGAATGTGTGAGTTACGAGGGAGCGGTGTATGGACTGGTGAGGGGTAAAGTAAGGGAACAGGAAGTTTGGGTGTTATTATTGTGTACACGGGTTGCAGTGTGGAAGACAAGGTGTTTATTGGTTCAGAAGGGGCTTTGCTTTATGTCACAGGAGTGTGTTTATTTGGCATATGCAGAGGTGGGGTACTATAAGAATAAAGGGGAAGGGGAGTGGGAAGGTGTTGATTGGGGGAAATTTTTTGAATAGGAGGAAGGGAGGGGAAGGAAGGAGAAGAGAAACAAGGTTATTTCTTGTGTTAGGTCTTGGAAAGTGAGATGGAGTCGGAGGTGGGAGGGTTTGTTGCAGGGGGGGGAGAAGTGTTTCTTTGGGTGTTTAAGAAATTTCTGATGGTAGGGGGTGAATGGTTCTGTTTGGAGATTTGACGTGGGAAAGCTGGTGTTTTTGTTGTTGGTGGTGATGCTTTTATGATTTTGATACCTTGTTATTAATAAAAAAAAAAAATCTGTTCTTATCAGTTTAATCGCTGATACATCTTCGATGTGTGGCCTCTAGAAGGCCCTGATCTGAGCGCCGGGGAAGACAGAGGGTACAGCGGTGCAGAGAGAGATGGCAGTTGCGAAGGCGAGGTCCAATATGCAGATCAGGATGCAAATGATGGCAGAGACGAGAGCTCAGGAGCAGTGACAGCGATGGGCGAACCAGATCGGCGGAAGGAACGACGGAGGTGGTGAGCGAACAGCGGAGGAGGAGGAGGAAGGGTGGACCCATGTGCAGCGGAAAGGGAAGGCCCAAGAGGGAGCGGGGGGCAGAAGACCCCCGAAGAGAGAGGAGCGTCAACAGCGGAAGGGAGTCGTCGGGAGGCAGCAGGAGTGGCGGACCCTGAAGAGGAAGAAAATGGAGGCCAACAGACAAAATGGAGGGTGAAGGTAACCCTCACTGTTGAGGGGTATAAGGGAAACAAGACTCTGAGGCGTGGAGACTTTATGGCTGAGGTCCTCTTTAGGACCCCCAAAGTGAATCCGAGGGACTTGCACTGCGTGGTGCCCTTCGACAACAGGAAGGTCTGGAAGGTGACTTTTGAAAATGAGAAATGTTATGCTGCCTTTTGGAAGGCGCGTGAGGCGGCACTGGAAGGAGGGGAGCTGGAGGGGTTGGTGTTTGATATGGGGGGGACGGCACAGGAGAGAGTGCTGTATATTAAGATGTTTACGGACATGTTGGATAAGGACGACGTGAGAAGATGGTTGGAGCAGAGGGTGGAGAGAGTGACGTTTGTGGAAAAAGTGTGATCGGTGGGGGGTTTGGATGGGGGCATGGAGGGCGAAGGTGGTGCTCCATGAGGTGGTGGGGAGCCCTGGGGCGGTTAAGCACTTGGCTTCGGCAGTGCAAGTTGGGCCGTGTAGGGGATATGTGGTCTATCATGACCAGCCCAAGCTGTGCAATAGGTGCGGGCAAGAGGGGCACCTGGCGGCGTTCTGCCGACTTAGGGTGTGTTATCGCTGCAGGGGGCTGGGGCACACAGCTCAATTCTGCAAGGAGAGCTTTGTGTGTAAGGGTTGCGGGCAGGAGGGGCACATACAGCAGACATGCCCCTCGTCCTATGCAAATCGAGTGCGGATGGCGGGGCATTGTGAGGGGGGAGGGGGAGGAGAGAGAAATGGAGGAGGAGGAACAGATGGGTGTGCCAGAGGAGGGAGGAGAGATGTTTGTGGAGGAAAGACCTGGGGAGGAGGAGAGTAAAGAGGAGATCGAAGAGGCAGTCATGGGGCTGGTGGAGGAAGAGGTTTTGGAGATGAAAGAACAGAAGGGGGACGAGGGAAAGGGGGGGGATGCGGCGTTGCGACATTTGAGGGGTATGGTGGCGGAGTTGGAAATGGAACAAACAGTGGGACAAAACGGGTCAAACATAAGGGAAGGGGTGGGCAGAGCAACTGGAGGAGATGGAGGCAATTGAACAAAGGCAGGGAGGGAGTCTGAAGAAAAGGAAGAAACAAGGCAGGGAGGAAAGGGGGAAGAAGAAGGTGGGGGTGCAAACTGAGGGTAGAAAGGAAGAAGGGAAGGGGAAAGAGAAAGAGGAGAGGGAGGAAAGTTTGGGATTTCTGAGCCCGGAGGAGGAGTCAGAGGAGAGTTCGGAATCAGTGGAAGATGAACCTGGGGGTGGGGAAGGAAGGGATGCAAAATCTAAAATGAAAGATGATGGAAGAAGAATTAGAGATGTGTGTTCTTGGGAGGAGAGTAGATTGGAATGGGAGAGGCAGCGATTGCGTAAAGGTTGGAGAAAAGTGCCAAGAGTGATGAAGTGTGGGGAGTCGAGTCGAAAGTAAAACGGGTAAGCGGAAGGTTGTGTTTGGAAAATGAGAAGAGAACAGAAAATGATAATGGGGATTAAGTTAAGTATTAATGTGCGGGGATGAAATGACGGATTGAAGGGGTGTAGGTATGTAAAGGGTGCGGGTGAATGTTGTTATTTTGAGTTGTGAAGTGGGAAAGATGGTGTTTTTGTCATTTGTGACAAAAGTCTTGTGTTTTTGATACTTGGTATTAATAAAATAAAAATCTGTTATCAGTTTAATCGCTGATACGTCCTCGATGTGAGGACCGATGCATTAAACACATTTTTGGTGCCAGGGTCAGGCCTCGGAGCTTGCTCCAGCCCCTCCACGCATCGGCCCGGTATTGCACTGCCTCCGGGCCCGGTGCCTGCTCCCCTTCTGGGGGAGCACCACCTTCCTCCTCTCTGGGTTCAAAAGCAGTGGCAGCAGCAGCATGGGCAGGGCTGTGGCCCCTGGGTGGCCCCAGGGGGCAGACCCTATGCAAAAGGCTGCCGCTGCCAGGCAGCCAGCACACTGGCAGGGGAGGGAGCGAGCGTGCGCGCGCCCTCCCGCTCAGCAGGCAGCGCAGCCCCGCCACCACCTGCCAGGGGGAGGCTGGGGCCCCGCCCGGGGCCACAGGGCCTGGGCAGGCAGGGGGGTGCGGGCCAGGAGCCCGCTGGGGCCCGCTGCGGGCCCGGAAGCGGTGCCCGGATGGTAGGTCGGGGAGGCCAGGACCTTCCTGGCTACTGGCAGGCAGGCCTTGCAGCCTCCGTCTGCATCAGCCTGCAAGGCCACTTAAGACCAGACACTGCCTTCGTCGAGTGTCGCTGTCATCGCCACCGCCCAAAGCCAGAGGGAGTGGTGGGGCGCGTGCAAGCGCAAGTCAAATGAAAGCAGTAGACGGAGACCGGGGCAAACAGAAGGAAGGAAGCCCGAGCTGAGTCGAGTCGTGTCTGCAGCGCAATGCTGCCAGCTAGGCAAGCAACCCAAATGCTGGCTTGCATCCAGAGATGCTTCTTGAGCAAATCCCGGGCGGGCGGGACGTCCTTCTCCCCTTGTACTCCGCCTCGGCTGGAGTGCTGCATCCAGTTTTGGGCTGGCTCCACAATTCAAAAAGGACGGGCGTGATGTGGAGAAGCTGGAGAGAGTCCGTCCAGAGAAGAGCCACGCGCCCACCGCGCACGATCACAGGTCAGGGAAGCAGACCCTATGATGACAGGCTGAGAGCCCTGCCTGGGGCTCTTGAGCCTGCATAAAGCCCAGGCTCGCTCACTCGCTCGGGGGTGATCTGATGGCCACCTCTAAGTTGACCGCCAACCAGTAGCTGGGGGAACGCGTTTGTTCACCAGAGCGAGCGAGCGCGCGCCCCAGGGAAGGGAAGGGAAGGGAGGACGACCCGGTAGAACCATCATCAACTAACTACTACAAGGCTATTTCAGGCTGGACAGGAGGAAGAATTGCTTTTCTGTCCGAGCCCCCAAGGCAAGGTCTATCGGGAACAGCCTGCCACCGGAGGTGGTTCGGTTCGAGCGCCTACCTCCCTTGAACCCCTTCAAGAGCAAACGGGATGCTTCTCTTGCTGGGATCCACTGACCCCAGCGGCCTTCCTTCCAGCTGGCCCTTTGGGCAGGGGGCTGGACGGACTCGATGATCTTCCGAGGTCCCTTCCAGTTCGAACGTCTATGAAATCGTCAAGTCGAGTAGAGGAAGGAGCAGCACGCATCTGCCAGCCAGTCCCGCCCACCCGCACAGTGGCTTTCCCGCCCGCAGGAGAAAGAGCCAGCCAGTTGCTCAGTCGCCAGGCTCCGAGACCGACCACCGCCACCCCGCCGCCAGGGCCGCCCCCTGCCCTGCTTGCCAGGCCCTCTGGGCCACCGGCCCAGGGCGCCCACTCCCCCTCCACCGTTGGGCAGGTTATCGCTTCTCGGCCTCTTGAAGGCTCAGATCGGGTTGGCGGACGGGCCTAGGTCCGGCCGCTGCCTGGTCAGGCCTCGAGAGGCCAGGAGTCAGGAGCGGAGATGGCGGAGCAGGCGAAGAGAGCAGTGAAGGAAAGGGCGAGGCGGATGGAGATCAGTGAGCAGAGGACACTGGAGAGGACGGAGGTTGGTGAAGAGCGGAGATTGGAGGAGATGGAGGTTGGTGAGCAGAGGACATCAGAGGAGGTGGAGGTCGGGGAGCAGAGGAGAGTGGAAAGGAGGCAACGAGGTCCGGGAGAGAGCGGGGGGAGCGGTCATACCATCGGAGGAGGTGAGCAGAACAACGAAGGAGGTGAGCAGTCGGCAGCAGCGGAGGTTTGGAGTGTTGTAGGACGTCGGGGGAAGGTTCAGCTGGGAGTGGGGGGGAAGACCCCTGAAGAAGGCGGATCGGCAGGAGCGGCAGCAACAGAGGGCGGTCGGAGGAAAGAGACCAGGCAGGAGGAGGCGGCAGCAGGGACAGCGAAAGCGGCGGGTGCAGAGAGAGAAGAGGACAAGCGAAGGAGGGATGTTCGCTGGAAAGTGAAAGTGACTCTGGAGCAGGAAGGATTTCAAGGAGCAAAGACTTTGAGCCAGTGGGACTCTGTCTAAAATCTTATTGGGAGTTTTGAAGGTGCAACTGGTGGACTTAGTCTGTGTACTAGCATTTGATAATTATCGCGAGTGGCACGTGTCTTTTTGGAGTGCAAAAGCGTATAATGCTTTTTGGGAGGCCCACGGAGTGGCTGTGGAACGGGGAGAGCTGGGGGGGGCTAAGGTTTGAGGTGGGCCAGAGGACGAGAGAGCGTGTGGTGTACATAAAGATGTATACAGATATGGTGGAAGAGGGGGATGTGGTGAACTGGTTAGAGGGTAGGGTGCAGCGGGTGAAAACAGTGAAGAAATGTTTTGACTGGTGGAGGGTTTGGACAGGGGGGTGGAGGGCATGAGTTATTTTGCATGAAGAAGTGGGGAATCTGGGGGGTATGAAGCGCCTGTTACCAGTTGTAAGGATGGGGATGCACAAGGGCTATATTATGTACGATGACCAGCCAAAGCTGTGTAGTAGGTTGGGGGGGGGGCACCTGGCAGCATTTTGTGCGTTAACGATTTGTTTTCAGTGTAGGGGGATGGGACATAGGGCACAATTTTGCATGGAGAAAATGGGTGTAAGCAAGAGGGGCACTTTCAGTGAGATTGCCCCTTCTCATATGCAAATAGAGAGTGCAGGTACGAGAAGACCGGGGGGGGGAAACAGGGGGAGAGGTGGAACAAGGGGATGGGGAACACCTGGAAGGGAGGGCAGGGAGGGAGAGGTTGGTAGAAATGGCAAAATGAGGGGATGGAGGAGGAAGAACTGATAATAGAGGAAACACCTGAGGGGGAGGGAGGACGAGGACAAGCCATTGAAGAAGCAGTACTGGGGTTACTGGAAGAAGAATTGGAAGGAGAAAAGAAGGAGCAGAAGGGAGAGGAGGAAGGTGGGGCAGAAGCCTTAAAACAGCTGAGAGGGATGGTGGAGTGTTTGGGGGAAGTGGAAACATCTGAAGGAGGGAGTTGGACAGAGGAAATGGAAGCCCTGGAACAAGGACAAGAAGGGAGTTTAAAGAAAAGGAAAAAACAAGGGGGGGGGGGTGAAAGGGGGTTATAAGAGAGCGGGGATGGAGATGGATGGTGGGGACTCGGGAGAGAAGGGGAAAGAGGGAGGAGGGAAAGGGGGACGAAAGGTTACAGGAAGGGAGGGAAGGGAGGGTGGGGGGGATATTTGAGCCCTGGAGCAGTGGAAGGTTTGGTAGCTACAATGAGGATATGGAGACCAGGGATGGTGACTCCTGGGGATGAGTCTGAAAGTGAATTAGAGAGTGGGAGTGGGGTGGAGGGGTGAGAAGACAAAAGGGGGTGGTTTTGTTTTTGAAAAAAATTGGAATGGCAATGAAGATTGTTTCTTTGAATGTGAGAAGCTTGTTAACGAGGAAAAGGTGGGAGAGGGTGGGGAGATGGTTAGAAGCACTGGACACAGACATGATTTGTGTTCAAGAATGTGGGATAGGGTGGGAAAGGGCTTACGGGTTTTTGAGGAAATGCTGGGGGAAGGGGCAGTCGTGGTGGGCTGGGGTGGGAGGGAATAGAGCAGCAGGGGTGGGTATCTTGTTGAATGGGACACAGGTGCGGGTAATCGGGGTGGAGACATTCATTGAGGGGCAGTTGCAGCACATGAAGATGGAGGTGGGGAGGGAGGAGGTGGGGGTCTTTAACATATATGCACTGGCAGTGAAAGCGGAAGGAAGGGAATTCTTGAGGAAGTTGGGGATATGTGGGGGTGGGGGAGGAAAGAAGGTTGTCGTAGGGGATTTCAATTGTATTATAGAAGAAGGGGATAGGGAAGGGGGTGTTGGGGGGGGCTTCTGGACTCTACAGGGAGATGGGTGAGAAATTGGATTCGGGAGGAGGGGCTGCAAGATGTGTGGGAGGGGGAGCGGGTGGGAACAAGGATGGATCCAGGAGGAAGAAGGGTATCGAGGACAGATTTTGTGTTTGTGTCCAGGGGGGTGAGGGTGGAGGGGAAGGAAATGGGAGAGGTGGGGTTTAGTGATCACAAGTGGCTGAGGGTGGATTTGCAGGTTGGGTTTTTGAGGGATGTGTTGGAATACATGGGAGAGAGGGGGTGGAGGGTGGTGATGGGAAGCGTGGACCTTGAAAAGGCTTATGATAGTTTGGAGCACGGGTTTTTGTTTAGGGTGTTGGGGTGGATGGGGTTTCCTGGGAAATCTGTGGGGTGGGTGAGGGCACTGTATGGGGGGGCACGGAGTAGGATTCTGGTGAAGGGATTTTTGGGAGAGGAATTCCAGGTGGAGAGGGGGGTGCGCCAGGGGTGCCCCCTGTCTCCGGGGTTGTTTATATGTGGTATGGAGTCACTGGCACAAAGGGTGAGAAGGGATGGGAGGGTGAGGGGGATTCCAATACCGGGGGGAGGGGAGTTGAGGGTTAGTTTATATATGGATGATGTGAGCTTCATGGTTCGAGATGAGGGGGCTTTAAGGAGGGTGGTGGAGGGTATTAGGGAGTATGGGGAGGCGGCGGGACCACGGGTGAACAAAGGGAAGAGCTCTTTGTTGGCCACGGGGGAATGGAAAGGGTTGGAGGAGGAAGGGTAGCAGGTGGAGAGGGAGGGTTTGAAGGTACTGGGAGTGTATATGGATGTGAGGGGGAAGGGGGAACGGGAATGGGAGGAGGTTCGAGGAAGGGTGAGGAAAGAGGCAGGGATATGGGGGACTAGAAAGAAAGGGGAAGTAGGGATTATGAAACTGTGTTTGTTGCCAACCATTTTGTTTGTGGCGATGGTGTACCCGACCACCTGGCTGCAGGTGAGGCAGGTGCAAAGGGAAATGTGTCTTTTTTGGGGGGAGGGGGGGGAGACAGAGAGGGTGGCGAGGAGGAGGATATACAAGAGGGAGCATCTGGGAGGGTGGGGTGTACCAGAATTAGAAGTCTTTTTGTATGTGCACTTTTGGAAAGGGGTGGTGAGGGCTGCGGGGCTGGAAGGGAGGAAAGTGGGGGCAATGTGTAGATACTGGGCGGGAAGGTTTTTGAGAAGATTGGGGCTATACAGGAGGAGGTGGACGGGGCTGTGGGCTGAAAGACCAGCTAGGTGGTACGAGCAGGGGTGGGGGGTTTTGAGGGCAAAGGGGCTGGAGGGGTTAGGGTGGGAGGGTTTGAGAGAAGCAAAGAGGGTACTGAGGGAAATTTGGGGGAGGGACAAAATGGCAGACATAGGGGAGGTGGCGGAAGGGGGAGCAAGAGGATTTTGCTTGGAGGGTTGTAAGGAAGGTAATACCAGCGAGGGTAGAACAGAGGAAATGGGGGTTGCTGCAGTCGGGGGAGTGCCCGAGGGAATTGTGTGGGAGGGTGGAAACTGTGTTACACTTGTTATGGGAGTGTTTTTATGCACAGAGGGTTTGGCAGTGGGTGGCAAGATTCTGTAAAGCCATAGGGTGGGGGGATTGTGTGGCTTATAAGGGGGTGGTGTATGGTTTGGTAAAGCCAAAGGTGAGGGAATGGGAAATGAGGATCTTATTATTGTGTACAGAGGGGGCGATATGGAAAACAAGGTGTCTACTAGTTCAGAAGGGGCTATATTTCACTTCACAGGAATGTGTGTGCTTAGTATACGCGGAATTGGAGTATTATAGGAAGAAAGGGGAAGGGGAAGGTATAGGTTGGAGAAAATTGTTTGAGTAGGAGGGAATTGAAAGGGAAGGGAAGGTTCAAGAGAATAATGTTATGATGTATATTATGTGTTTGAGAAATGAGATGGATTTGGAATGGTTTTGAGTTGATTATGTAAAAGGGGGAGAAGCATTTCTTTAGCTTTGGTTTTGTTTTGGGAAGGTTCTTATGTTATGATGTGTATGTGTTGTCTTGAGGTTTGAAGGGACAAGCTGGTGTTTTGTTTGGTTGAGTTCAAATTCTTATGGTTTTGATACTTTTGTAATAAAAGTACTTTCCGTGTCGCTCGGCCTGCGAGGCCACTTAAGACCAGACGCTGCCTTCGTCGAGCTTTGGCAGCGGCGACAACGACAACCAAAGCCAGAGCGGTGGGGCGTGTGCAAGTCAAGTGAAAGCAGTAGACAGAGACCGGGGCAAAGGGAAGGAAGCCTGAGTCAAGTCGAGTCTGCAGTGCGATGCTGCAGCTAGTCAAGCGACCCAAACGCTGGCTTGCATCCGTAGATGTTTCTCGAGCAAATCCCGGGCGGGACGTCCTTCTCCCCTTGTACTCGGCCTCAGCGAGGCCGCAGCTG
Source organism: Alligator mississippiensis (assembly GCF_030867095.1). Classification (NCBI taxonomy): domain Eukaryota; kingdom Metazoa; phylum Chordata; order Crocodylia; family Alligatoridae; genus Alligator; species Alligator mississippiensis. Next base: position 449,806,938 of record NC_081824.1, read on the forward strand.
GAGTACTGCGTCCAGTTTTGGGCTTGCTCTGCAATTCCAAAAGGACGTGATGCGGAGAAGCTGGAGAGAGTCCGTCCAGAGAAGAGCCACGCCCGCGCACGATCAGAGGTCAGGGAAGCAGACCCTGCAATGACAGGCTGAGAGCCCTGCCTAGGGCTCTTGAGCCTGGATAAAGCCCAGGCTCGCTCGCTCGCTCGGGGGCGATCTGATGGCCACTTCCAAGTTGACCACCAACCAGTAGCTGGGGGAACGCGTTTGTTCACCAGAGTGAGCGCCCCAAGGGATGACGACTAGGTCAAATAGTCATCAACTAACTACTACAAGGCCGTTTCAGGCTGGACAGGAGGAAGAATTTCTTTCCTGTCTGAGCCCCCAAGGCAAGGTCTGTCTGGAACAGCCTGCCACCGGAGGTGGTTCAAGCGCCTGCCTCCCTTGAACACCTTCAAGAGCAAACAGGATGCTTCTCTTGCTGGGATCCTATGACCCCAGCGGACCTCCTTCCGGCCCTTTGGGCAGGGGGCTAGACAGACCCAATGACCTTCCGAGGTCCCTTCCAGCCCAAACATCTATGAAATCGTCGAGTTGAGTCGAGTCAGGAACAGCACGCACCTGCCAGCCCCCGCCCGCCCGCAGGAGAGCCAGCCAGTCGCTCAGTCACCAGGCCCCGGGACCGACCGACCGACCACCGCCGCCCCGGCTCCCAGCCCTGCTTGCCGGGTCCCCTGGGCCGCCAGCCCGGGGTGCCTGCTCCCACTCCGGGGTTGGGCGGGTTATTGCTTCTCGGTCTCTTGAAGGCTCAGATCAGGTTGGCGTACGGGCCTAGGTCCAGCCACTGCCTGGTCAGGCCTCGAGAGGCCGGGCACGGGGGAGGATGGAGGCGGCGGCGGCAATGGAGGAGATGAAGGCGGTGGCATTGGTGGTTTTGGCGGAGACGACCATGGCGGAGTAGGGAGCTGAGAGGAGAGGAGGACAGGAGGATCGTGATCAGCTGGAGAGCAGAAGCGGTGACCAGAAGATCGGAGGAGCGGATGGCAAGTTTGGTGGTCGAGGTTAGCGTTCATCGGAGGAGGAAGGGTGAAGCGTAAAGCTAAGGAGGCTGTAGTCATGGGGGACCTAAACTACCCAGACGTCTGCTGGGAGACACAGCCAGCAAAGTCCCACCATTCACGCAGGTTCCCATCCTGTGTACAGGACCTCCACCTGATGCAGAGGTACACAGTCCCACTAGGGGGAATGCCTTACTGGATCTGGTACTGGCAACAGGAGATATGTTAGGGGACCTACAGATCAGTGGCCATCTGGGGGACAGCAATCACCTACTAATAGAATTCACCATAAGACATCAAGTGGGTAAGTTAACTAGTAGGGTGAAAGTGCTAGACTTTAGGAATGCTGATTTCAATGAACTCAGGCAATTAGTCAAGGACGCGCTGCAGAGTAGGAGTTTTGAAGTGATGGGAGCCCAAGAAGGGTGGCTGTGCCTTAAGGAAATGATCCTTCGGGCACAAACGGAGACGATCCCGACGCGAGGAAAAAGAGGGAAAGGGGCCAGGAGGCTTCCTTGGCTGACCAGAGAAATCCAGGGCAGCCTACAGGCCAAAAGGGGGGCACAATAACAAGTGGAAACAGGGAGAGATCACCAAAGAGGAGTATACCTCTTCTGCTCGCGCTTGTAGGGAGGCAGTTAGACGGGCCAAAGCTACCATGGAGCTGAGGATGGCATCCCAAGTTAAGGATAACAAGAAATTGTTTTTTTTAGATATATGGGGGGAAAAAGGAAGGCCCAGGGAGGAACAGGACCCCTACTAAATGGGCAGAAGCAATTGGTGACGGACAGGGGGGGACAAGGCTGAACTCCTCAACGAGTTCTTTGCCTCTGTTCCTAAGCGAGGGGCAGGACAAGGCTCTCATTGGGACTGTAGAGAGGCAGCAGCAGTAAGGCGCCAGACTACGATGTGTAGACCCTGAGATGATGCAGAGGCACTTGGAGGAACTGGATGCGTTTAAGTTGGCAGGCCCGGATAAGCTGCATCCAAGGGTACTGAAGGCACTGGCTGACGTCATTGCACAGCCACTGGCGGGAATATTTGAATGCTCGTGGTGCACGGGCCAAGTCCTGGAGGACTGGAAAAGGGCCAATGTGGTCCCAATGTTCAAGGGGAGGAAAGAGGACCCAGGCAACTATAGGCTAGTCAGTCTCACCTCCATCCTTGGCAAAGTCTTTGAAAAAATTATCAAGGCTCACATATGCGAGAGCCCGGCAGGACAAATTATGCTGAGTGGAAACCAGCATGGGTTCGCAGCAGGCAGATCATGCCTGACTAATCTAGTCTCTTTTTATGACCAGGTTACGAAACGCCTGGACAGAGGAGGAAGGGTGGATGTCGTATACTTAGACTTCAGGAAGGCCTTCGATACGGTATCCCACCCCATACTGGTGAACAAGTTAAGAGGCTGTGACTTGGATGACTACACAGTCCACTGGGTGGCGAATTGGCTAGAGGGTCATACCCAGAGAGTCATGGTGGATGGGTCAGTTTCGACCTGGAGGGGTGGGGGCAGTGGGGTCCCACAGGGCTTGGTCCTTGGACCAATACTCTTCAATGTCTTCATCAGTGACTTGGACGAGGGAGTGAAGTGTACTCTGTCCAAGTTTGCGGATGACACAAAACTGTGGGGAGAAGTGGACACGCCGGAGGGCAGGGAACAGCTGCAAGCAGACCTGGATAGGTTTGACAAATGAGCAGAAAACAAGAGAATGCAATTCAACAAGGAGAAATGCAAAGTGCTGCACCTAGGGAGGAAAAAAGTAGGCACACTTACTGCCTAGGAAATGACCTGCTGGGTGGCACAGAAGTAGAAAGGGATCTTGGAGTCCTAGTGGACTCCAAGATTAACATGAGTCGGCAGTGACGAAGCCATCAGAAAAGCTAATGGCACTTTATCGTGCATCAGCAGATGCATGATGAATAGATCCAAAGAGGTGATACTTCCCCTCTATCGGGCGCTGGTCAGACCGCAGTTGGAGTACTGCGTGCAATTCTGGGCACCGCACTTCAAGAGGGATGCGGATAACCTGGAGAGGGTCCAGAGAAGGGCCACTCCCATGGTTAAGGGCCTGCAGACCAAGCCCTATGAGGAGAGACTAGAGAACCTGGACCTTTTCAGCCTCCGCAAGAGAAGGTTGAGAGGCGACCTTGTGGCTGCCTATAAGTTCATCATGGGGGCACAAAAGGGAATTGGTGAGGTTTTATTCACCAAGGCGCCCCCGGGGGTTACAAGAAATAATGGCCACAAGCTAGCAGAGAGCAGGTTTAGACTGGACATTAGGAAGAACTTCTTCACAGTCAGAGTGGCCAAGGTCTGGAACGGGCTCCCAAGGGAGGTGGTGCTCTCCCCTACCCTGGGGGTCTTCAAGAGGAGGTTAGATATGCATCTAGCTGGGGTCATCTAGACCCAGCACTCTTTCCTGCCTATGCAAGGGGTCGGACTCAATGATCTATTGAGGTCCCTCCCGACCCTATCATCTATGAATCAAAGCCTTTCAGACATGGTGCTAGCTAGCATAGCACTGCAGAGCCTTTAAGTGTGGTGTGGGTTCTCTCCCCCGTGGTGGAGCATCTTGCATTTCTCAGCATTGAATGCCATCAGGTTTTGATCTGCCCACTGGGTAAGTCTGTTGATCAGCCTGGACTGCCAGCCTATCCTCTAGGGTGGCTGCACTTCCCCATAGTTTGACGTCATCAGCAAACTTAGCCAGTCCACTTATAAACCCGAGTCCAGATCATTTATAAAACACATTGGAGAGTGTAGGTCCGATAATGAAGCCCTGGGGGACACCACTAGTTACAGTGTGTCAAGTTGAATTAGTTCCATCAACTATCACTCTGGGTCCGTCCACGGAGCCAGTTCCCCAGCCACTGGACCGTGAAGTTGTCTGGGCCGCAATTCCCCAATTTTTCTATGAGGACATCATGGGACATCAAGTCAAGTCAAAGGCTTTCTTGAAGTCCAAGAACATGATATCCACCTCTTCTCCCTTGTCCAGGTGATGCGTCACCTGGTCATAACAGGAAACCAGGTTTGTCAGATAAGATCTACCTGCCACAAAGCCGTGTTGGCTCTCTCAGAATATTACCTTGTGTTAGGATGTTGGTAATGGTTTCCTTAATGATTTTTTCCAGGATCTTTCCAGGGAGTGAAGTCAAGCAAACTGGCCTGTAGTTCCCTGGATCTTCCCTTCTCCCTTTCTTGAAGATAGGTACCACACAGGCCCTCTTCCAATCCTCAGGCACCTCACCCAAGCACAAGTTCTCAAATATCCTCGCCACATGCCAGGATATGATGTATTAAAGGAACTAGCTGACTCTTGGGTGCATTCCATCCAGGCCAGCTGATTTGTGGATGTCCAGCCTCTTAAGATGTTCCCTCACAAGATCAGTGGTAATGGTGGATGCAGAGTTGCCCTTCCTCTGGTGATCCTGCCTCCTGTCAGGCAGGGTGATCCTACTGGGCTGATGGAAGGCCAACATGAAGTAGTCACTAAGGAGATTGGCTTTTTCCTGAGCATCAGTTATAAGCTGCCCCACTTGGTTTAGTAAAAGGTCCGATGCTACCATTGTTCTTTTTACAACTTCCCACATATTTGAAGAAAGACTTTTTGTTGTCCTTAACTGAAGTGGCCAGTCTGAACTCGGTTTCAGCCTTGGCTTTCCTAGTTTGCTCCCTACAGGTGCAGGCTACTGCCAAGTACTCCTCCTTAGTGATGTTTCCCCATCTTCCATCCCTTAAGCTTATTTTTGTTTGGTCCAGGGGTTGTTTGGGTTTGTTTGTTTTTGTTTTTTGGGTTTTTTTAAGATGCAGGAGATCCTCGAGTTCGGTACTGAGCCAAGGGGGTCATCCAGCCCTTTTGCTATTTTTTCTGTGGGTTGGAATGGACTTCCCTAGAGTTTCAAGGATCGCATCCTTGAGGAGCAACCATTCATCAACATTCCTCCCTGCCAGATTATAGTTTCTAAAGGCCTAAACAACTACTTTCCTAAGCTTGTGGAAGTCAGCCTTTCTAAAGTCAAGGACCAACTTGCCAGCTTTGCAGTAAAAGTGATCAACTCAAGGTCACCGTCTCCTCGATTCCCTTTGATTTTCAGGTCACACTCACTAGATCATCCCCTTTGGTCAGTACCAGGTGAAAGTTTTGATGTACATGGATGATGTTACTTTTGTGGTTTGGGATGAGGGGTCTTTGGAACAGTTTTTGAAATATACTGGGGATTATGGGGAGGTGGCAGGGATGCGCATTAAGGAAGAGAACAGCATACATTTGATGGTAGGAAATTGGGGGAGTTTACAGGATTATTGGTTGCAAATGGAGCAGAAGGGATTGAAAGTGTTGGGGGTATATATGGATGTGGCAGGGAAAGGGCAGGTAGCATGGGAGGTTTTAAACAGGGTGGGTGAGGCAAGTGTTAGGGTTATGGGGATTATCGTTTAGGCTGAAAGTTTGTCTGGTGAAACACGTTTTGTTGCCTATGGTATTATTTGTGGCAGTAGTGTATCTGCCAACACGGCTACAGGCCAAACAGGTGCAGAGGGAGATGTGTTTATTTTCTGGGGGTGGCAAAAGGGAGGGGTGGCCAGGAGGGAGTTACATAAAAAGGGGAAGCATTAGGAGGGTGGGGTCTACCAGAGATCAAGGCATTTGTGTACTTACATTTTTGGAAATGGGTAGTAAAGCTAGTGAGGACACAGGAGGGGGAAAGGGAGATTTTGTAGGTATTGTGCAGGAAAGTTTTTGAAGCAACTGGGGTTATATGGGGAGAGGTGGACAGGGCTTTGGGCAGGGAAGCCAGCAGGGTGGCATATGCAAGTGTGAAATTTTCTGTGGGGTCACAGCTTGGAGGGACTAGGGGTAGGAGGGTTGAGGGATGCAAAGAAGGTGCTAAGGTTCATTAGGGAGCAGGATATGATTCCCAATCTAAGCAAACTGTCATGGGAACAGGTTGGTGGGGAAAGGGTGGAATGTGAGGATTTCCGATGGCACGGAGGATTCTTCCCACTAGGAAAAATGCAGCGGAGATGGGGTTTATTACGAACAGCAAAGTGTCCGAGGGAAATCTGTGCGAAGGAGGAGACAATTTATCACGTTCTATGGGAGTGGTATTTTGCAGTGTGGGGGATAGGGCACGCAGGTTCTGTACACAGTTACCAGTTATTTCAAACTTTTGGCTAAAATAGAAAAAAGGTTGACAGGTGTTAAGAGAAAAGCCAAAGATAGCACAGCTACCCGTAATACAAGTTAAAGTAGACTCAAGTCAAGAAAGTATGATAGTTATTTATCTCTTGGCTTCACAAGTCTTTGTACTGGTAGCGAGGAACAGCCCCAGTGTGTTATGTGTCACAAAACTTTCTGCTGAGAGTATGAAACCAAGCAAATTAAAATATCTAGAAACAGGTCATAAAGAGCTAGCTAACAAACCTTATGATTTTTTCTATTTGAAAACATGATGAAATTTAAACAGTGAAAAAGTGAGTCTAGTTAAATATAGTAGCATCGCTTCAAAAAGCTTTTTTTTGCCTCTTATCAAGTTGCATACAGAATTTCAGTGCAAAAAGCTCCAAGCAACTGGAGACATTTTAAATTCTTCTAGCAGCTGTTGACATGGTTACTACTATGCTGGGGGAGTCTAGCACACAACAACTTTTAAGCATCCCATTGGAGAATGTTGCTGTGTCCCACCAAATCACAGATCTACCAGAGGATTTAAATGAGCAGCTACATAAAGATAAGAAACAAACAATTTGCCATTCAGATAGATGAGGCGATGGATAGCACCAAGGATGCTCGTTTAATAATATACATAAGGTTCATTGATGAGGTTAAAATAAAAAAGAGGATTTATTCTTCTATAAAGAAATTACAGGGACAAGCAAAGTTGAGGACCTTTTCAATATTATTGATAGCTATATGAGTGCAAGTCTCCTAGAGTGGTCAAACTACATGGAAGTATACACAGACATAGCAAGCCATCATGAAGGACTTCAAGCTTTAATTCAGCAAAAATCTCCTGGTGCTGTGGGGACACACTGCATGATTCACAGACAAGCTCCTGCTTTCAAAGATTTGAGCCCAGTATTAGAGGAAGTTCTACAAACAAGCAAACAAACTTTGTGAACTACATCAAAACAAGACCTTTAAAAGGCAAGCATTTTTTCTAGGTCACATGAAGAGATGAATGCAGAGCACACTTCTTTACCGTGAATCAAAGTGGCTGATCTCGGAGGAATGTTTTAACATGAGCATTCCAGCTGAGGAACGAACTTTACTAGTACTTAACCAAGGAAAATCATGACAGTGCTCATATGTTTAGCAACAGTGATTTCAACATGAAGTTGGCATATTTAAGTGATGTGTTTGAGAAGCTGAACACTCTTAACACCGCACTGCAAGGTGGTGACAGTAATATTCAAAAAAGTATATTAAAAAAAAATTGAACTGTGGCAGAGGAAAATGGCAAGTGAAAATAAGTGGACATTTCCTAGTTTAAAACCATTTAAATCAAGAGCAGTGACACACAAATTAATGGAGATGTGAAAAACTATCTTGGGTCACCTTTCTTCACTGAAATCCCACTTTGAGAATTACTTTCCTGATCTGGAAGTGAAAAATTATGACTGGATTAGGGAACCTTTCAATACTGTACTGAAAAGTGGTATCCTCACTATTACTGAAGAGGAGCAATTCATTGATATCTTTTCTGACGCCTCTCTGAAAATCAAAGTTCCCGACAATGTCTCCCTGAATTTTGGATTAGTATGCAAGCTGAGTACAAAGCAAGAAAGCTATGAAAATACTGATTCCTTTCACAACATCCTACCTGTGTAAAACAGAGCTTTCACCAGTTGCCACTCTATAGAGCAAATATCAATCAAAAATAAGTGTGGAGCACAAAATGACACTGGCAGTCTCAAAAATAAAGCCCAGGTTCAAGAAACTAAGTAGTATCAAGCAAGATCATCCTTCTCATTGAAAACTATTGACAGTTCTAAATTGGACAAGTTTGTTCCAGTGAACAGTTTTGAATTTGATAAACTTTCTGAAGTGTTTTTTGACAAATATAGTTAACACACAAAAGGTAAATGTGCTTTACTTTACAGGGTTGTGGTATCCATGGGTGACTGGAATAGACGTTCTCTTCCTGGCACTTTTCTTCAAGCTGCCTGGCCACAAACACCATGCTGCTCATTCCATGTCCTTTTCTAAAGCCACATTAACTCTCAGGCAGTAGGTCATTTAGATGGTCAGTCAGCCAGTTGAGGACTCCTGCTACCATCTTGCTGGCAGTTGAGAAGGAGATGCCCCTGTGACTGTCACACAGTTGGAGATTTCCCTTCTTGTATAGGTGGACAAGGAAGCATCCTTGAATTCTTGAGGGACTACCTCCTGCACCCACATACTGCAGAAGATCTCAGTTAGTTTCTCCATGAGGCCGTGACTGCTTGATTTGTAGACCTCCACTGGAACTGTGTTTGCCACCAGACATTTGCTGTATGGCCTTTTGGACTTCGCTTGAAGCTCTGCCTACAGTTGCAGGCGATTTGGAGACAGCTTGCATATGGCATCCATGCTGACAGAGGACGTTTGACTGAGGTGACAATGAAGTGTTCAGCCTCTCTCTGGAGGATTGGGGGACTCGGTTGGAAGCACGGGCCTGCCGGCAGACAGCAATGGGCAGGATCCAAGGACCTGCAGACCATAAACAGCTTTTAGGGCAAAGAATTTCCTTGTGTCATTTTGGTCAGCATAGTGCTGGATCTCGTCTGCTTTGTTCTTCAACCATGTGTGCTGCATCCCTCACAGCTTACACTGAATAGTCTTGCATATCGAGCTGTAGGTGTGTTGCACCGATGCAGATTTATCATAGAAGTAGATTCTGTAGAGACATGAGTTTCTCCTCTAGCAGCCATCGAGTCTCAGCATCATTTCATCAAGCCAGTCTTGGTGTGTGCAGACACTTGGTCCCAGGGTCTCAAGGGCTGCAGGGTGTATAGCTTCATGGAACCACTTCCAGTTGGCTTTGATGGAACCGTAATGGAGCAGTGCAGTGCAAATCTGATCTTTCAGATGGTTTGCAAAAAGACAGTCTAGTGCTGTTGTTCATCAGCCCTGCAGTTTTGAGTAGCTTCGGGTCCACTTTGTTCTTGTGGATGCTATCTAGCTTGAATTGTGACCTTTAGTGAGGAGATGAGTTGATTGTCAGTCCAGGATTTAGCGCCACACATCGCCTTGGTTACACAGACATCACATCTGTCCCTTCTTCAGACAATGACATAGTCAATAAGATGCCAGTGCTTGGAGCAAGGGTGCATCCACAATGTCTTCTTCTGACTGGGGAGACTGAACACAGTGCTAGTAATCAGGAGCTCATGTTCAGCACAATCCAAATAGACCATTCCTACTGCAGTTTCCAATCCCGTGCTTCCCGATGACATCATCCCATACTTGGCAGTTAGAGCCAATCCTGGTGTTTAAGTCACTAAGGAGGGTAAGACCATCAGACTTTGGTACAGCAATGATCATGGAATGCAGGTCATCACAGAACCAGTTCTTGACTTGGTCAGAGTTGGTCACAGTCAAGGCATATGCACTGATGATAGTGGCACACTTTTTGCCAGCTAGCCAGCCAGCTCCTTAAGCAGCTTCTTGACAAGGCTGTTTTGTGTAGCAAAGCCGACACCCGCTTCCCATTTGGCTTTGCTGCCACAACCATTCCAGAAGGATGTATAGCCAGCTTTTCCTTCTATGAGCTGCCCTTTGTCAGGTAGGCGAGTCTTGCCAAGGGCAGCAACCTGGATGCCTTATCAACCCAGTTCTCTCTCAATAAGGGCAGTTCTCCTTTCAGGTCTGTTGGTCTTTCCGTCAGTCAGCAGACATATGTCCCACGCACCCAGCTCGAGGGGGACTGGATTTCTTTTCAACCGCTGTAGTGGGACCCCTGCTAGGCACAGTATGCTGGCCAGGGTGAGGTGAACAATGTTTAGGGCACCTTTTTTAGCCCCTTCCTCATTCCAGGACATGAGCAATGCAATCCTGAATAGGGCTGCTCAGGCACTCACAGGAGTGCTGAGTTTTACTGCTGCTTCTGTCCAGTAGAAAGCAACCCAAAGCCCTGAGCCGCCTGTGTGCAGGTTTGCAGCTGCAGCTTCCAGTGGGTCCATACCTGCTTCTTTGTCACAGGCTTGTCATCACAGGGCTTGTACTAGATGCATGTTGTGCAGGATTTGGATGCAAATTGAGGAGGAGTTGTGCAGCATCAGCCTCACTCGCTAGTCCAAGCCAACTGGTAGCCAGCGGCAGGACAGTTGGAGATTGGCCCAGATGCAGCGGATGACCAGGATGTCTTTTGCACAAATCGACAGTGCATTGGTGTACCGCCATCATGGCCATTGGATCATGAAAGTCTTGTCTACCTGGCTTAGCTGAAGTCAGACTTTGCATGCAAAGATAGGCATGTCCTTAACTCCTCAGAAGTCTGAAGACTGACTGAGTACCCTCACCTGGTTTGGTCCACCTGCCAAGGCAGTTTACCAGGGTGTGGCTGCTGTTGAATGCAGACAGCTGCTTGGACCTACAGGTGAGAGCCAAGTGCTGGTGAGGACCAACAGAAGAGCAGCCACTCAAGCAAGTGCAACATAGCACCTCTAGAGAAAGAGTACCTCTCCCAGACACCCCAGCGAGGGAAGGTAGAATTAACTAAGAGTGTTATTATCAATTATTTTGTTTACAGGGATGGTATACCCACTATCGCAGATGCAAGCACAACAGATCCAAACAGATCCGTTTTCTTTTGCAGAGGGAAAACAGAGAGGGTTGCAAGTGGGGGGAAATGGGGGTTACCAGAGGTGGAGGTTTTTGTTTATGGGCATTTTGTGGCATCAGTGGTATGGGAGGCAAAAAGAGAAGGGGGGGCTGTAGGTATTGGGGAGGGAAGATATTGAGGGCAGGAGGTTTTCTGGGGCATGGTAGATAGGGTTAGGGGCAGGAAAACCATCACTGCACTATACAAGGATGGGAGCATTTATCAGGACATGTTTTAGGAGCATTAGGGGTAGAAGGGTTACATACTGAAAAAAAGTGTTTAAAAAGGTGAGTAGAGGGAAGGATAAGTTAACAAATGCTGGGAATTTATTGGGACAAAGGGGTGCATGGTGTCATATTGAATGAAATAGTTTGAATGTTTGTAATCGTTGCCCATTAGCCAGTTTCAGGAAGACAACAAGATTTATCTTCTTATCTAGGCCGTTGTTTTGGTCTACGTGCGGAAGGTCCTGACTTTGCTCAAAGTCTTAACTCTTGAATTTTATCTTTAGAGGCCTTTAACAAAGTTAACCTAAAAATGACCCTTAAGTAAATATCCCAAATTCCGAGAGATCAAACCCTAGGGCCTTTTGACAAGATTGGAAATAAAAAAAAAAAAAAAAAAAAAATCAATTCAGTGATGTGGAAATTCCCCAAAGTAATTAGAATAGTCAAGAAAGAAACTAATTACTAAGCAAAAGAATCTGTTAAGTAAGATCTGAGCCCAAATTTGGGAGTGGTGACAGGTTTGGGTAGGAGGGGCCCAGGACAGCAACTCACTCAATAAAAACTGTAACCTACTGTCCCAATTTGGAGGTAATCTCACTTGCAGAACGACGAAGGAAGAATCGCAAGTATAGGCCAGATCAGACTGATCACCTGAACCACCCTCTCCATGAACACGAATCTCTTAGTTCACACTGAAGCTGCAAAGCACCCGAAAGGGACTGAAGGAAGGGGACTTAGTCCTATCAGTATTGAGGCCAGCCCATTGAATCGTATTTCTGAGGCGAGCCCATTGTACCGTACTACTGAGGCCAACACATTAAATTGTACTACTGAGGAATGAAACCATATTTAGGTGTTTGGCTTCTCGGAATTCTAGGATTGTAAGTATGTTATGAAAATAATAGTATTGTTTCAAATTTAACCTTTAGTTGTAACTGAAGTTGTTTTTGTAATACTAATTCTTATAGCATTGTTTGGGAAGGAAGTGCATTTGGAGCATTGTTTCTGATATATGTAGTTATTGTGTTCTTAATGTTTGTGGTAGTTCTTAAAAGCTAAGCAGTGTTATATGCGTAGCAAAGAATTTTAAAATAAAATTGTGTCGTATGAATTAAGTGTGTAATCATTGTGAAATCATGCAATCAACTAGATACTCCCCCAGCCAGTACATCAAAACGAATCAGTAAATTGTGTGGGATTTTCTCTATTCCATAACCCACTAGAGACGCATGGATCAGACAGGGGAAAGGGAACAACAACATTTTTCTATTCCTCTTTCACTTAAGTGGAGCCGTTTGTTTGAACCAAAAGGAATTGGGTAAGACAGGCGGGGGGGGGAATGGTGTTTATGGATAGATGTGTGTAGATGATAGGTTGGTTGTGTGTGTTTTGTGACTCTAATATGGGTTTATGTGATCTTAAAGCTTTGGTTTGTTTCATCACCTTTATAACGAACAGTATGTCAAAGACATGTTAACACAGTTTCAGTACTTAGAAAGGAAGCTGACGGGTTGGAATACGTTGTGTTATATAAGCGGAGGTTCTTTTGTCGATATTAATGTTATTGTGGTGTTTTGTTAACAGTTGATAGTCCATAAGTGGATGCATATATGATACCCTATTTGAGGACTTCTGTATTGTATTGTGGTTTATGCTGTTCTATATGGTTTTAATTTTTTTTTTTTTAAACTATAACAAAATCTGTTCTTATCAGTTTAATCCAGGGGCAGGAAATTATTTTGGATGGAGGGCTGCTTCCTGAGCTTTCGCAAGCCATCAAGGGCCACGTGATAGGCAACCGGGGCAGATAAATATTAAAAAATTTCTAAAATTTTTAGGGGCTCCGTAAGCCAGATAAAATGATGCAGAGCATGTTGAACTTCCGCTCTGAGGCAGTTGTATGGATGGGGCTCCACTTCAACAATCACCAAGTGCACCGCCCCGAGCATGGACTGCACAAGAGCAGCACCATCCTAGACATCTAGAGTAGTGGTCACTAACTGGTTGATCCCAGAGCCTTTTGAAGTTAATCTTGGGCTGGGGGGGCCAAGTCCATGCATGTACACACATGCATGCCCCACCTCCCTTCCAGCCCAACAGGTCAGTCAATGGGGGAGGGAAGGGGCAGAGGCCCAGGGGGCATGCACAGCAGGTTCTGGACACAAGCCCAGCCTGGAGTGGGAGCTGCCACTGCTGTGCATGAATTGGGGGGGGGGGGGACGACAGGACACGACACACATGCCCCCAGCAACTATACATGGGGCAGGGGGACAGAACCACAAGCAGCTCATCCAGGAGATGGGCCCCCTCCATGGCTGCCCAGGCCAGATGGAAGAGGGAGCACAGCAGGGTGAGGCATGTGTCAGAGGAGACCCACCACCACCAAGTGAGGATCCTTCTGGGGAGGTTCCGGAAGGATGCAATCCCAGGTCATTGGCATACTTCCCTTAGGGCAAAACCCAACCAGGGCTAGGTCTTTGAGCTCCCCTCAAAGTGGAACGCAAGTAACCACTTCATGTGATGCTCCCATTGGGCATGGTTCACAGAGTGGCGCTTCATCCACCATGCCTGCCTTTCAATGGCATTGTCTGGTACAGGAACCACAACAGAAAGTGCTAGCACTATAGCTACAAGGCAGAGACTCCCTCCCATTTGTCACAGAAACACAAAGTTAGTTCTGAAAGGGATCTCAGGCGGTCATCTAGTCCAACCCCTTGCTCAAAGCAGGACTATCCACAGCTAGATCATTCCAGCCAAAGCTTTTTCTAGCCAGGTCTTGAAAATTTCCAAAGGTAGAGATTCCACCACCTCTCTGGGTAACTCATTCTAGTGTTTTACTACCCTCCTAGTGAGAACATTCTTCCCGATATCCAACCTAAACTCCCCTTGCTGCAACTTGAGACCATTGCTCCTTGTTCTATCATCTGCCACCACTGAGAACAGTCCAGCTCCATCCTCTCTGGAACCCCTCTTCAGGTAGTTGAAGACTGCTATTGAATCCCCTCAGTCTCCTCTTCTCTAAACTAAGTAAGTCCAGTTCCCTCAGTCTTTCACCACAAGCCATGTCCCCCAGTCCCTCACCATTTTTGCTGCCCCCTGCTGGACTCTCTCCAATTTGTCCACATCCTTTCTGTAGCAGGGGGCCCAAAACTGAACAAAATACTCCAGCTGCAGTCTCACCAGTGCTGAATAGAGGGAAAGAATCGCTTCCCTGGACCTGCTACCAACACACCTACCAGTGCAGCCCAGCATGCCATTAGCCTTGTTGGCAGCTAGGGCACACTGCTGCCTCATATTCAACTTATTGTCCACTGTAACCCCCAGGTCCTTTTCTGTAGAGCTGCTGCCCAACCAGTCAGTCCCCACTTGTACTAGTGCATGGGATTCTTCCTCCCTAAGTGCAGGACTTCACACTTGTCCTTGTTGATCCTCATGAGATTCCTTTTCCAATCTGTCTAGGTCACTCTTCATCTTAGCCCTACCCTCTGGCCCATCTACTACTCCCTCTGGGCCCTCTCCTACAAGCTCCACATCAGAGCATGGAAGCTGCACCACAATGCCATCCAGGACTGACTGGCCAATGACATCCCAGCCTCAGCAGGGAGCATATCCATCAACTGCATTATCCCAGGCTGCAAAAGCCAGCTGCACCCAGACATCATGACCAACAAGGACAGCAAGTATGTCCTGATGGTAGATGTCACCATCCCCTTCAAAGACCCACAGCAAGCTTTCATCAAGACCTAAGAACACAGTTGAGAAAAGTATCCTCCCAATCTTCCCTGGCTACACTGAAATCACCTCCAAGGACTTTTAATCCTGGGCTCTTCCCTACCCCACAACTATATCCCACATGTTGTTTTTTGTAACTCTGTTTTTCAAACTCTCTCCCTATTACAATGTGTTACTGTTGTGCAGAGTCTCCTGTATATCCTCTGCTTTGTAAATGTCCCTTAATTCTCTCTCCCTTCCCTACCACCCCCTGGCTTAGTTGGCTGTATGGTTTATATGTAAATTTAGTTGCATCCCCCACCCCTAACCTTCCTCTACTATGTCACCCCTCTGCTCAGGCCTGCCTATATTTCTTTGCACTTTGAATTTTGTCATTTGAACTTTAACATTTTCTAATAAAAGTTAAATCTGGTGCCTGATCAAGGCCACAAGAACTGGGAGGCAGCCACAACAGAGCAGTATAAATGGAGGCAGAAGCAGAGCTCCCAGAGTCTGATGCAGCAACAATGGTGCTAGAGCAGGGGTGGGCAAAACACAACCCAGGAGCCGGGTGTGGCCTATGGGGCCCCTAAAAAAGTTTAGTAAATTAATTTGCCCCTGGATGCTTATCATGCAACCCTCCATGGCTTGCCAAAACTCAGTAAATGGCCCTTCGCCCAAAAATAACTGCCCGCCCCTGTGCTAGAGAAAAGCAAGACAACAGAAGGAGGAAAGGAAAGCAAAGCATCAGAGTGGGAAGTGGTGGAGAAAAAGAAAGGGTGGAAAAGGATACAGTGGCTAGAAGATTAACTGGTGGAACACATCACTCATTCTAGTGAGACAGGAAGAATAAGTAGTGGTGCGTGGACAATGGAATGAAGAAAACATGGCAAGAATTCAGCCCTTGCCAGAGTACCTATTGGGCCCAGACTTGAGATGCAGCTTGGGCTGGTAGTCTTGCCTGGAGGTTGGGCCTGGGATTTCATTTTTCAGGATCTTTGAGGCTTCTAAAATGTTGGCAATTTACAGAGCAAAGAAGAAAGGGGACCAGAGTCTTCACATTTTTTCCACTTTGGAAAATTGGAAGGGAATGGGGAACACATGGTAATCATAAAACATGTTCAATTTGGCTGCACAGAAAGAGGACACAAAACTTTGGTTAAGTATATTTATCAAAAAATGAACTGGATGAAGTAGGCAACACCCAGATGGAATTTGGACAGAGGCCTGGCACACAAACCCTGTTCTGGAGCAATCTGGACAGCCCAGGAGATGTACAACACCTCATACCTCCTTTCAATAATAGCACTTGGGGCAGCTAGAGCAGTACTTTGTTATCCTGGGTAACTAAAGAACTGTAGATACAAAGAGGAAGATAGCTTGGCAGGAGCATGTCCATACATAATATGCAATATCTGCAAAAGAACAAACACGTGACCAAAGAGTGCAAGAAGGAAGAGATACTGCAAACTGTGCAGGGGCAAAGGGCATGTAATTCCAGTTTTGCCTCCAGTTGTGGGTAAACCACAAAAGGCAGGGAAAAGGAAGAGGAAGGAGGAGGGTGGGGCAAAACTGTGAGACTTTACTGGAAGAGCTTGAATAAGTGGAGCATCAGAGATCAGAAGCAGGGAAAGGGGAAGAGAAGTGGTACATGCGGAAAAAAGAGAAGGTAAAGGAGAGAATCTCGTATTGTTAGTTTGTAATGTTCCTTCTGTCACAACCCAAGGCTGTGATTTTTGTTTGTGCGCGCTTCGGCACTGCTGAATTATTTTCTCGCCGTTTGTAGCTTTCTTTGCAGGGTGCATTTCTCAAGTTGCAAGAGAAATGCATGGTGCAAAGGAGTTCCCGCCACTCGTATGTAAATTTATTCCCCGCTATTGGCTAGTTCTAAATTATTCCCATGTGGCAGCTAGCGATTGGCTTGCTAGCCGTATAAAAAGCTTGAGTGGTTTCCGCCCAAGTTGAAGAGGACTCCACATCCATCTCGTGGGGACTCTGGGTACACGGCAGGGTAATAGAAACCCTGTGAGAGACTCAGAGGAGTTTGGCAGCCTGATCCACCTCTTCCCGACTTCGCGCGGTAACCTTTCTTAAGGCGTATCTACGAGTTTTCTGCTTTGTGGCGCGCTTGTCGAGGACATCCAGAGCTCTGTTTCTGCGGAGCCTAGCAAACTCCACGTGATTGTTCGTGTTGTTTTTGTTTGTAACCGCAACTTAAACGAAGCTTTCCTGCCTGCACCGCGACCATCTACGGTGTAAGTAAAATAATCTTTATATCAACCTTTAAGCCTCTGTGCCTAATTCTAGCGTGTCGCCCGTTTTCTCCAACCCAGCGTGCCCGGGCTGCTGGCCACAGCCCGCGGCGCGAAAAAAGGGCCCCGGATCGCTCCTGGCCTGCACACCTTCCAGTATTGATTTTCAGTTATGGAAGAAGAAGTGTACCACTTGCAACTATATTCACATGCCTGTGAATCTTGCTATAGATCTGGTAGTTGAGGGGTGGGGAGGAGAAGAGTAAAGTAAAGTAGTATGGAGAATGAGGAGGGTAAAATGAAATGGTTGGGAATTAGTAGTAAAAGGAAGAAGGATGTGGGGCAAACAAACAGGGAAGATGAAAATGACAGAACAGGCTCCTTTCTAGATCCTCCATCTACCCCACCCCCTACTAGCCATTAAGGCAGGCAAGCCTAAAACATTTTGGCAGTGTTTTTTACTACCCAAGAAGACTAGGCAGAAAGATTCCTAGAACTGGACACAGAACAACTAGACATAGGCTTGTTGTTTTGATGACCAGTTTGGAGTGGAAGAGGAAAATGCATTGGAGAAACAGCAGCCAGAGTCAACGGAACAACACCTGTAAAAGTCGAAGAGGAACCAAGACCTCCAAAACAACAGTAGAAGAAGTCTTGCTGAATGCAAGATCAGAACTGAAAGATGGGTGGAGGATACTTGAAGCATATTTAAAAGTGGATATTATTGACTTGCAACAGTGCACAATCTCCACACAAGAATTGTATACAGGCAACCCGCGCTTAAAATGAACATTATAGTGAAATTAGCACTAAACGAAACAGTGTTAAATTGATACCCGACTTCACTTGGCACTAAGCAAGTTTTGTTATAATACCTGCGGTCACCATCTTGGGTCATCAAAAATTTTCGGTTTTGCTTAACTTATTTCACTTAAACACTTGGTTTTTCAGGAACCAGTTAAGTGCACTAAGCAGGGGTTGCCTGTAGAGTATGAAAGACATTGGATACTGGAACCATTTGGTTGGTCTAGTTCCAATATGAGCAGAGCAGTAGGGGTAGCTATCTTAATCAAGAATCTGGGAATTATGATTAGAAGAATCAGAGAGGTGGTGGGTGGAAGGATGTTGCAAGTGATGTGCAAAGACCATGGGTCAGCTTTCAGGATCATTAATATTATATGCACCACTAGAATGAGATGAGAGGTGTGGTTTTCTGGAAAGGCTAGAGTTTGTCACAGAAGACACAGAACCCTATGTTAAGGTAGGGGATTTTAATTGTGCGCATGAGGCATGGGATATGAAAGATGGGAAGGCAAGAAGGGCCTAGAGAGAAATCCACGCAAATCTTGAACCAAACACTCTAATATGACAACCTACAGGATACCAGGGAAAGCAGTGGCATTTACATGGCCCAATGCAGAGGGCAGGCCTTTTCACAAATAGATTATATTTTGACATCTAAATACTGAAGGAAGATGGAAGCAGCAACAGAGCCTGTCTTTTCATTAGATCATTGTCTATTGACCATGTCATATTGAATGAAATAGTTTGAATGTTTGTAAAGGTTGCCCATTAGCCAGTTTCAGGAAGATAAGATTTATCTAGTTCATTGTTTTGGGACTACGTGCAAAAGGTCCTGACTTTGCTTAAAGTCTTAATTTAAATTTCATCTTTTAGAAATCTTTTACAAAGAGAACAAATATCCTGAATTCCAAGAGATCAAACCCTGAGGCCTTTTGACCAGGTTGGTAAGAAACGGGCATTTGCAGTGATATGGAAGTTTCCCAAAGGTAATTTAAAATGCTCAACAAAGGTAAAAGAATCTGTTGAGTAAGATCCGAGCCCAAATTTGGGAGCAACCATATATTGAGTAGGAGGAGCCCACTGACGGCAACTCGCTCAATAAAAACGGTAACTTGCCGTCCCAATTTGGAGGTGACTATACTTGTAGAACAACGAAGGAAAAATCGCAAGTATAGCCCGGTTCAGACTGATCACCTGAAACTACCCTCTCCGTGAACACGAATCTCCTAGTTCACGCTGAAGCCGCGGAGCACCTGAAAAGGACTGAAGGAAGGGGACTTAGTCCTATCACTGCTGAAGCCAGCCTACTGAATTGTATTGCTGAGCCCATTTCATTGAACCGTACTACTGAGGCCAACCCATTAAATCGTACTACTGAGGAATGAAACCATATTTTGGTATTTGGCTTCTTGGAATTCTAGGATTGTAAGTATAATATGAAAAATAATAGTACTGATTCAAATTTAACTTTTAGTTGTAATTGTAGTTGTTTTTGTAACACTAATTCTTATAATATTGTTTGGGAAGGAAGTGCATTCGGAGCATTGTTTCTGATATATGTAATTATTGTGTTTTTAATGTTTGTAGTGTTTCTTAAAGCTAAGCAGTGTTATATACGTAGCAAAGAGTTTTAAAATAAAATTGTGTTGTATAAATTAAGTGTGTAATCATTGTGAAATCGTGCAATCAGCTAACTACTCCCCCAGCCAGTGCATCAAAACGAATCAGTAAATTTTGTGGGATTTTCTCTATTCCATAACCCACTAGACACAGACCACAAGTCTGGAGGAGGGACAGAGAATGCAGAAAGGGAAAGGAATGTGAAAACCAAATACATGACTGCATATGCAGACTTGATCTTTGATTCTACTAATAAAGTGAGCATTTCCCATCCAGAATGGACTGTGAAAATGGGTTAAAGGAAGGCATGAAAGAACTCTGTGAGGGTGGGGAGAGAATGTGCAAAGACAGAAGTGTATAGAAGACAACTACAGCAAGATCTACAAAAATGGCATCATTTGAGTAGGTTAAGGTTTTGAAGCAAACGAAGGAACTGTGGAGGAGAAAGGAAACCTCAAACAATGGTTCAGAGAACAGGGCAGAAAGAAGATATTCCTGGTACCCGAGATGTAGGGCAGAAAGTTTTCTAGTGCTTCATTTTTCCATGGGAAATTTTCCATTTCTAAAAATTCATTAGTAAAAATTAATGGATGCCAATACAGTATTAGGCAAGCTTGGCAGTTTCAAAGTTCTAATTACAAGTTTTTCAAGCAATTATCCCTAGAAAGTGTGCGAGAGAATACATACATGTTAAATTGATTTGTGAACAGGCAGGTAACTACAGTACACTCGCATAATAATCCAAACCCAAAATCAAGTTATGAATTCACTTAATTGGCCATGCAGATCAAATCAAAACTAAAACTAAAATTCTTATTTCACCTCAAACTGCAAGTGAAAGCAAAACCAGAACTAGAACTGTGATTAATTTGCTTCATTTCAGTTCAAACACACAGAGCAGTGTCTCATTTCCTTTCTGGAGTTGGGAAAGTTGGAAGTGTTTGCATAAGATCTGTTAGATTGTTAGTGCTTTTGGTTTCAAGTAGTCATAATAATGCCCAATCAGAAAAAACAAAACAAAACAAAAAAAACAAGTGCATGGCATCTTTATAGTGAAGTTCAAGCCACTGAAGGAAGGAAGCAAGCGAGTATATGTAAATATTGTGGGCAGGAGCATGCTAACAACAAGAATGAAAAAACATGCAACAACATGTAGAAACTGTCCTAAAAGAATACAAGCCATATACAGAAAGCTAATACAACTAAGTGGTATGTGACAAGGGACTGGGCATAAATCAAATACTTAACCACAGGGAAAGAAACCGAGCAGAGCGAAGATAAGACAGGAAGAAGAGTGCTTCCAGAGCAACTGCTCCTTTAAGACAGAGAAACCCCAGGATGGGTGGTGTGGCACACAGAGAAAGAACTCCTAAGAAAAAAAGGCTGAAAAAAGACTGCTGGGAATGGAGAATCCCTAGAACCAGACCCAACTAGAAGACAAGACTTGACCCGATATCATTAAGCGGGGAAGTCACCGGTGAAGTAAGTTCATCTTAAAAATAAAAAATAAAAATAAATAAAAATACTCCGCAGGGAAAAAGAGCCTTGGCCAAAGTTGCAAGAAGGAGAGAATAGTGACTATTCCTCAGGTCCAAGCAAAAGTTGAGTTTATGGTTTCCTTCGTTTTTGGACACTGAGCCTAGCTCTAGGGGGTTGGAGGAGAGAAGGAGCCTGTGACAACTACTCCCTCACCCTTAAAAAGGTTAAAAAAAAAAAACCTCTCACACACACACACACACAAAAAAAAAATATTAACCTAAAAGAAGCAGGAGTGTCCCAAGGGATCTAGAGAGACCAGATCTTACCTGGAAATAGAGGGAATTAGAAGAAAGAGACAGATACAAAAGAGTATCCTGGTCACATCTGAATGGTTGTTACCTTTACCCTAAATGGTGTATTATCCCAGACTAGATCCAGCTAAATATTTCTAATATAAAAATTAAGGAGTTACATACAACAGCAGAAAATAACCACAGTTTATCCAAGAGATTTCAGTAACACCTCCCAACTAACATCCAAATTAATCAAGATGTGGCAGGTGAGAGTCAAAATATAATGCAGGAGTCCAAACACTGGGCAATCTGAGAAATAAAAGCTAAAATAAGACCTCAGACATAAGTGGTACCGTCACAGGGTGGAACAACTTCATCTGACAAAAGTCTACTTCAAGAATCCTAAGTAAACAAATGTATATGTTAAACAACACAGTGGAGACCAGCATCTATACTGTTTTAAAACATTACAAGTCTTTCCCCCCTTTTGTTGCAGGAATTTTGTAGCTCAAGTGAAATACCAGATTTGCAAAAAAAAGGAAAATGAAAATGCTGAGCTGCCAGATCTGAGGGAAGACACAGCAGGATCCCTGCTTTCAAGATCACCATCACCAAATATGCAATCCACCATGAGTAGCTGCTCAGGAGTCAAGCTTTTTAATCAAACTTTATGGGCAAAATGTCAAAAGATAAAAAAAGCAGATGAGACATTAGCTCAAGCTATATTTGCCAGTGGTACACCTCTTTCTTAACTGGAAATCAGTACTGGGAGGAACATTACAAACTTATTTGCCAATCATATAAGTTACCATCACATTATTGCGTACATCACATTCTCTCTTAGAAAGTATGACAGAGTTCAAACAATGGTTAGTCAAAGGATTGGTCAAGCAGAATCAATGACTCTGATGTCAGATGGGGTGGACCGATATACAAGGAAATCCTTTATTGAATATTATATGTTAGCAACACCTGGACCAATTTTCCCAAAAGCAATTGCTACCAAATCTTCTCGTCATACAGGTGACTACATAGCCAAATTACTGAGTGAAGAAATTGAAAGTGAAGGTCCATTCAGGGTACAAGCCCTTGTAACTGATAATGTAAACATGAAAGCTGCATGGCAGATGTTAAAGGCAAAGTATCCTCATTTAATAGTATTTGTCTATCTTGCTCATGGGTTAAATCTTCTGGCAAAGGACAGGGTAAGGTGAGTACAATGAAGACAATATTGGCAAACTACAAAGCGACTGTGAAGTTATTTAACAATCACCCTGTTGCTAATCACACTAAAGAGAGTACAGAAAGAGAAGCAAGGGAAGGCACTTTTAGTGCCAGGAGGAACTAGATGGGGCTCAGCTACAAAGTGTTTACATAGTTTGCTGTGCACAAAGAACTGTTTGCAGTGTGCTTCAATAGATGACACCATATCCCAGATTATTCCACTGAAAAGCAGATTATCAACAACGTGTTCTAGGCTTGGTGAAAATGGGGGCACTGGAGCTGCTTACTCTGCCTGATGCTACTGCCAGCCACAGCCAGTAGCAGCAGCCTGCTGTCATCTGGCACAAACCTGGGGGCACATGCCTCTTGGGAAGAGCCCGGCACAGCTCCACAGCTCTCCCTGGGGCATGGAGCAGCAAAGTGAATCCTGGAGGCAACAGCAAGGGGCCCACACCCACCCACATGCCCTTCTCCTGCAGGCAGGAGCTTCCCTTCCCACTCACCAGCCATACCCCGGGGAATTGTGTGATTACGCCTAGTCAAAGGTTTACACACAAAATTACGTGGGCACATAATCCCTGGGGTGCAACTCAAAGTGCAGTCTCAGGAGGGAAAGGATATTCTTTATGGTCAAAGCAGGAAGAATAGGGAAAGCTAGGTTTTGTCTCTAGTTCTGTCACACATTTCTATGCAACTCTGTACCACTCAGTCCACCCCTCTTATCTCAGCTTCCATCTGAAAAATAGGGTGATATAGTACTTCCCTGCCACAAAAGGCATGGAGAGGATTGATTAGCAGCTGAGATGTTACACCTGAGGCCATGAGCTAAAACAGAAAACAGCATTTCTCAACCTGTGGGTCACAACAATGTATGAAAGCCTGGCAAGCAAGCTTTAAAAACGGATCAACAAACTTTAAAAATTAATTCTCCTTTAAAGAAAGAGAAAAACGTGGGAAACCGTGGTTTTTCCCCTTGCAGGCTGAAACTCTTGACAGCCTGCAAAGGGCTGCTTCGGGCCCCCCCCCCCCCACCATGATCCACACACTGGGGACTGGGGGCAGTAATGAGAGGCAGTAATGAGAGGCACTGGGTCAGCACTGGCCACCACTGTTTACAAATAGGTCCTGGTACAAAAGAGGTTGAGAACCACTGAGCTAGAGGTACACTGATATACTGGTCCATATTGTAAATGCTCTAAGAATATCCACAGCAGGGTACCTGAAACCAGAAGCATCAAAAGTAGAAGCTTCTCTGAGGCATTAGCCTTAGGAATCCAAGTCCAGCTAATCAAGTTCCTCCTTTAACTATACTGGGATTTGTGTAGCTGGCATAGACTTCAGCTGAGTTGCACGAAGGATGAATGCAGCCAAAATGCCTCAGTAACTGTCCCTGTAACAACTGCCACAGGGATTCAGGCAGGCAAGACCCTAACTTGAGGCTCAACAGTGCAATGGCAATGCAGGTGATCTGCTGACAGTGAACTGCAGGTCAGCTGTGGTCCAAACCCCAACCCGAGAGCAGCTGCAAAGCGACAATCCAGTCCCCCGGCTGCCAGGTTCCTGGGCTTAGAGAGGCCAAAACACACCCCCTTATCTCCACCAGGACACCTTGCCCCTGCTGCAAAAAAGGTACCTGCCTACCCCATGCTACTTTGTGCTGCAGCTCCCTTGCAAACAGTCTTTCAGCTGCTACTTCAGAACCAGCTCAATTCACTCCCCAGGCACCAAGCAATGGACATCCGCAGGGACTGGGACTGCAGCTCCAGAGCAGCCAGACCCATGTTTCCAGGACTGGAGCGTGCAAACCACCCTGGTATGCAGACACAGCCTTGCAAAGCAGTTAACAAGCCTACCAGTGCCTCTGGTCAAAGCTTGCCATTAAAAGACATTTCTTTCTTGCAATAATCTAGTTGCTCTAATAAAAGAGATCACCTCTATCTACCGCGAGTCCCAACTGCTTCCACCTGTTTAAGTAGCCCAAGTCCTTCAATTAATAAAAATCCAAAATTCTCCAGCCAGAAAACTCCCAAACCTGCATTTTTCCCCCCAAATGCAATGAAACGCCACATACCTACCTACAGGTTGATCAGCTAAAGCCGATACATTTACACTTCTGAAGCAATGGGAATAGCTACCAGTGCTTCTATGTTATATAACCAAACAAAGTCGACGTAGCCCCGACCTGAAGGGGCTCCGGCCCCACGCGGACCCCCGGCGGCTCCAGCCCGCGGCGGGCCGAGCAGAGGCAGCAGGTCCCGGCGCCCCCCCCGCGCCCCGCGCACTGACCTGGCTCCGGCTCCCGGCTGCGCCGCCGGCCCCAGTGCGCGCACCTGCACCTCGGACGTGGCGCCGCCACCTCCAGCAGCTTGCGAAGGCAAACCTTGCGAGGGGTTTTCGCCCTTCCCGAAGGAAATCCGCGGGAGACAAGCGGCCGGGAGCCGCGAGCACGGGAGCGGAGCGGAGAGCAGCCCCAGCTCCCGCGCACACGCTCCCGCGCCGGGCGCCTGCGCAGAGACGGGGGCTTCCCCTCAGTGGCCCTGCTGGGAAAGCGGCGCCACCTGGCTTCCGCCTTGCCCGCGGGTCTCTGCCCCGGGAACAATCCTGCCGGTGGAGCTGCGCTGCTGCACGAGGCCCGGCTGGAGCAACATGCTTCAGTTTTACCCCGTTCGGATCATTGTAGGGCGGAGGCGCTTGTTTTAGTTTTTTTGTGTTTCAGTTAGGGTTATTCTTTTTGGTTTCTTCAGTTCCTTTTCCTGACATCACAGTAGCCCTAGTGTCACTGAGAAACACCCTCTGCTTTTCCAAGCTTCCCAGAACACAGCCTTTCTTTCCAAATGAGCAATTAAATGAAGGGCTGCTAGAAGGCTTTCCAGGAGAGGTTGCTAACCAGCGGGTCCCACAGGACAAGATGAGGTCCAGGGTGCATCAGACAGAAAACTTTTCAGTGATGAGACTTCTCCTTGCGCGGGTTTTCTGTTGGTTTGTTTTGGTTTCGTTTAATGAAGCAAGGGGGTGTCGGTCTCCCAAGCATGTTTTCCTAGCAGGAGCTCTGAAAAGTATGGCTATATTCAAAAACCAAATGTTTGCCCCTTCCTCTCAAATCCTTGTGCACCACAAACAGAAGGGTGAGCAGTTTGAGTGCTTGCACGTGACCGTGCATTTGCATGTTTAATTAACCCATTAGTCGGTTAATCTGGCAACCTGTGTGAATACCTACCTGACCTGCTGCATGGCAGTGGTAACCTTCAGCAGAAATGGGCTTCTTTGTTGCCCTTGCAAAACAAGCCTGCTATGCCTAGACTTGGTTGCCAGGGAATTATCTGCCTGTGACCTGTAACTGAGTGCCTTTACATAACTTAGGTATCCGCAATGGTCTTCAGATAAAATTACATTCAGTTTTTTTGTTTTTCTTTTGTGTTTTTGCCAAAATCTACTTGGTCTAATACAAGATATCACCCCTACCACAAGTCCTGATTCTTTTTACATAGCTTAATGTAACTGTTGTCTCTGACTGCATTTCATAAAATGGTGATTTACAATCTGTTTATTAGCTGCAGTGCCCCTAACATCCTGGAAACAATGAGTTGAGTGCCAGGGGTCTAGGATGTAGCCCTGTTGGAAGACAGGCAAATCAGGTTCTTTGGATAAATCTGATATCTTTTATTAGACCAACTGAAATAGTTTGAGAGAGAATTTTTCCAGCTTTTTGAGTTAGTTTAATGAAGGATATCGGACTTACCCAAAGAACCCTGAGTTGATTGCCAGGCACTTAGACCTGCTGCAGGATTTGCATTTGCCCTCCAATTCATTTCTACAAAGCCACCCTGGCAATGGCAAACAAGACTGCAGAGGAATAAAATGGTAGGTTTGGGGGAAAAGCCCTTTCTTACAAATATGGATGAGATATGTATATGTATTGTTCCTGACATGCTGCAGAGAACCCGCAACCCTAGTTTTATTTGTGTCTGAAATTACAATCTTCTCAGCTCAGTTCTGCCATTCAGTAGATTTGGCCTGCCTGAAAGATACCCAACAGGGGGGAGGGGGGGAGGACTAAGCATTAAATTAAAGTGCAATTTCCAGAATTGGTTTCTAGTGTCACCACATGTCATTGGGTGATGTGCTGACTTTGGGTGGGCTGGCAAAGGGCAGATGGAAGTCGAATTCCTCTCAATGGAATCTGAACAGACAAGTAAATCCTAGTGGGGGATTCTCCCCACAGGCAGATTAACCAGAGTTTATTGGCCAGTTAAGTAGGGAGCAGGGAAACCAAGTCCTAGCCTCTGACCATTGTTCTTTCTTAGGGTTGCCTTATTAGAATTGGGTGCAATCCAGGGATTGGAAACCCCTGGCAAGTGAGCCAGAGCATGGAGTCTGGGCAGCTGCCACCAGCCACAGAGCCTGGGGCTGCTTGCAGCAAGCAGACAATAGGGAGACTACAAGCTCTGCAGCAAGTAGCCCAGGCTCCATGGCTGGCAGCAATTGCTCAGAGCACTGGCCTGCTGAAGCTAAGAAGCTGCAAACAGCTGCATCAAGCTCTGTGGTGGCACTGGGTGCACACAGGCTTCTGGATGGATGGATGGTGGTATAGGAGCCAGGGTTGCCCTGCCCCAGGCCCTTTTACTGCTGTCTGCCAGTACAGTGGTTTCCTGACAGTGTAGAAGTTTGCAACCTCCCAGCTGCCAGCCACAGCTGGCCCAGGTTCTAGGCAGCTGCAACAAGCAGGCTGCAAACTGCTGCACTGGGCTCCAGAGCCCTGGCACCAGCTCAATGCTGTGCACCTCAAGGCGTGAGGAAGGGGAGAGGCCTGGGGGCATTACAATCCCTGCTCCCCACCCAGGACACCTGCCCAGAAGCGCGTGTGCAGCTGCTGCAAGCAATGGGGATCAGGCCCCTCATGGCTCCCCCATGGTCTGCCCGTGATATGGCAAATTAAGACATCAGTCAGGATTGGGGTATTTTTCGCCTGACCCCTGGTGTGATCACTGGCCTCTGTATCTCAACTCCCTTGCTGACAGTCTCTCGCATGCTAACAATCATTGCGATTCAGACTGAACTGCTTCTGGGAGCAGAGTATCTGGGAGGAGGAAGGTAGCGACACACCCAGGACAGCCAAATGGGATGAGGGGTGCTCAGGACTCCCCAACAACAAAAGGAGTCTTTTCACTTCACCAGCTAGCTATATAGCTTGTAAGATGCGGTGATATACAGATCCATTTAATGGATCCAGGCTGAGATCTGTTACCAATTTGTTTCCCAAAACAAAGTTCTTGGAGCACAAGTAGGTCAAGTGCCTAGGTTTCCAAAAAGCTACAGAATCTTTGAACTAGCTCCGGATCTAACAGCTCTTTACTTTGCAGCCAGAGAAGGAGAGTGGAATGGCAGTGCACTGCCATGCAGAAGCATCCCTAGTGAAGGTGGGCAGCAGCAGAGCAGTGCCCTCAACCATAGTGATCCCCAGTGGTGGTGAGGACTGATAGTAATGGTGGAGCAGCTACACTAGCTACCATATTCACTCCATGTGACTGAGAGAACTCTGAACATATTGGCTGTAATAACCTGTTCCTAGTTGGTTGCAGTGGGCCACTGATTATTTAAGGGTTTCCCATGTCTGTTGTTCCATTCCCTTCCCCCTAAAATAAACCATGCGATAGTTTGGTATTGCTTGCAAATGCGGAACTTTGTTTTCCCAGGTTTCTGGGTGGGGGTTTGAGCCAAGGTAATACATTTGTATAAAACCCCTAAGCTGAACTCAGCCCTTCTTACTGCAGTCTCATGCCCAGCCGAAGGGTAACACCCACATAGCATCAACCTACTATCATACTTGTCTAAAGGCCCTTTGAAGCCTTGCACAGTGTGCACCTCCATGTAACTTGGGGTGGAGATTTTGTCCTTCTTTCTCTCCCTTAGTATCCTGCTCCTTTAGCCAGGAGTTGGGCACAAGAACTGGCAGTCTTGTCCACAGCCAGCTAATATGCCCCACAATGCTGTCTCAGTCCTTCACCCACAGAAGTGCTGAGGCCACACTTCCAGCAGCTGTGGCACACTGCCCATGCCCACCCAGCCCCTTCCGGGAGGAAGCACACTGCAGCTTAGCTGCTTCTTTCCTAGCCAGTGTCACGGAGACACCTGTACTCTGGGCAATGGGGGGAAATCTCCAGTCCAGTAGCCATTACACATGCCACAGGGGCCTGCGTTACAGGAGTAGGGGTGTTCAGCAGCTGACTGTGGCAGGGTGCTGAGGTCAGGTGGATTCTGGGAGGGAGCAGTGGGGTGCTGGAGCAGAACTAGGGGATGATGGTGGCACAGGCATGGGAAGATTAGAGGGTGCACCAGTGTCATGCAGTAGACAGGGACTAGGTAGGCAGGGGTGCTTTGGCAGGCAGTAGGTGTTTGACTAGAGGCCCAACAGGGCCTCAATTCCTAGCATAGCTCCCTCCCACCCCTTCTGCTTATTTTGAGGAAGGCCTCAGGTTCCAACCAGGCTTCTTTCCTGGAAAATAAAACCTGGCCTGGCCAGGTTCTCAAAACATGGGAGCAAGGAGTTTTAAGACCCTTGCAGATCACAGTTGGAAGAGCCCTCTTTACAGACTTAACACTGTAGGGACAACTCATTAGCACCCATGCCCAAGTACTGAAATAAGTCACACCTGTATGGCTAGCTGCCTGCTAACAGGTAATTGGGTTTTGTTATGTAATCATTAAAATCCAATTGGTTTCTCCAGGTACTGGCTGTGTAACACAGGTGTCAACAATGAAATTGTTCTAGCAGTCTGCCTGTCTGAACAGCCAGCTGAGAGCAATTAAAGGCTCTGGTTGTATTCCTTGTGATGATTCTTTAAGCTTAATGGTACTGCACCTAGCAAACCAGGACAAGGCCAAGCCAGGAGGGACTGGGACTCCTTGCAGCAGCTGGGAAGTCTGGTGTCTGGGAGGGGGAGGGTGGATTGATGATGTGGTAGGGAGAGAGGGGTTGGTAGGCAGCAGGGCTTGGCAGCTGTGGAGTGCTGAGGGTGTGGGTACTGTGGGGGGAACAAGAGGGGCAGGAAACAGGGATGAAACAGGGTGGCAAGAAGATGGGGCACACAGGAGAGAGGGATATTGGGATGGCAGTCCTAGATGGGGAATGTGGGGGGTACTGGCAGGGGGCTCTAAGGCAGTGGTTCTCAACTTTTATTTATTAATTTTTTTTGTACCAGGACTCATCTGTAAACATTAATGGCCAGTCCAGACCTAGTGCTCTTCACTCCTGACCCACTGCCCCCAGTATATAGGCTGGGGGGGAGGATATAGCGGGGCCCTAGTCAGCCTCTCGCAGACTGGAACTCTGCCAGCCTGCAAGAAAAAAGCCAGGTTTCCCATGTTTTTCTCTTTCAAAGGAGAATCCATTTTTAAAGTTTGTTCACAACCCTTTCATATATTCTTGAGACCCACTTTTGGCTCGCACCCCACAGGTTGAGAAACGCTGCTGTAAGGTGCTTTGGTGGGGTAGGAAGACCTTGTGGCTGGGAGTGGCAGAAGCTACTGTGAATGGTTGGAGGTGGGTGTTGGCAGTGACAGGGGAGAGCAGGAATTGGGGTGGAGGTGGAAAGCATATGGGGTGTGCACGCTGCTGAAGGCAGGCTGGGGTGAGAGGCACTGGACAGGGGAATAGTTCTGCAGTAGGCATTGGGCTTCTTTGGATGAATTGAAAAGAAAAGGGGTGATCTGTTCAGAGACGGCTGCTAGGAATTTGGGCTGCCACTGAAGCCAGGAGGTGCCCTTCTTGGTAGAGCCTGTGTGTGTGAGACTGTCCTGGTGGAATAAGCCGAATGACCTCCCCAGTCTGCACTGTGGGCACACACCCACTCCAGGAACAGCACCTTCCCTTCTCTCCCACAAGTCACTCCTTTTTTTTCCCCCTTTACAATTCATTCCCTCTCCCTTCCCTGCCACAATTTCAACCCATTCTCTCTTCTGAACAAAAAACACTCGCCACCATAGGCCACAGCACTGTTTCCAAAACAGAGCACAATGCTTTCATTTTTTGCTGTTTCTCTTGGCCTACTCAGTCATTGAAACAGTATTGCCAACTCCACCATGTAAAAAATCATGAGATATACTCTTAAAAATCAAGAGATTTGGCAGCTAAATCATAAGATCCTATTTTTTAAGTGTGTGTGTGCAGTGGGGAGTGTTATTTGTAAAGAGATGGGGGGGGGGCTGTGGGTGTCTGTCTGAGGTTTGGAGCCTGGGGAGAGGGGGTCCCTGCATACCCTGGCAGCATGTAAGGTACTGTGGGTCAGGAGTAAGGGGCAGCAGCAGGGCTGGGTATGCTGTGGCTTAGGGCTGAAGGGCGGATACAGACACACACACTTGCAGACACACAGACCGCACCCAGCTGGAAAGTGGAGGGGAAGGGGCAGGGGGTGCAGATTGAGGCCCCCATGGTGTGGGAGGAAGTGGGGCAGGAGCTGGCATGAATGGGGCCCCGGGGGCTGGGGTGGGTTGTATGACAGAGGGAGCCCAGACCAGGCACCCCTGAGGGAGGCGTGGGGAAGCATATGCCCCCCGGATTTGTGCGCAGGGCAGAGGGGCTGCCCACTGTGGGTCTGGGGCTCTGCACCATGCTGCCTTTGCCCCAAGAGCCGCATGATGCCATTGCTACCTGCCAGACAGCAGGAGGCACGCTGGCCTCGTGACTGAGCTCCTGGGGTAAAGGCAGCAGGATGCAGTGCCCCAGCCTGAAATGGGCAGCCCACCTCTGCCCCGCGCACAAATCTGGAGGCCGCGCTGTCTCTAACTGACTGCCACTCTATGCACCCTTCTTCTACTTTCATAGTATTCCCAGTTGTGATTAAACTGAATCATCTGTCATCACTTCTGTGCAACTGTAACTTCTCAACCCATCTGCTCATACAGATTTACAGGCTGGACACTATTAGAAAAAAAATCCCCTTATCCCAAGTCCAGGGGGGCTATACCTGAACCCGATGATCTGTAAGGTCCCTTCTAGCCCCTAACATCTATGAAACTATCCCTTGCTTCTGCTTATGCAGTTCCAACCTGCACTGGCTTTTGCTTTTCCTGCCTCTAGTTTGGTAAAACTATTTGACTTGTTCCCCAAACCTCTCCTTTCCCTGTGCTTTGAATAATTCCCTCCTCCCCCATACATGTTTTTGTATGTTTCCATAATCTAATTTAATTTAAATTTCCTTTTTTTTTTTCATTCTTGTGACCTCAGAACCACAGACCTGAAACTAAGACAAAGATTTCAGGCCATTTAGAGAGCTTAAAAGGTCCAGGAATGCTGACAGATCTTTGCTTTCAGTGTATTGATTATTTTGGGGAGGTAAGTATTGCTTACCTGCGCCTTGCCAGAAAACACCAGCTCAAGATCAGCAAGGACTTTACTGTTTGCTGCTTCCATACAGAAAAAAAATTAAGTGAATGAAAACTGAACAGCCTCCTTGTTACTTTCATTTCCTTGTTTCTTCCTCTTTTTTAAGTGGAATAAAGCAACATGTGGTCTTAATGGAAGAGGGGAGTCCTGCATAATTTTGCCCATTATTTTCCAGTACTTTTGTTTGATATCCATTTCTGCTCTTAGGAGCCATTGCTGCTGCTGTCATGTCTTCTATCAGGCAGCTCCATGTTCACTCACAACAGCTACAGAAAGTTTCTGAGGAAAAATGTTAGGTGTTTTTGTGAGCCCCTGAAACCAGAACGAGATGAGGAAAGCTATGGAAAGTGTATATAGAAGTACTCCTTTCTATCCCTCCAAGAAGCTTCCCCAAGATTGATATTACCACTAACATGCTGTGTTTGCACTCTAGAAATGGGACTGTATCTTGACAAGTTAACTCTGAACAGGTTAGTTGTCCCAAGCAAATGCCAAGGGCAATGCACTTATATCTTCAAAGTTAAATCAAAGGTTGGAGCAAAAAAGCCAGCACTCAGCAGAAGGAACTATTTGACTCCTATCTATTGTTTCATTTGTTACTGTGGTTTTGTTCCATTATTAATGACACCAGAAAGAGAGAACAAACATGAGATCCTCTGCGGGGACACAGACGAGGCAAGAAAGAAAACTGGAATTAACCAAAATGTGTAGGAAAACGTAGGGCTATAATAAGGCAAGCTAAAAAAAAAAAAATCGAGAACTTGCTGGAGACATAAAACAATAAAAAATTATTTAAGTACATTACAAGCAGGAAACCTGCCAGGGAGTCAGTTCAGTCACTGGATGATCACGGTGTAAAAACAGATTGGAAATAAGTTAGGCCTACTGCAAAAGAATGAAATTAATCCTTTGCATCTGTCTTTATTGTAGAAGAGGTGAGGGAGGTTCCTCACCAGAGCCACTCCTCCTCCCAGGGGACAAATCAATAGAAACTGACTCATATGGAGCTATCAGAAAATAAGGTTTGAAGCTGGTAACAGCTACCAATTGCCAGGACCAGACGGCATTTACCCTAGAGTCCATACTCCAAATTGTCAAACTCTTTAGCATGCAACCTTCACCAAAAACAACCTTGGTCCCAGAGGACTGGAGTTTTGCAAATGTTAACTCCACTCTTTAAAAAAGGCTCAGGATAGGCAGGGGCAGGACCAGGCAACTAGAGGGAACAGGCTAAATTCTGTTTCTCAGAAATCTGTAGAAAGATAGTAAAAATGGGGTTGTCCAGTTCATGGGTAAAACAAATTTGATGTGGAGAAATCAGCGTGGCTTTGCTAAAGCAAGAACATGACTCACCACCAGCCTGTTGGAGTTCTCTGAGGGCAGCAACAAGCATGCAGATCGTTGTGATCTGGTTGATATAGTATATTTTGACTTCCAAAAAGCCTCCACAAAGCCTCACATCAAAGGGCATTTGTACACACCACAAGATTTCCCATTAACCCATATGCAGTGTAGGTGGAGCAATGTTCTGGGGCCCCCACCAGTGGGATCCCCAGTACCCAATGAATATTAATCCACCTCAAAACCACAAAAACAACACCCAACCACCCACCCAATGCTAGTGCTGCTTTACAAAAAGCGCCTCAGTGCTCAGGTTTTGCAAATAGTTTCACAAAAGACAGCAGTGAGTGAAACGATTAATTCTCTTTTACATAACAATCCTTTAATGTTTTGACCCTTTTATTTTCCTTTTCATTGGTAAAACCCTGAGTCAGTGTGGAAATACACAGTCCATTCATGGTGCATTTCAGTGTATTCACAATAAGAACCAAGATACCCACTCACTCACACACCCCTGAAGGTCAGAAACAAAAAATAAAGCAGGGTGGGGTGCATCTGCCCTGGGCACAGGGATGCCAAACAATTTGGGGAAGGGGATGCAAACAAGGCAATACAATTTTCATTAAATGACAGTGTCGTGGAAACACACACAGAGTACTTTTGGGTCAGGTCAGCAGAAGCTTTTATTCAAAAGAAACTATAGCTGTAGGGGGAGTTGCAAAGTGACATGGATTTCCCAAGCACTTGGAAGGGGTCCCCCCCCCAAGAGCAAAATCAGGAGGCTTATATACTTTTTAACAGTCACTTACAACTCACGTGATCATATAGTGAAATTAGCATGAAAAGCGGCTATAATATTACTTCATTATTTCTTTGCTGTAATCAGGATAGGAATTATGGGGAAGGTAGGGTTAGTTCACAAACCTCCTTCTTGCACCTGGAAATCTACTTTGTACATACTTTTTTTTTCTACCTTCAAGGCCGCAGTGAGCGAAGCATTTGCAGAAGAGTTACAAAGAACAAACACTTGCCCTTATCTGTTCTACTGTACCGAGCCAGCAATTCTACACAAAGCGGTTATGTCATCTTATAACTAAAATAATCAAAGTTTAAGGCATATATTTTTTCTGATTCCACAGCCCCCCCCCCCTTTGAGACTATTTAGTCTCACTTTAGCCTTAAATTTCCATTCTCATGAGCCCCTCTATTTCATCATGCAGCCTTTCATGTTTTCTTTCAATCTGCTCACACTTTTGTAACACCATTATTCTAGACTCTGCTGTGGGTTTTCTTGCCTTGCTAAAGCTTCCCCTGCTGGCTTTCACGCAGCAGAGGATCAGTTGCATTAAGACATAGAACATTATCAGAACTATCAAGACAAACACTATTCCATACAGGATTTTCTTGCCAAGGGCCCCGAAATCTGGGAGCCAGGAGGTTAGCCAAGACCACATTTCTTCTAGACCCCAGTCAGTATTTTCTGAGGCCACTTGATGTAGGACCCTTAACTGATTTCGGATTTTGCGAATGTCAGTTTTGATTCGCATGTCCTGATTGACATAGACACAACAGGTGGAGTTTACTAAGGCACATACTCCTCCCTGGGATACCAGTAGGTAATCTAGGGCTATGCGGTGTTATATAGTTACTTGTGAGATCTGGGAGATCTCTTTTTGCAGAGCCTGAATTGCATCCGCAGTGGCATTTCCCATAGCTTCCATTGTGGCTGAAATGTTAATTATGGCTAGTTCCAATTCTCTTACTCCAAGCCACGGTATGAAGGTTCTCACAAATCGATGGAACCCTGTGTTTCTGGTAGCTAAGGGGTTAACCGCCCTTTTCATGTGATGGTTGAAATTTTTTACTTGTTCCAGATATATTGCACTATGCATTTCGAAACCAGGGATAACACGTCCAAGAGTGCATGCCCCCACCCAATTCCAGGGCAAGATTTTATGAGCCCTGTTTCCGCAGAGCCAGTAAAGGCCTGGGGCAGAAAGGGTACTCAAATCTCGACAGTTGTTGTGCCCTATCCGGCACTTTCGATTGATATGCATCGTATAGGACGGTCCACGTTCAGCTGCTATCCTGCTGGACCGACACATATTACAAGAAGTAAAATTGGAGTGAATGTAAAATTCCGATCTGTTTGCAATGAGAGCAACATGAGGTTCCTTAGAAAAGTTGTAGACCATGAATCCTGTACAATTGAGAGAGGGTACGTTACCCAACAGGATTCCACTGGTGCTACTAGGGCTATAATCTAGAGTAGTTAGGCAATGAGGGTAGTGTCCTACAGGTGTGGCTTTATTATAAGCTCCGGTGTTGTTGGATCTGTAACAGAAAGGCGCCTCTACTCTTGGGGAGATTATCCAGTTAGCAGGGGCGGCCCTCCATTCTTTAGGAGCGGACCGATGGGCAGCTAACGAGTAGTGTCTAACGAAGCCGCCGTTTATTGTTCCCCATTGCTGGAGGGATATTGGTACTCCGATCATTGGGATTCCTTGGTGTAGGTGTGCTGGGCTGTGAGAGCATATCCAGCAGTCACTTTTATTTCCAGCTTGAGCCACCGCATGGGAGATCTGCAAATACAAATTTTTCTCCCACCCCCCTTGGGTGATACTGAGATACCCAAGTGTGATATATAAGGATATCAGTGCCATTTTTAGATACAGGAGGGACAAAGAATCTTAACAACAAACATAACCAGCACCAGTAAGAAAAAGAACAATACCAGCCAAACCCAGGATGGCAGCCAAAGTCTTTCTTCGTCCTCTGGGCTCAAGTTACCTAAAGGACTGATAATGTCGGCTCTTGCTCTTGATCGAGGTGGTGATCTTCCGAATGGGAGCATTCACTTTCTTCGAGGCCGAAGATGATATCTTCGTTCTTCAACTGATGAATCCGGCTGGGCTGAGGTGTTGGGTGCAGGGGAGAGGTTATTAGCACTTGCACCCTGATGCTCCTCGCTTGCCTGAGTGAGGTCCTGAGGGTCTTTGTCCTTGGCCTCAGAGAAAGATCCCAACCTTGGTTGGAATACAGCTGCTTCGGGGTCCAATGGAGGTGATACCTTCTTGCAGTGCGAGGCGTGAGTCCACGTTTGGTGACCTTGGCAACGAACAGCAGAATTAGTGGTTAGAAGTACCTGGAAAGGTCCTTTCCATCTGGGTTGAAGTGCGTTTTTCCGTTGATAGACCTTTACGTAGATCCAATCCCCTGGTTCGAGGTTGTGACAGGGAACATCCGGTGGTTGAGGTAAGGCT
Source organism: Alligator mississippiensis (assembly GCF_030867095.1). NCBI lineage: Eukaryota > Metazoa > Chordata > Crocodylia > Alligatoridae > Alligator > Alligator mississippiensis. The sequence continues at coordinate 449,843,390 of NC_081824.1, forward strand.
TCTTGGACCTGTGAATGAACAGACCTGGCATACTTCATTAATGCCTTGCAATAATTTAGTACAGTTTCATCAGTTAATTGTAGGTCTGTTTGGTGAGGGGCAACAGGTGGTGTAGCTGGCATCCTCATGGGTCGTGCCATGAGTATTTCGTAAGGGGTTAGGCCATGTTTTCTGTTAACAGTGTTTCTAATGTGCATAAGAGCAATAGGCAGTGCATCAGGCCATTTGAGGCCTGTTTCAGCACAAATCTTCGAAACGCGCGTTTTTAAATCAGAGTTTTTACGTTCTACAGCACCACTTGATTGTGGATGATAACTACAGTGTAGGTGTTGCTGTATGTTGAGTGCTTGGCAGATGTTTTTTACTATCTGTCCTGTGAAATGGGTGCCACGGTCACTATCTATTGTGAGGGGCAATCCAAATCTAGGGATGAAATCTTTGAGCAATTTCTTTACTACAGTGATGGAATCAGCATGTACGCATGGGTAGGCTTCCACCCATCCAGAGAACACATCAATAATAACAAGGATGTACTCATAAGAACAGCACTTAGGTAGCTGCACAAAATCAATTTGCAGATTTACAAACGGTCCCCATGGAGGGGGATGGGCTGCGGGTGTCGTTTTTACCCATTGCCCAATGTTGTGAGCTAAGCAGATGGGACAGGAGCTACAGTACTGTTGTGCCGTGGAAGGAAAATTTGGGGCAAACCAATTTCTTTGTACTGTAGCAATCATTCCTCCTTTGCTCGTATGGGCCACAGAGCGGGTTAAACGAGCAAGATGTGGCAAAGGCTCTCTAGGCGCCACCAGGCGGCTGTCCGGGGAGCGCCAGAGAGAGTCGGGGTGCAGTGAACATCCTGCATGCAGCCAGTCATTTATTTCCTTTTCTGGGGCCTGATTTTGAAGAAGGACCAGACTTGAAAGGCTAGCCAAAGGAGACTGGTCTGCTGAAAAACAAACAAAAACAGAGTTAGGAGCCTGTGGGCCAGAAAGGGCCGCATTTCTGGCAGAACGGTCTGCCAGATCATTTCCTCGTGTGACATCATCAAAGGGTTTCTCATGAGCTTTACATTTAACAATAGCAATAGCAAGAGGCAATTGAACAGCTTCTAAGAGCGCTTTTACATAACAACCATGACTGATTTGGGTCCCTGATGAAGTGAGGAACCCTCTTTGTTTCCAGATTTGTCCAAAATCATGAACAACACCAAAAGCATACTTAGAGTCAGTATAAATGGTTGTGGTTTGATTTTTTGCAAGAATGCAAGCACGTGTTAAAGCAATGAGTTCAGCAACTTGAGCAGAACGAGCTTGGGGTAAAGAATAGGCTTCCAAAACAGCATACTGAGTGCATACTGCATATCCCGCAACTAATTTGCCTGCATCATTTCTAAGACAGGAACCATCAACAAACAAAACAAGGTCAGAGTTCGGGATAGGAATGTCCTTGAGGTCAGTTCGAGGGGTTAACAATTGAGTTGTGATAGACAGGCAATCATGAGGCTCACCATCAGAGGCAATAGGCAGAAGTGACGCAGGATTCAGAATTGAACAGCGATTTAAGGTTACATTTGCAGCTGACAGTAGAAGTTTCTCATATTTAGTAAGACGGGAATTGGAAATGTGCTGAGTTTTGCCCTTGAGCAGAAGGGCCATCACAGCATGTGGAACTGCAACGGTTAAAGAGTGTCCCAAAACTAGAGAATCTGCCTTTTCAACCAACAAGGCAGCAGCTGCAACTAAATGGAGGCAAGGAGGAAGTCCCGCAGCTACGGGATCAAGGGCAGAGCTGTAATATGCAATTGGGCGATGCTTTTCACCGTGCAGCTGAGTGAGTACTCCTAAAGCGATTCCTTCCCGTTCATGACAAAACAAGGTAAAGGGTTTCTTATAATTAGGAAGTCCAAGAGCAGGAGCAAGAGTGAGGGCTTGCTTAAGGGCCACAAATGCTTGTTCGGCTTCAGGAGTTCAAGGGAGGGGTTCCGGGGTGGTATCATGAGTGAATGCTTGCAAGGGTTTTGCGAAAGCAGCATAACCCAGGATCCACTGTCTACAATAACCCGTTGCACCTAAGAATCCCCTCATCTGTTTCCTAGTCATAGGTTCGGGAATGTTGAGGATAGCTTCAACTCTACTAGGGGAAAGGTGTCGTTCTCCTGCTGAGATATCATGCCCTAAATAATGTACCTTAGACTTGCAGAGCTGCAATTTAGATTTTGAGGCCTTGTGGCCTTTCTGAGCTAAAGCTGTGAGGAGTGTCAAAGTATCTTGCTCACAGGCCTCTAAAGTGGGTGAGGCTAACAATAGATCAACAACGTACTGAACAAGGGTGGACCCCCCTTTGAACGTGATAGGATCCAAATCTTTTTTTAGGATCTGGGAAAACAGGGTTGGGGACTCTGTATATCCCTGAGGGAGTCTTGTCCAGGTATATTGAAATCCCTGATAAGTAAATGCAAACAGATACTGGCTATCCTTATGAACGGGGATAGAGAAAAAAGCGGAACAAAGATCCACTACTGTGAAATATGTAGCATCTGAAGGGATACAGGAAAGAATAGTGGCAGGGTTAGGGACCACAGGGAAAGCGGGTAACACAGCGGCATTTACAGCTCGAAGATCTTGCACAAAGCGATACGTATCTTTACCGGGTTTTTTGACAGGTAGGATAGGTGTGTTGCAAGGGGAGCATATTGGGACAATAATCCCTTGCTCAAGGAGTGAGGAAACGACAGGCTTGATCCCTTCCTCAGCTTCCTTTGAGATGGGGTACTGTGGGACACGAGGAAGTGGCTTGGCAGGGTTCAGGATGATACGCACTGGTTCAGCACTCAGCATGTGCCCCACTTCATTCGCATGGGTGGACCACAGCTGTGGAGGTACTCGTGCCAACAGTTCCTCTTGCAAGAAGGAAGTGTCGGAATCAGAGTACTCCTGGGTTAGCAAAGCCACAAGCTCGGTTTCCCTCTGTTCCGGTACCTCAAGGTAAACACCATCTGGGCTACAATAAATCACGCATCCCAGTTTACACAGCAAGTCCTTACCAAGAAGGTTGACAGGTGCACAGGGGCTAAGAAGAAAGGCATGATTTTCAGACAAAGGGCCAATAGAGATGGAGACAGGTTCAGAGACGGGATGTGGGATAGGTTGTCCGCCTATACCGACAGCATTTACAGTTTCAGGAGAATAAGGTAGAAAAGGAAACTCAGCAGCCTTTAGCGTGGAGCGGGACGCTCCGGTGTCGACAAGACAGGAGACAGGTTTACCAGAAATAAGGCATTCAACAAACGGACCAGATTGGTCAGTAGCAAGCAAAGGAGCAATGATGTCACTGTCCCTCAGGCTGTCCTATTCAACACTGGGAAAATTGACAGGAAGTGGAGGTGGGGGCTGGGGTCTGGGTCCTTGGCCGGGGCGGTTGGGGCATTCTGATTTCCAATGTCCTTCTTGCTTGCAATAATGACATTGGTTCCCATAGCCTGGGTTTTGTGGGCTCAAGGATCTATCTCTTCCCCTGAATCTACCCGGGCCTCCCCTTCCCCGTCCTCGTCCCCTTCCTCTACCTGGACCCTGCAACTGAGAAATCTGTAAGGCCATTAACTTAAACTCGGCACTGTCTTTAGACCGTTCCAATTTGTTATGAAAATGGTTAGCCGCAGCAAGGACTTCGGTCAAATCTTTAGTTTCCCAGCCAATAATTACTGTTTGAATTTTCTCAGCAATTTTAGGGTTAAGTCCCTGGACGAATGCTGCCACTATTGCTTGTTTAGCATTTCCGACTGGGTTATCCATTCCTGAGTATCGTTCAAATGCCTGTTTGAGGCGTTCTAAATAGTCACTGGGGTGTTCATTTTTGTTTTGTTTACAGGTATTTATTTTGGTCCAGTCTGCCTTTTTTGGGCAAATTGTGAGAACTGCCTGAACCAAAGCATTTCTCTTGTCAATAAAGTCTTGGCCAATCCCTGGGTTTTGTTCTGGCCAAGTACAGGCAGCGTACAGACGTAGCATAGTCTCCTTGGGCAAAATGGATCGCATGAGCTGATTAATGTCAGCCCATGTTGGATTATAACAATTTATAACAGTCTGCAATTCTTCCTGAAAGTTTTCTGGGTCTTCCCTGATTTTTGGGAACTTTTGAGTTAAATTGTAGAGATCACCTGGAGTCCAGGGTGCATGCACAGTTACTATATTTTGTCCATCGGTGCCAATGCCTGGCATTTGTCTTAGGGGGTAAACTTGTGCAGTTCGGGATCTCAGATTGATGGGAGATCTTTCCATGCCTATTCCCATTCTTCTAAATACACCTGTGGTGGGTTGTGACCCAGGAGTAAATTGCCACACTGGTGATGATTGAGTGGCAGATATGGTGGATGAGTCCGGACTATTAAGCTCTGTGGATGGATTTACTGAAGGAGCTTCAGCTAATGGGTCACTAGCCTGGGCTGCAGCCTGATGTTGAACCGGCTGTTGCTGATGTGGGAGTCCCAGGAGAGCAGGGTTCGAACAAAGGTCAAGGATATCCTCTGCTGGCTCCGGTGGTGGGGGCGCCCCGGGCAATGCTGGATACATCGGAGCGGTGGCCAGCGTGTAATTTGGGGGAGCAGCCAATTTCTCCCGAACAGCTTTTAACTGCTGTTTTAATTTTTCTTGAGAGTCTTTTAGGCTCCTAGTTTGAGATTCTGTCCGCCGTTTGGACATTTCATCATACCAATAAAAGAACGCGTCCCACTGGTTTTGTGGTGTTTTGGATCCACGGGACTCTAACGCCCCTCTCAAGTGCACTATTTTATCCTGATCAAATGTTCCTTCCTGTGGAAAATGCTTCACAGGATCATCCCTAGTATACCAGTTCCACTTATCCAGGTACTTGCAAGTCTCGGGAGAATAGTGTGTGTACATAAAGTACGCCGGAGTCCCCTTAGGGGGGACAGGAACCTGTTTAGACTGACTTGTTCCCATTTTCAGTCACACAGGGAGACGTAGGAGAGGCTTATTTAGGATGTCCGGGCCACTCAGTGCCTTGCCCCGCAGTTTTTCACTGTCCAGACAAAAAGCTTCTGACCCGACACCGGCTCATAAAATGGAAATGGGGAGGGAAACACTAGAGGGATCCTTTCACTCCTGCTTTTGGCAGAAGCTACTGGGACGAGGGGTTTGGAAAAGACAAAATCACTCAGACGCCCTTACCACTGGGTCACGAGGTTCCAGTTGGGTCCCCTTGCTTTCAAAACTGCCCTGTCAGGCAGAATTGGGGCGTCTGAACCCAACCTTAGTCTCAGTCCTGGTCAGTGGCTCATATTTCTAAATACACACACACATTCATTCAATAAGCCCTGTCCACTGAGTCACGAGGTTCCAGTTGGGCCCCCTTGCTTTCAAAACTGCCCTGTCAGGCAGAATTGGGGCGGCTGAGCCCAACCGTAGTCTCAGTCCTGGTCAGTGGCTCATATTTCTAAATACACACACACATGCACATTTATTCAGTCAGCCAGACCTCCTACCCCACACCGCCTTAGTTAATTAACTACAAGCCCGATGTGCTGTTGGATGAAGGTGCCTCAAACAGTTTCTCCCTAAAACGTACGTTACCAGACACAAAATGGGATCCTTTACCAGACAGAAAATTTTAGCCGGCAGGAAGGTTCAGACTGACCTGTTTTAACAAGGTTCAGATCCAGTTACCACGGCCAAGTTGGAAGCCTGCAGGCAGTCCTCCTCCGAAACCCCAATAGAGATTTTGAATTAGGTCTCTTACCTCTCAAGTTTGGCGCCTCAGGGTTCGGGGTGGGGGGTAGCCTGCGGTCCTCCTTCCTCAGCCTGTGTTCTGGATCCGAGTCACGGCACCAGGAATTGTCGTGGAAACACACACAGAGTACTTTTGGGTCAGGTCAGCAGAAGCTTTTATTCAAAAGAAACTACAGCTGTAGGGGGAGTTCCAAAGTGACATGGATTTCCCAAGCACTTGGAAGGGGTCCCCCCGCCCAAGAGCAAAATCAGGAGGCTTATATACTTTTTAACAGTCGCTTACAACTCACGTGATCATATAGTGAAATTAGCATGAAAAGCGGCTATAATATTACTTCATTATTTCTTTGCTGTTATCAGGATGGGAATTATGGGGGAGGTAGGGTTAGTTCACAAACCTCCTTCTTGCACCTGGAAATCTACTTTGTACATATTTTTTTTTTCTACCTTCAATGCCGCGGTGAGCGAAGCATTTGCAGAAGAGTTACAAAGAACAAATACTTGCCCTTATCTGTTCTACTGTACCGAGCCAGCAATTCTACACAAAGCGGTTATGTCATCTTATAACTAAAATAATCAAAGTTTAAGGCATATATTTTTTCTGATTCCACAACAGTATCCAGTGAATACTTTTGCAAGTGCAGCAAAAATACCTGAAATCAATTGAAATGTTATTCAGATTGGTGAATCACAATAAATTGCAATGTTATTTCCATTGGTAAATCACAATAATTTGAACTTTTATTCATGCAGGCCCAGGCCTTGCCCCAGAGACCTGACAGATTTTTTTTATTGCTGAATCACAATAAATTGGAATACTATTCATGCATGTATGTATATGAAAAAAGGTGGGACCTCCCTCACCTAGTCCAATGGGACTGCTCTGCCTGGCAAGAAGCGGGACGGCCAGGGTGAGGGCGTATTTATACCCAGCATCAGTGTTGATCTAGTAAAGGATCACCTTGAGAAGCTGGACACCTTAAAGACAGCTGGTCCTGACAGATTACACCCTAGGGTACTCAAGGAGCTGGCAGGTCTCATAGCCCAACCACTGGCAAAAATATTAAAAAATCGTGGCGCTCAGGTGAAGTACCTGAAGACTGGAAGAAGGCCAGTGTGGTACCCTGGTAAGGTTCTTGAGAAAATGATCAAAGAGACCCTTCTGAATGTCTCTAGTGGGTTATGGAATAGAGAAAATCCCACACAATTTACTGATTCGTTTTGATGCACTGGCTGGGGGAGTAGTTAGCTGATTGCAGATTTCACAATGATTACACGCTTAATTCATACAACACAATTTTATTTTTAAATTCTTTGCTACGTATATAACACTGCTTAGCTTTAAGAAACACCACAAACATTAAGAACACAATAATTACATATATCAGAAACAATGCTCCGAATGCACTTCCATCCCAAACAATGCTATAAGAATTAGTATTACAAAAACAACTACAATTACAACTAAAAGTTAAATTTGAATCAATACTGTTATTTTCATACTATACTTACAATCCTAGAATTCTGAGAAGCCAAACACCTAAATATGGTTTCATTCCTCAGTAGTACAATGTAATGGGTTGGCCTCAGTAGTACGGTTCAATGGGTTCGCCTCAGCAATACAATTCAATGGGCTGGCCGCAATACTGATAGGAATAAGTCCCCTTCCTTCAGTCCCTTTCGGGCGCTCTGCAGCTTCAGCGTGTACTAAGAGATTCGTGTTCACGGAGAGGGTGGTTCAGGTGATCGGTCTGATCCGGCCTACACTTGCGATTCTTCCTTCGTTGTTCTGCAAGTATAGTCACCTCCAAATTGGGACAGTAGGTTACAGTTTTTATTGAGTGAGCTACCGTCTTGGGCCACTCCTACTCAAACCTGTCATTACCCCCAAATTTGGGCTCGGATCTTACTCAACAGATTCTTTTGCTTAGTAATTAGTTTCTTTTGTTGATCATTTTAATTACTTTGGGGAACTTCCATACCACTACAAGTGACCTTTTCTTACCAATCTGGTCAAAAGGTCCTAGGGTTTGATCTCTCGGAACTCAGGATATTTGCTTAAGAATCATTGTTAGGTTCTCTTTGTAAAAGACTTCTAAAGATAAAATTCAAGAGTTAAAACTTTAAGCAAAGTCTGGATTTTCCACACGTAGTCCAAAACAATGACCTAGATAAGGAGATAAATCTTATCTTCTTCCTGAAACTGGCTAATGGGCAACCATTACAAACATTCAAACTATTCCATTCAATATGACAAGATTCACTAAAGCTGCGGCCTAGAAATATACTATGAATAGACCTTCCTGCAGCAGTCTGTCCTAAAGATGATTGGAAGGAAGAGACAGTCCTTGAGCTGTTGCTACAGCTGCCACCATACTTGCCCACAGAGTAAAGGGAATATTGCGGGACATTAAAAGATATTCAGGCACTGAAAGTATATATTAAGCCCAAACATTACAACACTTACTTCTGTACCCCTGGAGCTTGCTTTACTACCTGTTTGTCCAGCATCTCCTGATGCAGCACACACACATACACAATGCCCTGAATTAGGTTGTACTGGCTAAATACAGAAGTGATCTGTCATGACCTTGTAAGTGGAGCTCACCCTTCACTCTTCAGGCTGTATACCTGCATACCTTTCTTACAGTGGTGCTGTGAGGGTCAACTAGTAAAATGGTTGCACAGTATATTTTAACAAGTGGGGCTATTTCATTGTGTGTCAACATATTGCACATAAATATTATTTATTTATTAGGTGCATGTGTGTCTAATCTTACTTACACACCCACACGCGCCCTATTACCCTCTGTGGGAACTCTGGGGAAGGGCAGGCCCATTGTTGGGAGAGGGATTACACATTCACTGTGGCTGGATTTAAAATAGAAATCCAGGTGCAAGCAGTTCTGGGAAACAGTGCTCTGCGTGGGGAACCATAACGAGTTGGCCAGGACTTGTGCCAGGCCCAGGGCTGGCTTTCGCCACACGGCCTAGATACACAAGGGACATTCAGGATGCCCAAGTCCTAAAATCATATCAGGACACTCATCTGGTGATTTCAGTGGGGTTCAAGGCCCGCTACCAGTCTAGGCTGCCAGAGTGCTATGGAAGCGTGCACGGAGGGGATGCTTACGTGAGAGATGTGATTTGGGGATCAAGATGTCCTGGAAATAGCACAGCATGGCATCTCTAAGGAGACCCAGGGATAATCAAGAGGTTAATACCGTATTTTGCCTTGGAGGGGTCAGATGATCCGTTCTGTGCAGCGGGAAGTTCTGTGTTTCCAGTAAGGACAAATCTTACTGGACTGGTAATGAAGGAAGAGCAACCTGCCCAAATGCAGCCAAGAAACAGAAGCTTGGGTAAAAGAGTCAGTGACACCAAGAAATGACATTTCACGTCCTGATTGAAATGAACCATTGCTCAAATGGCAGCAGACTCTTTGCATAGGGGAGGTCATCGCTGCAGCTTGTCACAGAAGGGCTCTGGATTTGCAGAAGTAACCGAATGGGGAGTTGACAACTGCCTTGAAAAGGATGGCTCCGGAGATCCAGCGTCTCTTCCCTCTTCTCCAAACTAGGACAACCTGGGCCTTCAGTGGCCTTCTCAGTAGGGGTGTGCAAAACAGGCCCTGCATGATTCGAATTTGGATTTGGCCCAAATCGGGGACAGGGATTCGATTAATTGATTCAGATCACTGTCCCCGATTTGGTTTGGGCAAATCCAAATCTGAAGATTCGATGCTGATTCAGAGAATCAGTGATTCGGCCATAAACACAGCTTGAAATATTTTTGTACATACCTCGAGGTACCAGCACAGCTCATGATCGCTGTGATGGAGCGTCCCACAGGAGTGCCCCGCTATGCTACGTGCTCAGTGGTGAACCCGGAAGTGGACCAGAAGTATTTTCAGTCTATTTCTGGGTCTGCCGGGGAGCCAATCAGGGGCCCCCCATCCCCTCCGGCTCTGTGATCAGCCTCAGGGCAGACCCTGGGTGTCCCCCCCAGACCCAGGAGGCACCAGTCACCAAGCTGGGGCGATGCAGGAGGGCCCCCAGTGCACTACCCAGCGGACCCAGAAGTGGACCGGAAGTGCTTCTGGTCCACTTCTGGGTCTGCTGCCGAGTGCGCTGGGGAGCGCCCCCGTGCTCCTGTGGGACGCTACATGTGCCCCCGCATGGCAGTGTTCATGAGCTGTCTGCTACCTAGACTTATGTAGAAAAAACATTTAAAGCTGTGTCTATGTCCAAATCACAGAATCTTTTTGAATCTCTCCGAATTAATTCAGAGGGATCTGATTCGATTTGGAGAGATTAAAAGGTCCTCTGATTCAGTTCAGATTTGGAGATCCAGCCCCAAATCGGACTGAATCTCCGCCAAATTGATTCACGGACCGAAGCTTTGCACAGTCCTACTTCTCAGCCTTCCAGACGGGTGACGGTTACATCTCCTCCCCCAGTGCAGTGGGGAATGTGGAGGTCTCTGTCCATCCCATGAATAATACTGGCATCCCCTCCACCCTACTGATCCCTCTCCACCTTCTGAAGCTTCCTCAGTTTCCATGTCCAGCCACTGGGGGTACTTAAACGAAAAAAGGTTGAAAACCCCTGGAGTAGTCGGTTGGAGTACCAGGAAAGCATGACCAGAACCTCGTGCCTTGACATCTGCCTAGGCCCGTCATAGGTGGAACAAGCACTGGACCTGACTGCTTACAGACTCCTTTTCCTGGTCCAGTGCACACAGTGATTTGCAAAGTTTCAGGACACAACAGGGGCATTATTTGATGTCCCCTCTCAGCTGTCACTGTGAAGAGCAACAGCATCACCTTGCCTGTTAGCTGACAACCAGAAAGTATCCTTTCTGCAGTCAATTGCCTCTCAGACCCATCTGCTAGGATGAGATCAGCCCAGACACACGTGTCACAAAGCCTGGACTTGGACGTTCCACCAGCTGACTCCAGGGGTTGCACCAGAAACCTCACAGACAGCAGTGTCATCACATCTGCAGCACGAGGGAGAAGAGCTTAGGTATGATCATGGCAAAGCTCTGCCCCCGTGGTATTATTACAGAACACTAAAGCTTTCTAACAAGCAACGTCACACAGCACTCTGAGGGCAGCAGTTTCTTGGACCTTAGCCTCACAAGGCCTGCAATCCTTTAATCCAGTGGGCAATGGGATAATTTCTACTTAAGGATCAGGCTCTGGCCCTGGAATAAAAGAATTAGGGTTCTTCTAGGGAAACAGGGCCTGAGCCTAGGGCACAGCATGTGGTTCCTAAAGCAGACTGATGTGCCTCACTCCTTTTTATGCACAGAGAATACTGTACTCCATCAGGTCCAAACTCAAAGTGATGGGGAAGCGTGAAATCACAGCATGTCCTAGCACCACCCTTGAATCCAAGTGGAGACCAACACAAAGAGTCAAAGACACATCTGGATATGCACTTAAATATTTATTTAAAGAATAAATTACAGAACTTAATTACAGAACTACAGAATTATGGAGGATGGCCCAGGGCATGGAGGCGGAGGGCAGACCTGCAGCAGCAGGAAAAGTCAATGTACTGGCCAGCAAAATGGCTACATGAGCCATTCCTGGAGGACGAGCAGGAGACAGCGAATGTCCTGGTTTCTTGCCACAAGCAGCAGCGCTGTGGGAATACTGGATTGCCTCATTTCAGAGATGCAGCAGAGACAGCGAGTGCCCTGGTGTCTCACCACGAATACAGGATCGCCTCTTTTCAGATAAAGCAGCAGCAGTGCTGGAGACGCACTAGATCTCCCTGTTTCAGGGACGGAGCAGCAGCACTGTGGAGACACTGGATCTCCCTGTTTCTGAGGACAAGCAGCGGTGCTGTGGAGTCACTGATCTCCTGGAGGAGGAAGAGGACAAGACGACACTGGATCCCCGGAGTTGTCCTCTTCCCCTATGCTGCCAACACCTCTGTTCGGTTGCTGCAGAGTCAAGATGGAAGAAGCCTTCTGGGACAGCCCCCAGTGATGGCCTCCCACGATGCATTCTGCCTGCCACCATTTGCAACAGCTTCCACTTCTGTTTTGCCTTGAACAGCCTCTTGCCATGAGCAGACAACCTCCTGATGGCCACCAAGCCCCAGCAGTGGGAGCACCCCATGTCTGGGAGCAGCTTCCCACTCTGGCCACCAGCCAGAGCTTCAGCTGGCCCTATTTATAGAGGAGCGGCTGACTGCAGCTGACCAATCACATAGGGTCTGTCCATATATGGCCATCAAATTGTCCTATAGCCATCCAAATGTCCATATATGGCCATCAGATACGGTGACCATTGATTGTTCATATATGGAGAACTCCTCTCCAATTAATCCAGGTGAGAAAATGGGAAAAGCCTGGGTACATCCCACACCTTTCTTTCACCATGGCAAAATCAGGACTCTGGCTGCAACAAACACTTGTAATCATAAATGTCCTTGTCTTTGGTTTTCTCCTCTTTGGGGTTTCCTGCTTTGCTCCAGACACGTGGGGCACAGCCCCCATTCCTCATTGGCAGCGAGGTTCTGCCACAATCACAGGCCTCCAGGAGCTGGGGCTTGAAAGGAAACACTCACTCCCAGGAGAGTCGCGCTAAAATCCAACTTGCCCTATTCGTTTCATCCTCCCCCTCGTCTTGTGGGGACATCCCTTCCTTCCTGGATCGTGCCTGGGACCACGAACTGTTCTTTCGCTAAACCACCTGCCTCTCTGGGCACAAATGGACTTCGGACTGAGCACAAAGCTCCAACTCTTTGGTCTATCTCAAGTCAAGGGGAGAGCTGGCATTTAGCTGTCACTGCCTCCTCTTGCTGCCCCTATAAGTCAGTGGTACGTGAGCTGTTTTACTGAGACTTATACTTGAATCTAGTTACAAGAGTCCTGAGGAAATCAGTCCATCCGGCAGTCCTTAGTAAAACACCTCACAAGTTCGTCTGTTATGAGATCAACCTGGCAGTTTCCTCACAAAGGCCTATGCTAGGCTCTGACATCAGACCACTAAGTCAAGACACAGGACCAGTGACTTCATAGACACTTGGGTCTTCGGGCCAGCTGAGTAAAACAGAGGAGCTCGCTTATGTACATCACAAAGCATCCCAGCTAAGTAAAGCAACCTCACACAGCCCTCTGCAGTGACCTCACTCGAGGGCTTTTCCTTCACAATCCCTTTTAGCACTTGTTCTTCCAAGAGACACTTGGCCAAGTTCTCAGATCAGATTTGGGGATCAGGCTGAGCTCCGGGAAGAACACATGGCATGTCTAGGGAGACAGGGACAAGCGGAGGGCAAAAGTGTAGATTTGCTAAGGTGGGGTCGGCTGCTGCTGCCACATTGTGGGAGGGGTACGTTCTGTGCTTCCGGTAAGGACAGACCTCTGTGTGATATGGGAGTAAAGGGAGAGCTTAGATGCAAACAAGAGATGAGCGCTTAGGTGAACCACACCTGGTGACAACAGGGAACGTCATTTCGGTTCTTTTTTGACGTGGATCATTCAAGTGGCACGTGAGAAGTCAGCACTGAACGTGGCCACAGAAAGCTTCTGGATTTGCTGAAATCAGAAAGGAGAGGAGTGATGACTGAACAGAAGAGGACATCTCAGGGGATCCACTGACTCCCCTCCCTTCTCTAAATCAGGAGGCTGAATGCAGTACTCCTCCAGTGAAAGGAGGTGATCTGACATTTCTCCAGAGCACCAGACCCACTGTCTCCACTGGCTCTCATGTCCTAGTCCCAGGCATCCACACGGCTTTTGTCCATCTTTGGCCATATAAGAAAACACACATACATGACTAAACATGGCCATAAAAGCCACTCAAAAAGTCCCGTGCCCATGTAACGGCAATGCCCACAGTCATAATAGCTGTGTGTTTCCCTATATGGAGACTTGGACGGGATGGGGACCAATCTGATGGCCATATATGGACAAGCCAAGTCTGGTTGGCCCTCGGTGAGTGATGACATGGGACCTGGCTGGCCAGCAGCTCCCTTATAAAAGGGCCCAAGGGCTGAGCTCCTCTCTGAAGCCAAGGACTTCCCATCAAAGCGAGAAGCTCCTTGACAGTAGTGTTGCCATGAGACAAACCACATGCGAATGGCTCAGGGGAAACAAAGCAGAAGGACCGGTGCAGAGAGGTGCCGCCGCAGGCTGCTGAGGGCAGAGCATAGGCCTAGAGAGAAGAAATGGCAAAGAAGGACCCGACTGGAGAAGAGGCCAAGGCTGGCACTCCTAAAGGAGGAGGTGGTGGAAGAGAGGCTGGACCACCGTGTTTGGGAAATAGATGAGGGGGCCTGTGGAGACAACGAAGCTTCTTCTTGGGCAGAAGATGAATATCCTAACGAGGCACAACCCCGAATAACGACCTGGAGGAATACTGCAGCTACGAGAGTCTATCAGATGGATTTTGTGTACTGAGGGAGGAGAAGAGGAGGAGACATTGCCTTTACACTCAGGGTCCGTGTAAAATAGGAAGACTCTAGAAAGAAAGAAGCCTCTGCATTCTCAGGGCAGGGAGCCAAACGGCAACACATCCTGCTGAGACAGGGCAATCAGGAACAGACCCAAGAGCTTGGAAAAGTCACTGGCACTAAATCTAACAGAAACCCTCTTCCTGCTACCAAGCAGCCAGAAGGAGGATGGCTCAAGACCAAGGTAGCACACCCAAGCTGCATTTCCAGAGGCAAACTGGTCTTTGGTGAAAACTCAGAGTCTCCTAGCCCTCCAAAGAGAAGACCAGCTCCTTCTTGCAAATGTGTTCCCTGTCTGATCCTGCCAGTAGCTCCTGGTCCTTTCTGCCTGATGTCCCCAGAGCCTTTTAGTTTCATTAAATAAAGATCATTTTCTCAGGATTGTGATGTTCTCCTTATTTTGTGTGATCATGCCTTGTTTTAATAAGATAAATACACATCAATATATGAACTGTTCAGTTCCACTATTTAGAGCAAGTCTTGATAAGAGAGTGTCCTCCCGTGTCTCAGGCACAACTCGTGACATGGGTGCTTGTGCAATCGTGTCTGTCTTGTGGCACAGACTGGGGGGGACTACTGCAGTCCTGGCTGCTAAGCTACTGCCTTACCAGTTCCCAATCAATCATGATTCACTGAGGGACCAGCTCAATACACAGGACCTAACTACTAGTAGCTACTAGGTAATTAGTCAATCAGCAACCATTAACACCTACAAAACCACAGATTAAGGAGAGGGAATAATCAATACAATCAACTGCCCCAAGACAGAGACAGTCAGTCCCACAAGCACCCATGGCATGAGTTTTGCATGTCAGCAGCTAGGAGTGCAGGGCCCCAGAAGCCAGAAGCCCCCTGCCCCTACCTCCTCCACAGCTGGCAGACGTTGTGGCCACAGCAGGAGCTAGCAGGCCTGCAGCTTTCGCCCTGCTGCGCTTTCACACGCACAGTGTCACCCATGGCATGAGTTTGGCTAGTCTGCAGCTTGAGGTGCAGTTCCCCCAAACCCCTGCACTGATCTTCTTGAAACTTGGCAGGCTTTGTGGCCTCCCCACGGGCCACCACCCCTGCACTTTTCACTCCCCTGTGGTGCAACACATACACATGACAGGAGTTTGCTTTCAAGAATTTGAGGTGCAGTTCCTCCCAAACCCCTGCATCGACCTCCTTGAAACGTGGCAGGCTTCATGCTCCTAGAAGAGGCTACCATCCCTGCATATTTCATCCAAATCAGATGAAAAACAACAGCATTATAGATATTTCATTGATTCCCCATGATACCCTATGGCCAGATCTCTGAAGCTTTTCCGAAGCGCTTTGGAGAGCCTAACGAAGCCAGCACTTGGATCCAGACATGCTGCTTCGGATGCCGAAGTGTCCAAAGCTTCTCCAGATCTGAAGTACGGTCTGAAGCCTTGCACAGCCCTAAGCCAACCTGTAAAGCAAGTGTCCCACTTGGAGGCAAGGCCCTATGAGGAGAGACGGAGAGACCAGAATCTCTTCAGCTGTCACCAGAGAAGGCTGAGAGGTGATCTTGTGGCTGCCTGAATTTCATCAGGGAAGCACAGCAGGGACTAGGAGATGCTCTATTTACTAGGGCACCCCCTGGAGTTGCTAGGAACAATGGCCACAAATCGATGGAGAGAAGATTTAGGTTGGACATTAGAAAGAGCTTCTTCATGGTGAGGGTTGCCAGAATCTGGAAAGGGCTCCCAAGGGAGGTGATGCTCTCCTCTACCCTGGGGGTCTTCAAGAGGAGACGGGACCAGACTGGATACGTGCAGTGAAATCCTCGGCAAAGCCCTGGGAATCCCTCCGCTCCTGTGACATGATTTCATCTGCTCCAGTGTGTTCCAGGCTCAGCCCGTACCTGAAAGGTCTTCCCTTGGCAATAAAATCCTCAGTAAGGGTCTGGGGGTGGTTTTTAGCAGCCATTCATCATGTTGCACATAAGAGAGGATGGTCCCGGCAGGATCCCAGGTACCATCCATGTCCCAGATGACTTGATGTCCAGGAATCAGAGGGAACTTCAGGCCCCAAGGCTGCAGCAAGAATTATTATAACAAACCTGACGGCTGCCCTGTCCTCAGCACATAGAGGACTTCCAGCCCCAGCCCCTTTCCCTCAGGGCACCTGGAAAGAGCTCCACATTTAAGGCACATGGAAGGGCATGTTTAACTCCGTTGCTGTCTCTGGAGCAGCCAGCAGGGCCCTTTCTCATCATAAGAGTCACTTTACTGCCTCCAGAAATCTTCTTGTGGCAGATCGAGTGACTTCAGCCAAAATCCTGGAACAGATGCCCCCAAAATAGACCGAATAGCATCCTCCCTTTTCTGTGCTCTCCCCCCGTGATGACCACCCAGCTGAGCAGCGCATCACCCCCATGCCTACAGCAATGCCCAGGGGGGTTTTATTTAACAGACAGCAGCTGCACTCTGGGCAGAGAAGAAATTTGTATGATGCCAATGATAGATATCTACTGGCCTCTGTTGGGTGTAAATGGTGTGCTGACCCCATGGCTCTCTCAGACCATGGACTGGAGAGGACAAAGAAACATGGGACTGGAAGGGACCTCTTTATTCATGGCTATATCCTTGCCAGTGCAGGCAATCCCACTGTATGATCCCATGCTGAAATCCGACAATCAGTATTTTAAAACTAGTTGTTCCCTCCCACGGGGAACCTGCTCCAGAGCCTCCTGTTCTGATGGTTACAATCCTTCTTCTGAGCTTCAGCCTATATGTATGTGTGACCCCTATTTCCCCACTTCTCCTGGGGCAGGCATTTGTCTTTTCTCTTGTGTGGCTCTTCTCCCTCTCAGCAGTATTTCCAGAGAGCAGTCAGCTCCCTTCTCAGCCTGCCTCTCACTGGGATGAACAAGCCGGTTCATCCCAGGAAGTCTCAGCTGTTCTTGTTCCACTTCTGGCACGTGGGGGCTCCAATCGCACACGGCCGACTTCCTTCCATAAATGGATGTCTCACATCTGCCTGCACTGTTGCCTCTGCTTTTGTGTGCCTGCTTTTCAGCTGTACATTCCCAATGCTGGGGACTCAGGCCTATGCTGTGTGTGAAGGGGAGCTGTCACATTTGCATGTATATATAGCATGTACATACAGCAGGTACATCTAGTTTTCACATCACTTGCAGGCACATATAGCAATACCTCTTCTCCCCTGGTTCCAGGGTATCCTGGATGTGGCAATGGGGGTTTTCCAAGAGAATGGAGGCAAAGCGGAGAGGAGACTTCTCACAGACACCAACTCTGATCTCTCCCTCAGCTACGGAGGAGGTTGCGTGGAGCCACAGCCCCCAGAAGACCGGGGTGGCAGAGCCACACTGAGAGTCCGCTCTGCCTCTCCCTCCACTCCCTGCATCGCGCAGAGCTGGAGGTCACTGCATCCCACAATTGCATCCTGGTCCAGAGAGCAAGTCACTGCAGGGAGACCGAGTGACTTTAAACTCTCCAGCTGGGAGGCACAACAAGGGTCATACCTCTCTTCACATCAGAAACACCCTGGTTTTGAAGGCCTTCAGTGTACACGTGTACGGGGAAATGCTTCAAATGCGACATCTGCCTGCACCCACAACGTGATGGCTAGAGAGCACTGTCTATGAGACAAAGCCAGGATGGCAAGAAACTCTTCATGAATGCCAGTCAGCATTGACTTTGGCAGCACAGGACATCTCTGTCTAAACTACCAGTCCCTTCCATTTTACATCACCTGGCCACTGCCAGTGCCAGGACAGCAGGAAAGTCTTCATTAGTGACAGTCACCACTGACTTCAACAGCACGGGACATCTCTGCCCAAACCACCAGTCCCTTCAGCTGTACCTCACCTGGGGTGGAAGCAAGAGCCCCCTTTGCCCCCACCAGCGCTTGTGCCCCGGCTCCAGCCAGTTTCCCCAACCCACCCCGCAGCCCCCGCCCCCGCCCAGCCGGGCAGCGCCCCTCACTCCCAGCCCGCAGCCCCGCCCCGCCCCGCACGGACCTGCTCTCTGCTCCCTGCCCCGCCCCCTCCCATCGACGTCACACGCATGACGTCACCGGTTGGCGCCGCTGTTGCCGCCCCGCCCCCGCGTTAACCCCTTGGTGGCAGCAGCCTCTGGCAAGACTGGGGTGGGGGGGTCCCTCCGCGGCTCCTGTCCTGCCGGCCCCTTCGGCCCCTGCCTCAGTTTCCCCGCGCGCTCCCGCCAGCCCCGCCCCGCCCCGCCCCGGCCCTGCCTCAGTTTCCCCCGCCAGCCTCCAGCCCGGCCGCAGTTTCCTTTGTGCCTGGAGACGCGCCGCCTGCCCGCGCCCCGGTGCGGAGGGCCGTGCCGCCCGGGGCTGGGGGACGCGCCGGGGTCGGGGCGAGGGGGCCCCGGTGCTGCCGGCTCTCGGGGGCTCAGTGTCCCGCAGCGCCGGGCTCCGGGGAGGGTTTCGGGGTCCCCCCACCCCAGCTCTGGCGGTGTACTGGGGTCCCCGGTGCTGCCAGCTCTGGGCGGTATCGGCCCCCCTGCACACGGCACCGTGGGGGTCTCGGGGTCCCTAATACTGCCAGTCCTGGGGGGTCTCGGGGTCCCCAGCACGCAGCTCGGGGGGCTCGGTGCTGCCAGCTGGGGGGGGGGGTCTCGGGGTCCCCCTGCTCCTGGGACTGGGGAGGTGTCAGGGTCCCCAATGCTGGCAGATGTGGGGCAGCTTTGGGGGGCCCCAGGCATCCCTGATGGCACCAGGCGTGGAGGGATTTTGGGGTCCCCCTGCACCTGGGTCTTGGGGCGTGGTCTCAGTGGGAAACGTGCCCTTCCCACAGCCAGGACCGGCCCCCAGGGGCCCTGCAGCGACTGTGGGCGCTTTGCAGACGCCAAGGGGAGGGGTGCCGGGGAAAAGGGTGCTCAGGCTTAAAGCACCGGTGCGTGGTCAGGAAGGACGCACAGATGAGATTCTCTGAGAGCTATTCCCTAGCGATTTGGAGGCGCACACCCAGAACTGGCGAGAAGACTCTTACCACAGAGCTACGAAGAAGCTTGAAACGGGCCGAAGTCATTGTCCCAGAGAGCGGCTCACTGGGACCCCCTGGGTCCCAGGACGAAGGCGGGGAGAGAAGATGAGAACCCGTTAGGTGGCGCCCTAAAGAAATCACCTGTTACAGATGTGACCGAGGGGGACACGCTGCCCGAGACTGCGGGCTTACTCGTAATGAAGGTGGGAAGAGAATAGCTCCCCCCAAGCCCCCAGGGAAAGGCCCAAGGAACCTGAAGCGGTGGAGGCCATGGACAATAGTTATGGGGGAAGTGAAAAGCCTGTGGCTTGGGCGCGACCCATAATGGCTGCAAGCCTGTGTGTGTGCGTGCATGCATCTGTGTTCATGGCATGAACGACTCGTGCCATGGCTGGGGGGCACAGCAGTAGCAGGAGAGGCAGGAGTGCAGTGGCTGTCAGTGGTGGGAGGGGGTGGAGTGGTGGCAAGCGCCAACCAAGCATTGGCAACCAAGCACAGCCGCTGCTGGCAGTGTCGGCAGTGCCATTTTGTAGGGGGTGCACCACCACACTTAGGGGGTGCACATGCACCCATGTGAACCCCCTACACGTTGACCCTGGTTCGTGGCAGGGAAAGTGTGTTTGTGTGTCCATGTGCAGAGAGTGAGTGTCTGTGCATGTGTCTGCGTGCGTGTGTGTGTGTATGTGTCTGTTCGTGGCAGGAGGGAGAGTGTGTTTGCCTGTGTGTCCATGTGCAGAGTGAGTAGAGCTCATGCCCATCTGCGTGCATGCATGTGTCTGTGTGTACATGCGTGTGTGTTTCTGCGTACATGTGTCTGTGTTCATGGCAGGAGGGAGAGTGCGTTTGTCTCCGTGTGTCCATGTGCAGAGAGTGAGTGAGCAGAGTGTACGCCCGTCTGCATGTGTGCGTGTGTGTGTGTGCATATGCACGTGTCTGTGTGTGTGTCTGTGTATGCATCTGTGCGTGTGTGTGTGTGCGCATGTGTCTGTGTGCATGCATGTGTCTGTTCATGGGAGGGAGAGAGTGTGTGCATGTCTGTGTGCATGTGTCTGTGCGTGCATGTCTGCACGTGTGCATGTCTGTCTGTGCGTGGCTGTGCATGTGTGCATCTGTGCGTGCATGTGTCTGTGTTCATGCCAGGGACAGTATGTTTGTCTCTGTGTGTCTAGGTGCAGAGAGTGAGTGAGAGTAGAGTGTGCACCCATCTGTGCGTACGCCTGTGTGTGTGATTGGCCATAGTGGGGGAGGAGGATAGGTAGCAGGGAGAAGAGGGGGCCATGTGCCTCTGCACCCCCAGCCCGGCAGGGTCCCTCCAGCCTCCCCCACCAGCACCGGGATGGGAAGAGCCCCTTCCCCCACCCCCTGTAGCCCAGGTCCCGTTGAGGAGGGGGCCTTCAATTTGGTGTTTGCCCAGCGCCCCAGTACACATTAATTTGCCTCTGCGGGGAGCAGAGCAGGGCTGGACCCAGAGTGGTGGGGTTGCAGGGGCGCGTGGCCAGACACAGGGCTCCATCCCCACCTGCCCGGCCCCATCATTCCTGACAGGCACTTTGCCTGCATCTTAGTCATAATCGATTAAGCCACCTGGTACCCTGAGGCAATCCCTTTGTGGGCAGCGACGGGGACACATGTTACGGAGGAGTTACTGAAGTGGATATCGAGGGTAGGACTTCCAAGGGATGTTGTAACCAATCAGGGCACTAACTTCATGGCTAAGGTATCACAGAACGCCTGTTGGGTCCTAGGGATCCGATGGTTGCCAACATGAGGCTACCACCCCTGGACAAATGGTCTGGTAGAGAGGTTAAATGGGACACTAAAAGGGATGCTCAATAAGTGCACTCAGAAGGACTCATAAAAGTGGGACTTGTTGATCACCCAGTTATTGTTTGTCCTGAGGGCCACCCCACGGGCATCCACGAAGTAGTCTCCCTTGGATCTGGTTTATGGACGCAGGCGCAGGGGGCTATTAGCAGTTCTTAAGGAACCCACATTGAGCCCAACAGGAGCTGAGGCTCATTGTGAAGCTCTGAGGGCCTGTTTGCTGCCCACGAGGCAGGTGGCCCTGGAAAATTTGAGGGAGATCCAACAGAAACCAAAGAGGCATCATGACAGAACGGCTGAGGAGAGAGCTGCCAGTCAACAACAGGGTGTCAGTCCTATTACCCACCATGGCCGGTAACCTGCTGACAAAGTGGCAAGGCCCTTGGAAATAAGAAGGCACGCCGGGCTGGTGGATGACGAGCTATTCCAACCGGGCATCAATGGGAGCAACAGATTTTCCATGTAAACTTGTTAAAAGCTGGAAGAAGGCCGAGCGGTGGTTGGCTGAGGCTGAACTAGAAAGTGCAGAACTTGGCCCTGCAATAAGCGGGGACGTTAGGGAGACACCCGGGGAGGAAAGAGTACAAATTGAAGAGCGCCTGGCAGCTAGTCAGGGAGGAGACTTGGTTCGGGTTATTTGCGCCTTCCGCGATGTCTTTCGAGAGGAACGTGGGTGGGTCGCACACCCTGCCTAGAAGAGTGGTGTGAGAGTGATGGCGCCCTGACCCCGACCGTTTATATGGCCCCATGAAGCAGGAGCTCTGAAAGATGCTTGGACGAGGGGTAACAGTCCCCTCACGGGGTCTGTGGCAAAGCCTGATGGGACCTTACGTCTCAGTGTAGATTTCAAATGCTGGAGCAGCTTTCGATGCCTTCCCCATGCCCCAGCTTTTAGAAAGAATAGGACAGGCCTGCTACATAACGATGCTTGACCTGTCTCAAGAGTACTGGCAAATACCCATGGCCACAAAAGACGATGCCAAAGCTGCTTTTGGGACCCCATGGGGCCTATATGAATTTTGTAGAATGCCCTTCAGCCTGCACGGGGCGGCAGCCCCCTTCCAAAGACTGATGAACCGAGCTTTGGCCTTACATGGTAGGTACATGTTGGCATACATAAACGATATTGTCATATGCACCAACTGAGGGAGCTTGGGATGGCGGCCAATCCAAAAAAAGGTGTAGTAGGAAGACGGGAATCAAAGTACCTGGGATTCCTAGGAGGGCATGGGACCATCAAGACTTTGGCAGACAAAATCTAGGCATCCTGCCTACAGCACCCCCTCACCAGCCTGGCCGCTGCCCCCCCAGGTCCCCAACCCCTCCTGGGGGACATGCTGCCCCGGGCTTGTGTGTCCTGGGATGGGGCTTGAGGTCCGCACGCAGCGACTGTCCCGCCTGGTTAGGGACAGGTGGTCACCCGCCCTGCAGGGTTGTGGCAGGGAGCTGGGCTTGCACCCTTTGTGCAGCTAGTCCAGTCCTGGGAGCCAGTGCTAGGGCTGCAGGGAAGGGAGGACGGCTCCGACACTGCTGGGAGTGGGGGCAGTCGGGAGTGTCAGGGCCGGGCAGACCTCAGGCTGGGGCAGAGTCCCAATCCCAGGTCTCCGATCCATTGTCTGATTTGTGCTGTGGCCTTTCCTGCAGGTGCCCCACACACCGGACGCTGCCAACAGGCGCTGTGCGTGAGTGCAGGGACAGCAAGAGCCCGGGCCGCCATCTAGCTGAGATCTCTCCTGGGGAGACGTGGCTGCTGCGCTGGAGCCCGTGGCAGTAGATCTGCAGGGAGGAGCTGAGGGTGCAGAAGTCCCTCGTGTCGTGCAGAGCGGGACGGGGGGCAGGAGTCCCTACAGCGGTCGGCATCACAGCCAGTAAAACAGCAGCTGCAGACGGAGCCAGTCCAGCACCGGGAGCTTTGGGGGCAGGACACAATGCAGGCCATGCAACCCCCTTGTGAGACCGAGCTGCCCTCTGCGACCCCACAGCTGGCACTGTGGGATGAGCTCCCCACCCCAGAGGCCTGGCACCAGCTCTCCCGTGGCCTCTGCTACTGGGAAGCCGAGGGCCCAAGGAAGATTTGTCGCCGCCTGTGGGAGCTCTGCCAGCGCTGGCTGGAGCCCCAGCACTGCAGCAAGGAGCAGATCCTGGAGCTGGTGGTGCTGGAGCAAGTCCTGGCCATCCTGCCCCAAGACATGCAGAGCTGGGGGTGCGGGTGCCAAGTGGAGGCCTCTGCCAAGGCTGTTAACCTGGCCAAGGGGTTTCAGCTGGGGCAGGCAGAAGATGAGAAGCTCCAGGTGAGAGTGTTTGTTTGCTGCCATCTGCACCTCCACGTGTCTGGGGGATGTTCCCTCCAGGATCAAGGCTCCCCAGTGACACATTTGTCTTGTCCCTAGGTCACAGTGCGTGCAGCACCCAAAGGTCCATTGTGGGGACAGGCCTCTGGTGGAGGCAGGAGAGCAGGAAACCCCAGGGCCCGAGGACAAGCTGCCTCATGTCCTCCATGATGAGCTGCCAACACACCAAGAGTCAGGTCCTTACCAGCCTTTTCGATGTATATGGTTAACAAGGGCTCGACACCCAAAGAGCATCAGTAACCCCCAACCCCCTCTTATAACTGTTGGCTACTGGGTATAGGTCAGCTCCCCAAGGAAAGATAACTTTCTGTTAACTGTTTTGTGTGTGTAAACTATAATATATTTGCCTTTATTTCACTCCCAACTTTACCTCCGCTATCCAAAACTGAATCAAACAGCCCAGTTGGCCTGTGAAAAAATTGATACACTCACAGTGCCCATCAGGCTTGTGACACTGTTTTAGGGCAATGTCTGGTACAGGGAATGAGCCCATGGGGATTTCCTCTGCTGATGAGTCCCAGGGAGCCTCCACATCACAGGAATCTGCACTGGGACAAAGGCCTTGGTATGAACCTTCAATGGACTTTGGGCTGAGTCTCAGGCTTTGTGACACTCTGGGCCTAAGAGTGGGAATAGATTTGGGGAAATTCTGCTGCAAACGATGGGGTATTCCCTTCCCATCACAACAGAAAACTTCTGAATCCAACTAACTCCATGGAGCCACTTCATGCAGCCTAAGACCAGGATTAGACACGTCCTGTGCTCCAGGTCGACCCAACCAGGAGATGTCAGGGACAACCCCAGCCTCTCTCAGCCAAGAGCCATGGCTACAAAGAGCTTCTTCTGCACACCATGTGGATTTCCATGGGGGACTACAAATCCCATCTTGCCCTGAGAGAGGGTGTTAGAGAGGTATGGCTACTTGGGCCGGGGAATCAACTCCTACAATGGGGAGTAAAGAGAGAAATTTAAAATCATGGTGTCCCAAGGAAACCAGATCTGAGCCTAAAAAGGAAGACAGCAAGCTCTATTGTCCCCTAACAGCTGTAGTCAGGGGGAGAACAATGGGACAGGTGCTTGTCTCCACAGCTCTGAATTTCAAAGAGTGAAACACTTGCCTGGACACATGACAGCATAAGCTATTTGAGGTTAGCACTCAGGGATGGCAGCACGGGGCAGGTCTGCAGTTTTCAGGCCCCCTTTCACCCTGGGCATGGAGCATTTGTGAGAGGGGAGTCAGGTGGATGGGACAGCCACAAATCACCTGGCAGCTGGTCCTCTGACCTCCAGGTTTCCCCTTGGTCCTCATCATCAGAGACCCAGAGATGCACCTGTCCTCACTGATTAAGTCAGGTGTGGGACCTCAATATCCTGTTTGGGGCTGTAGTTAAAGCGTGTTTCTGACTGGGTACTGGACGCAGAATAACCAACTGGGATTTGGGGAAGGGATCCAATGAATTCAAGGTTTCTACTCAGGACTTGATGGCCAGTGAAGGGTGGGGACTGAAGGATGAAAGAGAAGGCAAAGCAGGGAGAAGCCTTCAGGAGATGATGGTCCTTGTCATGCAGGGAGTGGATGTATGGTCATAGGAATCTTTCAATCTGTCGTAGGCCAACTGGGCACTGCGAGGGTATTAGCCACACTGGGCTGTTCAAAACAACAAATAGACAGACATGGGTTGGCAACTTATCGATAGTCCCTCGATGCCACGTGTGCGCCAAGTGATTCCAGTGAAGTCAGGCGTCCCTGATGATCGACGCTGTCAGAGGGATTACCGGGGAAGATCCCTTGATCAGGAACAGGGACCCGATCCTCACTCACACGGGGAGTCTGGGGTCCGGGCGTGGACCAGAAACAACCATTCTATTCCCTCCTTCCTGCTGGTTACCTGATGCACGTGCTTTTTATACCTAGTCTTATGTTAATCTGTTGGCCTCAGGACCACTCATAATGTTGCCCTATAGCTGTTACCCTATGGGATTGAAAGGTGATGAAACTATCATAAAAGGTGACTACTGAGACTCAGGTTTATCCAATAAGCAAATTATGATGCAGCACCTTAAGGTTTGAAATTGTCATCGCTCTGCCTAAATCCCAACCCCTTTTAGGCTTCATTTGAATATGCTTTTTTGGGATATGCTTTCCTAGAATATGTTGGGTGTGCCAAGCAGTTAGATCTAGTTTTTATCGCTAAGGCTGAACCCTGAGCAAAAAACCGTTAGGCCAGCTAATCTCCCAGCTACAGCTTTGCCTCTGGGGACCAGTCAGTCCCATGAACAGTGAATTTATCATTTTGATTAAACTTATGACAGACAAGTTACATTTGCAGTTTACAAACTTAAAAGCTTATATTAACTAATATTACCTGTTTAAGCAAAATACCAAATGCCTCCAAGAAGCACATAGTATTGCTTAATAATCCCTCTGGTTCTGGCTGTTACAAAACAGGTAGGAAGCACCCTGCTGCTCCTTCCAGAAGGGAGACCACAGCTCTGAATCCTCCGCTTCCAGAACATTTCTTGGAGGGATGAGGTTTGAAACCTGGGCTTTTCTTATCAAGCAGAAGTAGTATTTTCTGTACAACAGAAGTAGCTGGTGCAGTGTAAGGCAGTGCTCCCTGCACACTCCTGACGGCTGACAACCCTGGGTTGGGCTGGGCTGGGCTGTTCCCGGTGGGTGTTTGGTGCAGAGCTGCAGTGCGGCTGGGCAGGGGATGCACTTGGTGCAGGTGGTGGAGCTAAAGAAGGGGCTGCAGCCACCCCAAAATTTGCCGTAACCCCCCTCCCAACACTTCTGCTGCCTGCCCTGATTGCAGCCTTGGCCAAAACACCCACCAGCAAGAGCACAGCTCTGGCCCCAGCCTGCAGCAGCAGTCCACCCTTGCCCTGCGCACAGATCCAGGTGGCATGTGCCCCCCATGCCTTTCCCGGGGTTGTGCACTGTGGCAGGAGACAGCCATCCCATGACTCCTGAACCAGCTGCTTGGGGCTCTGGCCCCATCTGGGCAACATCTGCCCCAGCCCCACTCCCTCCCTCAACACAGGGACCTCAATATGCCCCTCCCACCCCATTCCCCCCAGACACTTACCAGCTAGACGTTGCTCTCCAAGCTTCCAGGTGTCATATTGAATGTAATAGTCTGAATACCTGTAATAGTTTCCCACTAGCCAGTTTAGGAAAAAGACAAGATTCATCTTCTGATCTAGGCCATTGTTTTGGCCTATGTGTGGAAGGTCCTAGCTTTGCTCAAAGTCTTAACTCTTGAATTTTATCTTTAGAGGCCTTTAACAAAGTGAACATAAAAATGACCCTTAAGCAAACATCCCACATTCCGAGAGATCAAACCCTAGGAGCCTTTTAAAAATTGGAAAGAAAGGAAATTCCTCAAAGTAATTAAAATGGTCAACAAAAGAAACTAATTACCAAGCAAAAGAATCTGTTAAGAAAGATCTGAGCCCAAATTTGGGAGTAGTGACAGGTTTGGGTAGGAGTGGCCCAAGACGGCAACTCACTCGATACAAACTGTAACCTACTGTCCCAATTTGGAGGTGACCTCACTTGCAGAACAACGAAGGAAGAATCGCAAGTGTAGGCCAGATCAGACTGATCACCTGAACCACCCTCTCCATGAACACAAATCTCTTAGTTCACGCTGAAGCCGCAGAGCGCCCGAGTGGGACTGAAGGAAGGGGACTTGTTCCTATCACTGCTGAGGCCAGCCCATTGAACTGTACTACTGAGGCTAGCCCATTGAACCGTACTACTGAGGCCAACCCATTAAGTTGTACTACTGAGGAATGAAACTATATTTAGGTGTTTGGCTTCTTGGAATTCTAGGACTGTAAGTATAATATAGTAATAACTTTTCTAGTTAAAATTATATAGTTAGTTGTAATTGTAATTGTTTTAAAGAAGTCCATTTGGAGCATTGTTTCTGATATATGTAGTTATTGTGTTCTTAATGTTTGTGGTATTTCTTAAAGCTAAGCAGTGTTATATGCCTAGCAAAGAATTTTAAAATAAAATTGTGGTGTATGAATTAAGTGTGCAATCATTGTGAAATCGTGCAAGTAGCTAAAAACTCCCCTATCCAGGCGCATCAAACAAATCAGTAAGTTGTGTGGGATCTTCTCTATTCTAGAAGCCACTAGAGACACCAGGCTTGCGTGTTGGCAATCAGGTCAGTCTCGGCCTATATGGCTCATTAGTAACGGGCCATCAGAATTGGCCCAAAAAATCTTTAGCAGTACAACCCTACCCAGCATAATCTCCCCCTGGACTCACTAGTGTGGTGGGAAAGAGAAGCCATTCAAGAGCTTCATTTTTCCTTTTAGCAGATCATTCTGGTCTCAACTTCAGCTTATTACAACATGAAGCCATCCAGATACTGTCCAAGCATACATGGCCCACATGGTTCTCCCTGCAGGGCATTAGGTGCTGGGACTGAGAGCTGGGCCAGAAACCTTGAGAGTCTGGCTCAGAACTGCAGTGAGTAGGAAAGGTTAGGCTGGCACAGGGACCTGGCACTGCCACATCCCCAGCACTTGGGGTCATGGTAGGAAGAACTTGTTGAGTTGAGGATAGACAAGTGCCAAGTCCAGTCCTCCCCATAGGCCCATCCCAGCAGAAGGAATAGCTGTATGTGTCCCTTGGCAGCAGGGTGGGGACTAATCTGGATTTTCTCTTCCCCATGTAGGAGGTAGCTGGCTGCTGAGCAGAGCTGAGGAGATGCCTCCTAAGGAAGGGCCTGCAAATCTGGAGCCACCGTGGGCTTCCCAAGGGTGTTTGGGTGAGATGGACTCCCTGAGCCCTGTGAAGCACCAACGGCACAAGGGCCAGGAGAGACCCCCAAAGTGAAAGGAGAATGTAGCAATGAATCAGGTCCCATCTCCAGTTGCTTGTGAGAATTAAGAAGGGAAAGAAGCCAGAAAAGGACCTGGGTTCAGGGAAGATTTTCTGGTGCTGAGAGACCTGAAGAGGCGTAAAGAAAAGGTCCACCAAAGAGAGAGCCTGCATGTAAAGCAAGGCAGTGGGGTGGCCTTGGAGGGAAACCAGAGCTCACTACCAAGCCCAGGGGGAGAGCCCACCCCTGCCCTCAGCGCATGAAAAGCTTTAGTTGGCTCTCACTCCTGGCTCTGCACAAGATAATGCACCCTGGAGAGAAGCCCCACGTATGCACTATGTGTGGGAAGAGCTTCACCTGCCTCCCGACCCTGGCTGCTCACTGCCAGATCCATTCTGGACAGCTCCCCATTGCTTCACCAAAAGGGGAAAGATTGTGGTCTGCAGCTCAGAGCTCATGAAGAACCAACATGTGCACAGGGAGCAGAATCATTACTGCTGTGTCACTTGTTGTAAGACCTTCACATGTTTCTTCTTGCTGGTTCAGCATCAGCACACATACTTGGGGAGGAAGACACACCACTGCACCAAGTTCAGGAAGAACTTCATCAACAGGGAAGGCCTGTCCCAGCACCAGTGTGTGCAAAGCAGGCAGCAGTTACACTCCTGCACAAAGTGTGAAAAGAGCTTCAGGCAGTCTGCCAACCTGGCCAGGCACAGGTGCATGCACACAAGGGAGAAGTCCCATAAATGCTCTGACTTTGGCAAGAACTTCACCCACTCTTCCACTGTGGCCAAAGGTCAGCTCATTCACACGGGGAAAAGCCAAATCAGTGCTTGGAGTGTCGTAAGAGCTTCAGACAATTTTCCAGCCTGGCCCGGCACCAGCTTATCCACAGAGGGGAGAAGCTACATCAGTGCTCTGTGTGTGAGAAGAACTACCTCCACTCTTCCAGCCTGGCCGAACACCAGTTTGTCCATATGGGAGAAGCCACATGGGTGCTCTGTGTGTGGGAAGAGCTTCACCGACCCCTCCCACCTCTTGCGGCACCAGTTCATCCATGCAGGGGAGAAGCCACATGGGTGCTCTGTGTGTGGGAAGAGCTTCACCTCCCCCTCCCACCTCTTGCAGCACCGGTGCATCCATGCAGGGGAGAAGCCACGTGGGTGCTCTGTGTGTGGGAAGAGCTTCATCTGGTCCTGCAACCTGGCCCATCACCAGCGCATCCGCACAGGGGAGAAGCCACATCATTGTTCTGAGTGTGGAAGGAGCTTCACCTGTTGCAGCAACCTGTCCCAGCATCAGTGCATCCACACCCAGAAGCATCCCTAATTCTGCCAGCAGTGCAGGAAGGGCTTGGTGCTGTCTTCCTGCTCAGCACCCACCAGTGGCTGCATTTTGTCAAGCATCTTCATGTTGGTAGACTGCAGAAAGAGTTCCTCCAGGCTTTATCCATTGTAGGGCACAATAGAAGCCAGAGGCCCAGCCCCCCAAGGTTTGATTGTGGGGAGGGATTATGAGGAACACCTCAGGCAAGGCCAGCCCAGGTGTTGGGGGGAGGAGATAAGGAGGAGATGATTTTTTGCAGCACCCTTGGAGCCTGTGCATTTCCCAGCAATCTCTAAAACCAGTGAGCGCTCCCTGGGGAAGAAGTGACTACATGATAGGGTGTCCTCCCCAAGAGAACTGGCTTCAAATGACTCCCAGGGACTGTCCTTTGCTGCCTGCCAGCTTTCTCTCCCCTCCTGATGTTCTGGTGTGAGGCTCTTGAATAGCAGGAAGGAGGACATTTGTGGCTGGGAAGTATTCTCTGCCCTGCACCCTGACCTCACCTTTCCTCACCGCAACATCACCCCTCTCCCAGGCCTCCCCATGCCCCGTGGGGTCTGCAAGTAGCTGCTACTACCACCCCCTGAGCCTTTATGGCTTGTGTTGCTTTTCAGCCTCTCCAGAGCTGTGCACCACTGGGTGCCTGCTGCTCCCTTCCCCTCATGTTACTCTCTCTAATGCATTCACTGCTACTCCAGCACCAGAACCGAACATGGCACCCCTGTGGTTGGTCTCTGTCCTTTCCTGAGCTATGCAATGGGAACAGACAAGGGCCCACAACACTTTCCAGGGCAGATGTCTCTGTGACTTCATGGCCCTTCTCTTTCCAGACCATTGGAGCTTGTTCCAACCCTCAGGAACAGGAATTGTTCTGATTTGAGGCCTCACTCCCCTGTCCTGCTGTGCAGCAAGGTCCCTGCCCTTCTGGAGGGACCACTGGGCAGGAGGCAGTAAAGTACCAGGGGTGAAGGAGATGCAGCCGGTGGCAGGTCCTGCCTCTCCTGTGGAAGGGTGAGGAAAGTATGAAGATGTTCTGTGGGTGAAATGCAGCATAATGTATTCTCCCATTGGAAATACTAAGGCCTTCCTGCTCGTGCTCTAGCCGTTTGGCTCAATGAAGGTCCTGGGAACATGTACTGCTGTGGAGCTGCCTGAGGGACCCTTGCAACCCCCCAGGATACTGGTCCCAGGCAGGGGGAGTCCAGCCAGACCACTGCATCCCCTAGGAGGGAGGAGTGCAGGGAGGGAGACCTTCCCCTTCAGTGGGACCCCTGAGCTGTTCCAGCGTGTAGAAACAAGGGGAGCATGTTGAGACAGAGGTATGGGGGCTGCACCCTGACGCCTCTGAACATGCATCCTGCAGGTCTCCCACTGAGAGGTGCCGTGAAGAAATCCCTTCCCTCTCTGCCCCTCACTTGAGTTATCCCAGGTGACCCCTGTCTCTCCCAGATTTCTTCTTGGTTCAGGCTGGTGAAGCAGGTGGCCCGGCCACATAAAATTCCTAGGGGGAGGAGACAGCCCTTGCTTCCTTCCCCAGGCATTTTGAAAGCTACAAGCGAGTGTCCCAGGCTGCTGCCTGGTGAATTTCTATAAAAACCTGGAAACTAGCCAGCAGTTATGAGTTACGTCTAGGCCAGTTGCGTCTTAAAAGAGACCCTATACCTGCTTCGTACATCTCAAGTAGCTGGTGTTTACTCAAAGTGTACTCTGACTTCTTCGTTCTGCCCCCATCCTCTGCTCCCCATCAATAAAGGTGCCAGGTTACAGCTTGCCTTGCTGTGTTACTGGGTGCTGGTGGGGCAGAGATCAGAGACAGCAGCCCACAAAGCACAGCCTTTGCACTAGAGGCAGCTGCAGGACTGTTCCCCTGGGCCAGGAGCGGGACATGAGACATCTGAGCAGGCCCTGGCCATGAGCAGAGGCAGCTGTGGGGAGCAAAGCCTTTGCCAGAGGGGCTGGAACAGGGCAGGGGGAGGCTGCTCAAGGGCCTGGTGTTGCTGCCACTGCCCATGGGGAAGTGAATGCCCCATATGTTGCCATCACCGGTGGCTCTGGCATCACTGTTTGGGGCCCGGGGGCTGGGGCCTTTCTGTCTCTGGCCAGCTCCCCTGGATGGAGAGAGACAGGTGGTGCTGGGGGCTGCTGGGGTCAGGGAGGCTTGTGGGCATCAGGAGCGGTGCAGTGGCTAGGAGAAGCCCTCCCCTCCTTCACTTCATGGATGGGACTTGGCTCTTCTTGGAGGTACGTCCCTTCTGCTTTTTGCTCTGTGCTCTCCCTCCCAGTGTCCTTCATGACACCCCCCTCCGCCCCCCACCCCGGTCCTCTGGGAAATAGTCTTTATGGGCTTCCTTGCTCCTGCCTTGGCCAGTGTGAGCAGGGTCTAGTTGTGGGCAGTTCGCTGCAGTCTCAGTCACAAGCTCAAATGTGTCTGTCCTCAGAGGGGAATCCCAGCATGTCTCAGTCCTGGAGCTCAGGGGACAAGACTCCTTAGGGAAGGAACAGCTGAGGGTGTGCTACCATTGAGCCGCCCTGCCAGAGACTTCAGATTGCTTATGGGCAGGAAATGCCGATGACCCGTATGCAGCATGCAGAATTTTGCAAATGCCTTTTATGTTTGTGATTTTCCTCTAAATATCTTCTGATTGAAATGTGAAAAGGGAAAACTCCTGGTAGTAAAAATGGTTTCAAATTAAAAAAACAAACAACTAAAACAAACGGGTTTTTGTTTTAAAACCAAAGATTCCAACACACAATGTTTCAGTGAAGAGCTGATGTTTTTGGTATTCGATTAGAGCCAGCAGAGGCACTGTCAAACCAGTAATGCCTAAGCCAGCGAGGGCAAGCACCGTCTGCCCGCTACAAGGGATCCTCCAGGCATGCTCTACGCCCACCCATGCCTGCAGCTGTTGCCCCAGCTCAAGCCCCAGTTACTCCTCACACCCCTACTGCATCCTCAGACCGTGCAGCCCCCCTCCATCCCACCACGTGCCTTGCCCTATGCCTGCACCACACAGCTTCCCCCCACCTGCCCATACAGGCGCCCTGCACCTTGCATCCCCCCAGCCCCACCTGGCGCTCCCAACTCTCATCACCATGGGATCTCCAGGCAACCCATGGTTGGCAGGGATCCCCATGCCTAGCCACGTGCATCCCCTCCCACACCCCCAAACAGCATGAACTCTCATACTGTTCCACCTAGGAAAGAAAACGTGCCACATTTTGATTTTGTTTTATTTTAACTTTTTTTTAATGCCATGCCATCCAAAGTACAGGTAGCACGTCTCCCCATCTGGTGGAGGGACTGGAAGTGGAGATAGAAGCAATGGAAAATGCTCCTGCCCCCATGCTGGTGGGGAGGGATATTATAGAGCTGGAGTGTAAGCGAGCAGCGTGGGGAAACTTCCTAGATCCCCTCCGCATTGATGTAGTGACTCGCTGGCAGAGCAAGAAGGTGAGGAGGG
Source organism: Alligator mississippiensis (assembly GCF_030867095.1). Taxonomy (NCBI): domain Eukaryota; kingdom Metazoa; phylum Chordata; order Crocodylia; family Alligatoridae; genus Alligator; species Alligator mississippiensis. The sequence goes on from NC_081824.1 coordinate 449,876,392, forward strand.
GAGGTAGGGAAACCGCCCAGAGCCAAGTAACCCAGTTGGCTGTGGAGGCAAGAGGGGGATAAGGAAGAGACCCCCCGACTGCAGCAACCAGCTGGCTGCTGAGGGAACCAATGACCCTGGGGTCAAGCTAAGTGACAGCCCCAGGGAGGAGCCCAGTCAGTCAGTGGCAGAGGAAGCCGAGGCTCTCAGGGAGGAATTAGAGAACATCCCAGTGGAGGAAGGGTCACCCCTTAGGGAAGCACTTGAACTCCCTGCTGATTGCCTAGCTGGGCAGGAGTTCAAACCCCAGCTTGGAGGAACTTTGACGGGTGGCCCAGGCGCAGAAACAGGTCACCCCAGATAAGAGGGAACAGGTGATCTGGGATAAGTGGGAACCAACGATGCGGCTAGGACCAGCCCTGACTGCATCATGAAGGACTTCCATGAACTGGGAGACAGCCTCAAGAAGACTGGAGCACAGGTTGTATTTTCTTCCATCTTTCCGGTCGGCAGCAGCTGGAGACGCCAGGGTGGCTGCATCAAAGAAGTTAACCGGCGGCTCCAGAGTCGGTGTCTTCAGGAGAGCTTCGGATTCTACAGCCATGACCAGCACTTGCAGGGAGGAGGCTTCCTGGGAGATGATGATCTTCATCTCTCCCCCAGAGGTAAGTATCTGTTGGCCCGCAGCTTGGCTGATCTCCTCCCAAGAGCTTTAAACTAGGCTCGATGGGGGTTGGGCAACCAGTAGTCAAAGAGAGCCCAGGGCTGGTAAATGACAAACAAGATGCCAGATCACACCAGGTAAGTATTAAGGGGTTGGTAAGCCATAAACAAGGCACCAGACCACATCAGGTAAGTAATAAAGGGAATATATGCCATCAAGGCACAGGGACACCAAGAGCCCCCTTTGGGGGATTAAAATGTCTTTATACAAATGCCAGGAGTATGGGGAACAAGCAGGAGGAGCTCGCACTCTTGCTTGCTAGCACCCAGTACGACCTAGTCGGACTAACCGAGACATGGTGGGATTCTACACACGACTGGGCGGTAGGCATTGAGGGGTATAGGTTGTATAGGCGAGTGGCCATCCTCTGGACACTCTCCAGATTCCCTGCGTCCCTCCTGAAGTGCAGCGCCCAAAACTGGACACAGTGCTCCAACTGTGGCCTGACCAGTGCTGCATAGACGGGGAGCATCACCTCCTCTGATCTATTAATCATGCACCTGCTAATGCACAACAAGGTGCGATTGGCCTTGTTGATGGCCTCGTTACACTGCCGGCTCATGTTCATCTTGGAGTCAATTATGACTCCAAGATCCCTCTCTGCCTCCGAGCTGCTGAGAAGGATACTCCCCAACCTATAGGTGTGCTGGGGGTTCCTCCTTCCCAGGTGGAGTACCTTAAATTTATCTTTATTAAATTGCATCCTATTTCTCTCTGCCCATTGATCCAACCTGTCCAGGTCAGCCTGAATCTGCTATCTGTGTTGGTCTAAAGACATGGGCAGACAAGGCTCTATGGGTCAATGTGATATTTTTTATTAGGCCAGCTAACCCTGCCCCTGCCCTACTGACTCCCTCCCTCGATCTGCCCCCCCCCACACTCCTTCCCCCCACACCTACCAGCCAGACGCTGCTGTCCAAGCTGCCGGGCTGCAGAGCAGCAATCAGATCTCTATGACCCGCTTTGGCAGCTCAATAATCAGTCTTTGGTTTCAGCCCAAAAATATCTTTCAGTGCTGCCCTAATAAAAAGCATTCCCCTAAATCCACTGCCAATCATTAACACCAGGCTCCCACCCAGACCAGTACACACCCACCTGCACCAGTAAATCCCTCGGTTCATAAAACCAGCTGCACTTGAACCATCATTTCTCAGCCCTTCTGCGGGGTGGAAAAGAGCCCGCACCAATTAAACATACATTGAGTATGTGGTGACAATGGTTATGAGTAGGTACTTTCAGGGATCATTTCTGTAGTTGATGCCTAGAGAGGGGTATGTAACAGTGATTTATTAGTGGTGTAGCCTACACCCTTTGCTACTGGGTGTATTTAGATGAGGGTCCCTCATTATCTGGCCATGTCCTCAGCAAGTCTCGGCTACTGAATCCCTCCCGTCAGGAAACCTCTTTGGTGAACGGAGGCTTGCCCTGACTAAGGGGAGCAGCGCAGGCGTCTGCAGTGCGTGCCACGGTACACTGTTCTCACGCTGCTCGCCGTGGTTTCAAGTCATCACTGCTCAAATCCTGAACGGCTTCTGGTTGAGTTTTACCAAGCCAGGCATGCAAACACCTCCCATCTTGGGAAAAGAAAAGAAAAGAGAAACACTTGGCTGCCAGGGATAACCCGAGCAACTCCTCAGCTGAAGGATCTCTCACACAAAGGATCTGGAGGGACACTCTGCATTTCAGTATCGATCCAGGAAGAGGCGATTGCCATTTACATCAGCCTAACCTATCCACAAAGGACAAACCGGAGTACAGCGCAGGTTCATCCTACAAAACTGATCCATGTATTATCTGCAGATCCAGAGTCTTTACCTGCACCCGTCAGCCTGGCACATGAATGGCACGCATCCTCGCAGCTCACCCCCGGGCTCCCCGTACACGATTGCAGGTCTCCTTGACTCCATCTATCTCGACACATTTATTCTGGGAGGAACCTGACAGGCTTCAGTGTCCAGAAGTAGGCGGGGGAGAAAACCCCGGGTTTAGAAAAATCCACTTGAGGAAGAGAAGGGCAGGGACATTTGGACATCCATGGAAAGGGGCTGAGGAAAAAGGAGGTGCTGTCCTGCAAACAACTCAGGAACTATGAGATGTCAGATGAACAGTGAATAAGGGCGAATTACAGGCGTCGTTCCTCCGATGCACATCTAGGAAAGCAGGCAGGGACCTGCTCTCCAGCCCAGCCCAGGGGCACTGGATGCAACGACTCTGCAGTGCAGCTGGATTTTATGGTGCGATCGTGTGGTGGCTGTAAAGTCCAGGCAGGCAGGCCTACAAGAAGGGGCCTTAGCACCTGACCCCCCACAGTCTCTTACCTTCATGTGGCTGAGGAGGGGCTGGAGGAGCCCCCAGAGCACAGGACGCTCTGTCTCCATCCTTGCCTCCATCTGCCAGCTCTGTCACACCAGGGGATGCAGGAACTGCTGCAATCTCACATCCAAGCCCGAGAAGAGTCACCCGCAGCTCCCACCTCTCATGAAAATCTCAGCGACTCTAAAAGAATAAAATGAAATACAAATAAAAAGGCAACGTATGGGCAGCCAAGACAGTAACTGTGTTCCTGAGCTCTGCATGCACCTGTGCTAAAGAAAACTCATCTCAGTGGTACTAGTCAGTCCTGCTCCTCCCAGCAGCTCCCCAACCCCCCCCAAACGCCCTGAGATTTAAACCAGAGCTGCTCCTGCCCCGCGCCCCCTCCCCACCCGCCACCAAAATCTCCCGCGGGGCAGAACGGATCGTGCCCACGGGCAGGACCTGACCTGCTATTTCAGTTGACACCAACACAGTAAAACAGGAGGTAGAAAGAGAAGCAAAGCCCTGAACGCACCAGACCAGCGGGGGAAGCCAAGCACGTGTGGGTGGGATGCCACAGCCCGAGGGTGCAGCGGGACCAGAGGTGCTGCCCGCACTGCCCCGGCCCAGCCCCGGGGATGCGCAGGACACGCGGGGACCTGCCTGGTGCGGGCAGCGCAGCTCCGCCACGGCCGCCTGCCCGCGCCCACCTCGTCCTGCCCGGCCCGGCCCGGCCCGGCTCGGGGGCACTGGGACTGGGACCCGGGCGGCGCATGGGTGGAGGGGGAGAGAGATAGATACAGATCTCGGTACCTTGTATACAGAGGCACCTATGTCTACTCCAATATAACAACACGGGGTCCGTGCCTGTCTGTCCCCACGTCCTGGAGCCGCGGGACAGGGGGACCGGGGCGTTTGCAGCCGGCAGGGCCGGGCCGGGCCGGGCCGGGCACTGCGGGAGGCGGCGGTCGCAGCCCCGCTTGGCCCGGCCCGGCCCGTGCGCTCCCCCCGCGGGGCCGGGCTCCCTCCCCTCTGCTGCCCGCCGGCTGCGGGGCTCGGAGCGGGGCAGCGCCGGGGCCGGGGCCGGGGCCGGGGCCGGGCAGGAGGCGGCCGGAGCAGAGGGGGAGCCCGGCCGCAGCCGCCCCGCCGCCCCCGGCCCTGCGCCGCACGCGACCTGCCGGGCTCTTCCCGGCACCCCGGGGGCTCCGGGCCTCCGCCGGCCGCGCTGCCCAGGCTGCCCCGGGGGGTGGCGGGGGCCGCCCGCGCCGGACAAGGACCCCGGCCTGCGTGTGTGCGCGTGTGTGCATGCATATTCCCGCACGCGGGCACGAGGGTGTGCATGTCTCTCCATTCTGTATGTGCATGTCAGTGTACATGTGTCTGTGCATGCATGTGCGTGTGTCTGCGTGCATGTGCCTGCATGTCTGTGCATATGTGCATGTGTGTTGATGTGTGTGCATGTGCATGCATGTGCATTTGTGTGTGCATGTCTGTGTGCATTCATACATGCATGTGCCTGTGTGCATGTGCATGTCTGTATGTGCCTGCCTGCATGTGCATGTATGCTGTTTGTGCATGCGTGCATGTCCATGCATACATGCATGTGTGTGTGCATGCGCTCCTCTGCATGTGTGTGTGCCTGTCTGCACATGTGTCTGTGTTCATGGCAGAAGAGTATATTTGTGTCTGTGTCCATGTGCAGAGAGTGAGTGCCTACAGTGCGCTCCTGTCTGCATGTGTGCGTGAGTGTATGCATCTGTGTTCATGGCATGGAGAGCGTGTTAATGTGTCCTCATGCAGAGTGAGTAGAGAGCACACCTGTCTCTGTGTGTGTGCGTGCATGTGTATGCGTCTGTGTTCATGGCAGGGAGAATATGTGTGTGTCTGCATGCCCATGTGCAGAGAGATGGTGCGTCATGAAGGACACGTGCCCACGGAGGTGACGGGAGCACGACGGTGGCGGCGGGAGAGTGGCGGTGCGAAGCGGGAGCTCCTGCAGGCGGCACTGGTGCTGTCAGCGGTCGGAGGGTGGGGGGTGGTGGCGAGCACTGACCAGGGGGCAGCAACCACCCAGAGACCTTGCCAGCAATGTCGGCCGTGCATTTTTGTAGGGGGTGCAGTGCCACGCTCAGGGGGGGCATGTGTACATGCGTGCATCCCTACACATTGCCCCTGTGGTAAGTAGAGTCACACAAGGAACAATGGTCACAAACTGACAGAGAGCAGATTTAGGCTAGGTATCAGGGAAAACTCCTTCAGAGTAAGGGTGCCCAAAATTTGGAGTGGGCTCCCAAGGGAGGCGGTGCTGTCTCCCACCTCGGGGGTCTTTAAGAGAGGGCTGGATAGGCACCTGGCTGGGGGCATCTGGCCCAGCGCTCCTTCCTGCCCAAGCAGGGGGTCGGACTCGATGATCTGTTGAGGTCCCTTCCCACCCTAGCATCTGTGAATCTGTGAATCCGTGCTTAAAGTATACCATTTTGTCAGCCTTCAGACCTAGGAGACTTCACATTTTGTCATGAGAGCACGCTACCAACTTCCAAGGTGGTTAGCACGTGGGCACTGCTTTATAGTCATTTTTTTTAATGTTTGCATGAACTGATCTCCCCAAGCTCACAAAATGACTTTTTAGTCTTCTACTTCACCTCCCTTTCCCAAACAAGGCCACGGAGCCACTATAACAAATGTATCTTGTATTTCACTCTTAGTGACAAAAGGGATTTATCTAATCTTCTTATGCCGCTGCTTCTGTCCCTGGAGTAGCACACCAAGAGAGCATCGAATCACCAACTATGGGACTGGAAGAGACGTCGGGGCCGTCTAGTCACCCCCTGCTCAAGGCAGGAGCACGCCCTACAAACCCGTCCAGCCAAGCATCAACCCTGCTCGTACGCATTGGCAAGCATGGAGATTGCACAACTCTCCGGGTAGCCCATTTCCGTGTTCCAAAAAACCTAAAAAAAATCACCCTCATATAGAGCGAAAGGTCTTATATCGAACCAAAATATCCCCTGCTGCAATACTTGATTTACTCTGAGTCTGTTGCTGTGGCTGAAGAAAACAGGACACGTCTCCATCCTCTCCATGGCCACCTCTCAGGGATTTGAAGACATCGAGCTCTCGAGGACTAATCTCACAACACAGTCGTTCAACCAAGATACGTCCATCTTCCAGTCCGTTCATCCCAAACGAAAGAGATAGCGCCATTATCGTTAAGGAAGCAGGCAGGGAAGGTAACATGAGGATGGCAGAGAAGGAGCATTACCTCAAGGCGCAGTAAGCACATGATATCCATGAAAGAGCCTCTTCAGCCGCAGCTCTGGTGAAAGGGCTGTTTGTCCAAAGGCAGAAGAGGGAGATCCAGGGCACGGATCTGGTTAAACATTTCGCCCTCCAGAAAGGGAAAGGGCTTGAAGGGAAACTGAGGGAAGTTGCCAATGAAAGTGGTGCAATGCTGAGAGACTGGGAGGATCCACAGCGTCAAAGGGCCGACAGTAGGCAGCAAGTAATACAGTGTATTTCCCCCAGCTCAGAGCTGGGAGCCAGCGGGAGCCCCCCGGCCTACAGAAATAGAGGTTACGTCACCGCAGGGAACACGTGTGAGATAGACCTGGGCCGTATGTTCTTGTGCACACACAATAAATGGTGTTCGTTAGGAGCTGTTGTTGGAGTCCCTTTCCTCATCCGCTGTCACAGTGCCCTGGAGGGAAACCCTTGCAGGGTCCAGTCCTGGTTGGAGTCCCTCCTTGTGAGTACCATCAGGTCGTGTGCAAGCCAAGCCCTGTCTCACACCCGGTGGCTGATGCAGCGGTGCGGACGGACACGGCCGAGACGTGCAGGTGGGCAGACCCGGAGAACGTGACACGCATCACAATGGCCCCTTCTAGAACCGGCTCGTCGCCGTGCGGCTCTTGGAGACGCACACAGCAGGTCAACTGCTCCCGACCCGACACTGGTTGTTGTCAGGTCACACCCGTGTCCTTGCGATCACCCTGACCGCAAGGGTAAGTGTGGGCAAATGAGGGGGGTGTTTGCACCCACACTTGGGGAGTCCTAGGGTGGGTGACTTGTGGCTGGGGGTATTGTCACTTTTATGCTTTCGTTTCTTTCCTAAACATGACTTCAGTCCGCTCCAGTAGCAAGCCAAGGACTGAAGACTAGGTGTGCTTGCCTGCCATGGGGGGAGGCGGGGGGAGTGCTTGGAGCGATGAAGTTTGCCGGGGCAGGCATGGTGAGGGGTGCAGCGGAGGGGGCAGTGAGGATGTGGATGGTTGCTTTAGGGTTTCCATATTTCCAGGTCCAAAATGCAGGACACCTGTCACATGGCGGAGGGGGGACGGGGGGATATGACAGTGTGAGGGCAGGGACATGCCAGTGCCCTGTCACTGCCCATGCTGTTGCCCCTCAGTGCCAAGCCACAGCCCCCGCCAGCCCTGCTGCTGCCCCTCACTCCCAACCCACTGACCCCAGCCCTGCCAGTGCCCCTCACCCCCAAACTGCAGTACCCTGCCCCCCGGGCCATGATGCTGCCCCTCACTCCAGACATCAAGTAACTGGGAATTACTGGTTGTGGTTTCAACTTGCTCTTCCTTCTTTCTTTCATACAGCTACAGAAAACTGGAGAGCTTGTTATCCCAGGATACAACCATGGGATCCTTTGGAGACACAGGAAGGTAAATCAAATAGAGATGTCAATTCTCACTGTTATACGCTTTTTTTGCCTCGCCGAATTTGAGAGATTCAGGTGTTACTTGAAGAATGCAGTGCTCAGCAGATCTTCACAATGTGTGGTAAGGAAATGAGTAGTGCGTGTGATCAAACACTCCTGTCGCTGTCGACAGCAGCACGTGATGTTAAATGTGATAATGCCATCTCCGTGTAACGACTCTGTTTTCATGGCGAGGGGAAGGGCAGAGAGCTGCACTGGAAAGAAGATGGCCCAGCCAGGTGTCTGTGCATAGCGGTGGAGTGAGCTCTGGAGCAGGACCAGAAAAGATCCCCCGAGGCCCGCAGACGACAATGAAGCCTTACTTCATTTTCATTTCCCCTCTTTATTCTAGGGAAGGAGAAGATGCTATTGAGGCTAACTTGGCCCTGGTTGAACACTGAGGAAAAGGGCTGAGGGCTCAACCCAACAAGAACAGTTTTTCTGTTGGCTTTTTTGGTAATTGAACTGACCCCTAAATTCTGCTTCCAGTTTCATTGGTTGCCGTCCATTGACTCTGGGGGATTTACATAAGCAAAACCTGATTATTAAAGTGTTTTGTGTTGGATGATAGCCTTGAAGGGTCTTCTTTGGGGTCTTCTTCTCCTTTAATGCCTTAGTAGTCCCATCGATGCACTGTTTCTTTTCCAAGTTTCCTGCTTTAATCTATTTTAAAAATGTATTTCTATGTGTTTAATTGGGTGTCCAGCCTGGAAGAAACTCCCCGCAGTGGTGGTTCATAGCTTCATAGATGTAGGGTGGGAAGCGACCCGAGCAGATCATCGAGTCCGACCCCCTGCCCTGGGCAGGAATGAATACTGGGCTCATATGAGTCCTGGTACGTTGAAGCTCATGTGACCCAGCTGGGTAGTTATCCAGGCTCCTTGGAAAGACCCCCAAGGTAGGAGCCAGCACCACTTCCCTTGGCAGCTGGTTCCAGATCCTGGTCGCCCTGACTGTGACCCTGAGGGGTGCAGTCACCTGCCTTGGAAATCTTCAGGAGGAGACGGGAATGTCACCGCGCCGCGGTCACTTGACCCCCTGTGTCTTGTCCTGCCTGGTGCAGGGGTGGACCCGAGGATCGACAAGGTCCTTCCAGGCCTGACAGTGCATGAATCGACGAACAGTTTGCTCCCCACGTAACATCCTGGTCTCCCCTTCTCACGCTGGACTTCAGGCTCTGTGGGCTTCTTTTGGATTTCAATTTCCATTTTCTAAACGAGTTGATGCAAACAGTCTCCTAAAACTTGCTATTTAATATCATAACACTTTTCTTTCATGCCTTCCTGCTTCCTTTTTTTGTTAAGAGGTCTGGCTCTGTGGCAGTGTGCTCATGGTCCGTGTCTCCATTATGGCATGCTTTTGAAATTAAAGTAAGGATATACATTTATTTAATTTTAACTTTAGGATCTTCCCCATTTTTCTTTACACAATTCCTCTTTCTAAAACACAAGACCACGGCACTAAGTTGAAATATTCTTCTTTATGAATCCTGTGGTATTAATACCATTGGACTAACTCTGGGTGTCTGTCTTTCTACTGCCTGCTGGAGCGCGGTGATGTCCAGGCTCTGGCAGACTCGGTTCATATAGTTTGCTCCAACGTGCTGCATTTCCAGCGTGTCAGAGCAGGCTCCCTGCCCGCGTATAGGAGCTCATAGTGACTCACTGAAATAATAGAAAAGTTTTTGCATTTTGCTTTTAGTAATGCATGCTTTCAGCAATATTGTGCTCACCTTCTGTATCCATTTCTTCAGCTTTCATTTTAAGGGTTTTTGTCTTAAGAATGATACATTTCATCTATCAGTTATCAAAATTAGACTATATGCCATTAAGAGGAAAACAGTATTCATTCATGAGATGCTGCAGGAGATTTTCAATCGAAGACAGAAACATACTGTGTCCTAGGCAGGCATTTCTAATTCGTCATCCTCTCAGTGTTGCCTAGGCGCAAAGCTCTACTTTATAAATCCTGGGGGAATCTCACTTCTTCCAGCAGTTTGGATGAGAGGTTTTTTCATGGACTCCTCCCCTCCAGGTTGCTGTGGCACAGGCTGTTTCCCTCCCGTCCATGTTACCCCCTTATGGTAATTCAGACCATTGCTCACATGAGAAAAGATGATCAGGACAGCGGTTACTAGAACTTCATTTCCCTGCACTGCAAGAAGTGTTTTGTCTTGCCTACAATGTAAATGCAAAACACGGAAATCTTCACCACTGTTTAGTCTTCCTGAAACTTAATTCAACATATCTCAGCTCAGAGGACACACAGTAAAGTACATGAAATGAAGTTAAGTTAATAATCCTCGCATTTTCTTTTTAACTTCTCCCTCTCCCATTGACATGGATCTTCTGCCACCTTGGCTGCAATGCTTGTGGTTCCCCTGTCACTTGTTGTGCACATAATTCAGCACTAGTCCTTCACTCCTGGAGAGACTGTCCTGTCATTTCAGACCTGTCCCCTGGATAACGTCTTTCCATCGTTCCCCCTCATTCTTCTCCCTCAGGCCCTAGCTATCAGGTGTGCTACGTGTCTGTGTATCTGCCGGGGGTGGCCGAAGGTCAGTGGTATGTCCAGTCTGTATTTTGGGAAGCACTTTGCAATCTTTCAGGATGAATGACGATGCATGGATATAAAAGCAGGGCACAGTCATTAGGCGTGTGTCTCCACATGCAGGGGCATGCGGTTGCCACAGCAAAAATAGAGGTGACATAAATTTCCTTTATGCTGCGGTGCAAGCCCTTGCACATGGGATTGGTGCAGGGCAAGCTGTCTTGGGTGGGGGTGGGAGGCTGGAGCCAGCAGCTGTGCTGGCCCCAGCAACTTGACTTGGGGCCTCCCAGGGCAGCAGTGGCAGCAATCCTGCTGCTTGGAGCCTGCCCAGGTGCCAGAGCATAGCTCTGTCCAGCCAGGCTCTGTTTCTGGCAGCACACGTAGGTGCCATGTGCACTGTGCCACCTTTGATTTCTTTTGTTTTTTGACACCAGGAGCTCCCAGTGTCAAATTTGGGCACCACACTATAAATCTGCAGCATGGCAAAGGAGTGCATATGTGCCACGTGTGGTCTATGGGGCCTGAAACGTGTTTGAAGTACCACAAACTGCATGTGCACACTCATCGGGACACGATTGATGTGTGCAAAGAAGTGGCACAATGCATGTTGATTTATTTTTCTGTTTTTGTCTCTCTGATTTATTTTTGTTTTCTTTTGAAAGGTATAGATGTGCTTAGCACCCAGAGAGTGGTGGTAGCTGGGTCGTTCTTGGCCCGGATGGAGGTGGGCAGTGGGGTCTCATGGGGTTTGGTCCTTGAACAGGTGTCATTTAATATTTTCATCAGCGATTTGGAGGAGGGTATGGAAAGCACCCTCTGCAAGTTCGCAGATGATACTAAGTTATGGGGAAAAATTAATACACTGGAGGGCAGGTAGCAGATACAGGCTGACCTGGACAGGTTGGATCAATGGACGGAACAAAATAGGATTGAGTTCAACAAAGATAAATGCAGGGTACTGCACCGAGGCAGGGGGAATCCCCAGCACACCGCCAGGTTGGGGCATGACCTCCTCAGTGGCTCAGAGGCTGAGAGGGATCTTGGAGTCACAGTTGACTCCAAGATGAACATGAGCTGGCAGTGTAATGAAGCCATCAACAAAGCCAATTGCACCTTGTCATGTATTAGCAGATGCATGAGCAACAGATGGAGGGAGGTGATGCTCCCGCTCGATGCAGCACTGGTCAGGCTGCAGCTGGAGTACCGTGTCCAGTTTTGGGTGCCCACTTCAGCAGGGACACGGAGAACTTGGAGAGGGTCCAGAGGAGGGCCAGTCGCATAATTAGTGGTCTCTGTGAAAGACCCTGTGAGGGGATGTTGAGAGATCTGGATTTCTTCGGTCTTTACAAGAGACGGCTGAGGGGCAACCTCGAAGCCGCCTATAACTTCATCAGAGAGGATGGCAGGGAATTGGTGATGCGCTGTTTACCAGAGCACCCCAGAGAGTAACTCAGAATAATGGGTGCAAACTAGCGGAGAGTAGATTCAGGTTTGACATTAGGAAGGCATTTTTTACAGTAAGGGTGGCCAGAATCTGGAACTGGCTTCCAAGAGAGGTGGTGCTTTCACCCAACTTGGAGGTCTTCAAGAGGAGGCTAGATAGGCACCTGGCTGGGGTCCTCTGACCTCGGCCCTCTTTCCTGCCGAGGCAGGAGGTCGGACACGATGATCCTTCGTGGCCCCTTCCGACTCGACAGTCTATGAATCTTAACACCTAATCATCTTGGCTCCTCACACTACTGAAAGTAATAACTTCCAATTAACCAGGTTTTGAACTCCTCAACAGGGCAGAGCAGGAGGAGGGCTATGGGTGCAGCTGCATCCCTCTGCCTTCTTTCCTCCAGCGCCTCCGCACCCGAGAGCCGAGGCCCCGAGCAGGCAGCCAGGAAGGGCAGGAGCAGCTATTTGACAGCGGAGACTGGAGGACCTTGCAGGCTCAATGGAGGCAGCAGCTGCAGCTGCAGGTAAGTCTGTGGAGGAAGGGGACAGGGCCGTGGGTGGGGGGCAGATGGAGGCCCCAGTAGGGCTCTGGGGATGGGGGACAGCAGCCACTCCAAAATTCACCATAGCCCCCCGACCCCCCACCCAGCACCACTGCCACCCTCCCCGAGTTTCAGAGCGGGGAGACTGCTTGTTTCATGACTGATGTCATGATTTTCTTCTTTTGTTTCACAGGTCATGCAGAAAAATGTAGATGCTCTTCTGGAGGATTTTGGGAACATACATACATTTTTCGCAACATACAGGACCTTTGCCTCTCCTGGTGAGGTCCTAGAAATGCTCCTCAGCAGGTAAGAGCCAAGAGCTGTGGAGGAAGCTGTGATGGCCTTTAGAGGTGGGACGTTGCAAGAAATGATCTCAAATAGTTTTGAAGATGGCATACTTAAGAAGTTAATGCTATGCATGTATTTCTAACGAGCTTGAAAAAGTCAGTGTTTCAGTTGAAACAGGGTTGAAAATGCCTCCTCAGAGCTGAGTACTTCCTCAAACAAGGAGACCAATAAGTAAATTGGACTGCTTGGTTCCTTAGTGGAAAGAGAGGACAGCTGGAGGCAAGCAGTCCTCCAAACAGCTCAACACACTGCTGGGAAAATCCAGAGTTAACAAATCCAGGCTGTCGCTGTCCCTCTGCGTAACTCTTTGCTGCATGAATCGGCCTGTGCTGGATCAGGACCTTTCTATCTCGTCCCCCTGCTCTCTGCAAGTCCGTTCATAGTGTCTGAGGAAGGCCAACAAAAGTCTGTAGCTCTCTGAAGAAGTTATTGTCTCAGTGCCACCCTGCCCTGCCTCCTGCCTGCCCCTAGCAGTGGTCTCCAGAACAGGTATAAAGCATACCATTAGGCACCATGTCTCAGCATTAAATTCTCCCACAAGCATATTTCAATGGAAAATGTGGGCAGCCTTTAATATGTATAGATTTGCAATGGCCAAGTTTTTCCCTACAACAGTCGGTAAAGAAGACTTCTATTTTTCCTAGCAGCAAATAATTAACATCTTTATTTTGCAACTAATTCTTCTGATGTAATGTCACACGAAAGGGTGGGCCAAATTGTACCATTTAGTTGCTGGAAATGCCCTGGTGTAGAAGGAAGCAGAAGAGGGAGGGGGACAGGGCTAAGACTTGACCTCCTTCCTGTCCTCTTTGTAGTGATATGCCGCTGAAAGGTGATATCCATCTGAGAATGAACAGCGAGAGCAGTCTCAATACTCTCACGACTTCAGAAAATGTGACAGCCCCTCTCTGCGTATGGAGAACATGAGGGGCGGAGGGGAAATCTTATCACAGCAGCCCTTCCCCAAAGGGCAGTCTCAATCTGGTCCTCAGCAGGATGAGGGTGGGCTGACAGCCGGAGAAGAAATTATGTTAAACCAAAGTCCTGTAGAAAGAGACTCCTTGGGGCACAAGGGTGCTAACTACAGGGGCTGCCTGCCTCCTCGCTCCACTCTGTAGCACCTTCGTGCCCGGCCAGTCCCTCCATTGCCCAGTGCTGCCCCCGAACTGGGACTGATGCTCCCTTTCAGCCTGGGACTCTTCTGCCCTGGCACAAAGTGCTGTGGTCCTGGGTGCACGTGCAGATGCTGTGCCTGGGAGCAGTTGACTCTGGCGCCAAGTGCACCAGAGTTTATGGCTCGCCTTAATGTCACGTGTAGATGCACCCGATGTGTAACAGCCTCTCTTTGGTGCTGGACTAAGCCAGCAGCCCTGGGGTGGGAGCAGGTCTAGTTATCACCGATCTATATGCAGTCTTCTCCTTTCTTCCAAGCCCTCCCACCTTTCCAACGACAAGGTCTGCTAATCTAGCTCTTCCATTTAACCAGATCCCCGCTTTGCTGTCCAGCCTCACTATTAGAAAAAAAACATTTTATTTGAGTCTCAGTGAAAGCGTGATGTAGCCATGATAGTCCAGTAATTATGGGAAAGGCAGGGATTTCTGAAGAAACCTCTCACATCTTTTACTCTGCTCAGGGTCACAACGTGATCCTTGTCCCCCCAAACTGGCCAGATTTGGTTTCCTCTCTGACTTGGGGAGTGGTTTTCCTGCTGCACTTTTGTGCTTTTGCAGACTAATCAGAATAGTGATAAGAACGTAAATGGATATGACAAGGACATTTTACTAAGGCGTAGTTACGTTCTTGTCCGTCATGATCTCTGATCACACCTGCTGGTCCTATTACCCTGATAGGCTGTGCGGTCTAGTGGTGCTGAAGAGTCTAGTGGTGCTGCCCTTCCAAGTATGTTGAGCTTGTTTTTTAAATAACTCTCTAAAATATCCATTTTGATGTTTAGGCATGGAAAGCTGGAGACCTTGAGCTGCAGAGGAGATGAAAGTCCAGATTTCTCAGCGGACTCCAGGGCAGTCCTCAGGAAGTAAGTGTGCTGTACAGCAAAACCTCAGTCAGGATTCAAGGGATGTGGTAAAACTAATCATCTTTCATATATATATATATATATATATATATATATATATATATACACACACACACACACACACACACATGCACACAGAGCCATCCTTATTGGTATCAGCAAAGAATTCACTGTATCATGCCTACATTAATTGACACAGACTGGGATGCTGCCCCAAAACTAAACAGAAACTGTCCTTTATTTTGGGGTCAATAATTTCTGGGGGACAAACAAAGCATGCTTGTTGCCCTTGCTTCTTTTCACCACATGTTATGCAAATATGCATGTTATTGTCTGTTGTGGATTTCATTTTCTATTCTGGAAATGCCGACATACTCTAGGGGGGATGTAGCCCTGATTGTGCTTGCATGTGATGCATGTGTGTATGTCTGTGAGCATGTGTTTGTGCATGCATGTGCCTGTGTGCACACGTGCATGTGTACATGCATGTGTGTGCACACATCTTTGGCATGCACAAGTGTGTGCTTGCATGTGTCTGTGCATGCACAAGTGTGCATGTATCTGCATGCATGTTTCTGCATGACTGTATCTCTGTGTGCTTGCATGTGATGCATGTATGTGTGTATGTCTGCGTGCATGTGTTTGTGTGCATGCAAGTGCCTGTCCCCCAAATCCTACATGCTGGAATTGCTTAAGCATTGGTTAATTGGTCATTTGATTAATCATTCATCCTTGTGGATTTTTAAATTGTGTTTACATTTGGATGCTCAAAATGGTGAAACTGAACCTTTCTTAAATGAAAAAAGAAGATGTCTTCTTCTGCCTCTAGTTCCATACGGACCATTACTTAGTTTTTAAGAGGCAGGAGTCTAATGAACCTTCCCTCAGCACATCTATACATTGTCATCTGCATGCTCTGAGGTTTGGTATGCACTGGCAGTATAAAGGACTTGAAGGATTATATTTGATCCCCCCCTTGTTGATCCCGCTGACTCCCTTCAGCTCTCGGCAGTGAGCGTATGGCTCTGAGTTTCTCTGTAAGAGTGCTAGCACAGCTTCCGGCAAGTAAATTAACACAGTTTCCCACATTAAGTAAATTGTCTTAACTCCCATGATCTTGCTTGTCAATGATTGGATTTAAGCAAGGGTTCAAGTAGCTTCAATTCTTTCATTTCTTTTGGGAAAAAACAAGTTCCACATCCTTTTGTGTCATGTGCCATCTCGTCAGTACCCCAGGACTAGTAAATCCAAGACGAGAGTCTAACTTCCAAGCCCTTACACAGGATCTTCCCTCCCAGAAACAACCTTTCTACAAAGTTTCATGAATAGGGTTTTTAGTTTTCCGAAGTTTAACATTGCTCATTCCTAAGACATTCTGGCAGGGGGGTGTTACAGAGAAAGCCACAGGTTTTCAAACCCCACTACAAAATGATTATTAATACTTACCATTACACGCTATAAAATATCTGACCTACCAGTCCCACCATCGGGAAATCCTCTTAACTGGGTGGCTGTGGGGTTGTGAAGTGCGAGTAGGGCATGTTCTGGGAAGCAGCAGCTGTTGAGTCTGGACCTGAGATGGTCGAAGCTCGATCTTATCTCTAAGTCTGATGTTAATAAAGTGCTGAATAACCTGCTTGTCTTTGGGTTTACTTGGGAAGAAATATGAATTAGTGGCTAAAGTAATGGCCTTGGAAACCAGGACTTCCTGAGGCTACTGCCCACTCTGGAACAGATGTGTTTTAATCCCCTATATACTTTGCTTAAGGCTTTATCAGAGCCTCTGGAAACTGCAGCGGGGAGCCGCAGCCAGTCCTGGTCCCAGTCCTGATCTGGATGCATGGGGAGGGGCAGTTTGGGTCAGGGCAACCCCAATCCAGATGTGTGGGGGAGGGGAAGGGAAGAGTGGCCCGGATGTGGGGGATGGGGGAACAGCTGGATCCTCCCCCTCTATGTGACACTGGGCAGGCTGCAGTTGGAGTACTGTGTCCAGTTCTGGGCGCTGCATTTCAGGTGGGACGTGGACAGCATGGAGAGGGTCCAGAGCAGGGCCACCCGCATGATCCGGGGACAGCAGGGCAGACCCTATGAGGAGAGGCTATGGGACCTGAACCTGTTCAACCTTTGCAAGAGAAGGCTGAGGGGGGACCTGGTGGCCATCTGTAAACTTACTACAGGAGACCAGCGGGGTTTGGGAGAGACCTTGTTCCCCTGAGGGTCTCCCTGAGTAACAAGGAATAACGGCCGTAAGTTGCTAGAGAGTAGGTTTAGACTAGACATCCGAAGGCACTGCTTCACAGTCAGAGCGGCTGGGATCTGGCACCAACTCCCAAGGGAAGTGGTGCTGGCTCCTACCCTGGGGGTCTTTAAGAGGAGGCTCGACGTTTACCTGGCTGGGGTCATTTGAGCCCAGTTTTCTCTCCTGCCCAGGGCAGGGGTCGGACTAGCAGATCTACAAGGTCCCTTCCCACCCTACATCTATGAATCTATGAATTGTAAAGTGGGTTTGCATTATGCAAATGTGACTGATGTGCCATGCTCCAGGAATGTGTGTACAGAAGAAATCGAAGGAAACCTGTATTTACTCTCTCCTGATACAAGAATTTAGGGCCACCTCATTAAATGATGAGGCAGCAGGTTTGAAACAACCAAAAGGAAGCACTTTTTCACACCTCACTAATTTGTGAAACACATCACCCCCGGATGTTGTGGAGGCCAGTACTATAACCAGGTTCAGGAAAAGATTGCAACTACCCTTTCGAAAGTTGTCAATCTGGGGCTGTCAGTCATAGGGCTTAGGGATGTCCACGTGCGTGGTGACTTAGCAAACATCGAGACGGAGGATGCATCTCTCTATTCACTTTCTCCTACTTGTCCTCCAAAACATCTGCTCCTTACCACTTGTGGAGACAGTGTTGCGAGATAGCCGGGCCTCTGCTCTGAGCCAGATTGTGATTCTTACGGTCCTATGTATCATGTCTATACAGGAGAATGGGCATTATTCCTGCCTGTCTGTGGGAGAGCAAGGGGAGAGACTGGCAGACTTCAAAAGCTGTGGTAGTGACTTAGCTGAAGTTTACCCACTCAAGTAGGCATTTCTTCTTTGTGTGACACTAGGAGAGAAGCACTGCAGAAAGTGGCCCAAATGTAGCAAGAAGAAAAGAAAGCAAGAAAAGTAGAAAGCGAGAAAGCCAGGCAATTTGTGTGTTGTGTAAAGGTTGTGTTTGGGGCAGGATGTTAGTGTTTTCCTGTGTCTCTTTTACTTTGTTTGCTGTAATACTAGATCAAATTGGAGGATGATGATATCGCTAAAAATAGTTATAATTGTCCTATATTTTGCATCTTGAGGATACAATTCAGTGTTCATTCACTAGTTTGATGAGTAATTAAGAGTGGTAAAATGTGTGTCAGTGAGTTTAGACCAGGATTACGGAAAAAGGTGCCCAGATCAGAATTCCTTGCTTGCTCATAGCAGAAGGAATAGATTCATCTTTTTATACAAGTTTGAATGACAAATATCACTGTTACAAAGACTGATTATGACTGGATTTTGTCAATGTATTTCTTTTCAGTCCAATCATCTTCTTCTTGAAAACTTGGCTGCACTTCAGCCCTGAAGATTTCAAAGAGCTGCCGAAGTACCACACACTGCGGAAAGTAATAGCACACCTGAGCAAGAACGTCCCTGGCTGTGACATTGAAATGGAGGCCAAACACCTCCTCCACCAGTTTCAAAACGAAGCAGAAAATGAGAGTAAGTTATATTTTTTTTCAAGCTATCACTTCATCATCTCCGAAACTGCACTAAAGAATTGCATTTTGGGAGGTAAATGTTAGCAACAATTATATTGCCAGGGCCTAATCCTGATATCACTTACACGACAGGATCAGGCCCTGTAGACTTTAGGGTTTTTCTGGCTCTGTCCCTGGTGAATCTCTCCTGGGAGAGTGGGTAAAGAGTGGGTAGAAACACAAATCTGCAGTGGGGAATCACAGGCCTGGTCGTGCGGATTGGAAACTGGCAACTTGGCATTTCAGAGAATTTGCCAGCGCACAAGAGTCAGAGCAGCAGCCAAGAGGCAAATTGCCTTTGCATTTTCAGCACCTTGGAAGTATGGCCAAAGCTGCTCTCTACCTACTTCTCTTCTTGCAAAGAGAAAAATCTCATCAGATGTTACCGTGCTCTGACCAAAGGCAGCTTCAGGCAAAGCCTTTTTGTCGTGAAGCATGTCTTGCTAGTGACCACCATAGCACAGGAAGTGCGTGTGACTGTTGTTTCCTCTTTGAGTGATGGGTTTCTGACCTCCAAGGACAGAGAAATAACTTACATTCCAGGTCAAAGACCTGCTGAAACAATGGTGAGCTGTGGCAATATAAGAATGCTATATGTCCAGCGTCAAATTGACACACAGTCCTTAACCCAGTTAGAAACTTTCCTGTGGCAAATCACTTGCTGGGTATGCTTCTTGGACCGGGTGCAATGTGCTAATGTCTCGCTTTGGCACAGAAGTGAAAGGAAATGATATATGAAATAGAGGATACAAAAGCAAAGCAGTATTTTAACCCCGTAAACTTGACCTGGTGGATGTTCCAGAAAGAAGGTGTTATTTTAGAATTGGGTTCACTGCCAGATAAACTCAGGCATTTAAAGGTGGTTAAAAGATGCATTGCATCCCTCAAAAAGGCAGTTCCCCGGCCAACTTTTTCTTCAGCCCCAAAAACATTCATATCTCCAAGGTTGCTAATAGGTGTCTAATGAGGTTCTGTCCTGGATTTGGTTCCAGTGGGCCAAGAAAATGTTCAGGTCTATGTTTCGATCCAACTCTTGTTCAAAGCAAGCAGAAGTTTCCAGGGGTTTTGTTCTTGCATTTATTTCTTGTAGTAATATTTGAAAAAGGTTCTTAAACTTTGAGTGACAGACACCTCACTTGACTGAGAAGTGTCAATGAGTTAGACTATAGGGGAAATGCCAGTGGAAATTAAGAGGTTAACATCTTGTAGAACAAGATTTAGAGTTGATTTTACTGAGTTAAGATAAAGAGAGAGAGAGGGGAGATGCCAGTTGGGGAGGGAAGGAATCAGAAATGGAGGACAGAGAGCTGATTTTTGTGAACAATTGTTAAAAATTCTATTTATGTGGCTTCTTTTCATAAACTATCCATACATAACTAAGGCTGGTAGAGCCATTTTCACTCACCTCATTTAGCTCAAAATAAACTGGTGTATCTAGGCCAGCCTGAGGACCAGCCAGGAGACCAGCCAGGGGACCAGCCCAAGGGCCAGCCCAGGGAACTGCCTGAGGTCCAGCCCGGGAAGCAGCCCAAAGGCCAGCCCGGGGAGCAGCCGGAGGACCAACCTGGGGTTCATCCCAAGGACCAGCCGGGGGACCAGCCCGAGGGCCAGCCAGGGGCCCTGCCCAAGGACCAGCCCAGGGACCTGCCCGAGGTCCAGCCTGGGGAGCAGCCTGAGGGCCAGCCCGAGGACCAACCTGGGGACCAGCCCAAGGGCCAGCCCAAGGACCAGCCCGAGGCCCATCTGGGGGACCGACCTTGGGACCTGCCCGAAGTCCAACCCAAGGGCCAGCCTGGAGAGCAGCCCGAGATCCAGCCCGGGGTGCAGCCCGAGGGCCAGCCCGGGGAGCAGCGGGAGGAACAACCTGGGGACCAGCCCAAGGGCCAGCTAGGGGACCTGCACGAGGTCCAGCCCAGGGACCTGCCCAAGGTTCAGCCCGGGGTGCAGACCGAGGGCCAGCCGGAGGACCAACCTGGGGACCAGCCTGAGGGCCAGCCCAGGGACCAGCCCGAGGACCATTTGGGGGACCGACCTTGGGACCTGCCCGAGAGCCAACCTGGGGACCTGCCCAGAGTCCAGCCCAAGGGCCAGCCCAGGGACCTGTCCGGGGACCAGCCCAGGAACCTGCCTCAGGAAAAGGTATGGTCTAGAACCTTTTGTTTAAAGTATTCAATTTGAAAAGGGGATGAGGAATTGCCAATATTTGTATTATAAATGAAAATTGAATTTCCACATGCATTGTTTACTCCTGTCCCCCAGAAAGCTGTTTATAGCTGTGACCAAACACAAGTGCACGGCTGCAAACAGCTTAAATGGCCCACTGGGTGAAAATCTGGCCCCTCATTGCATGTGGTGTCAGCTAAAGATGTTTCAAAACGTAGTGTCTTGTGTAACGTGTGTCTGCTGGGGCTCCCAACCTGTGGGTGTTTTCAGAATGGGAGGGGGGCAAGGGAGCAGAAGGAGTTGAGTCTTAGGGTTTTTCAGCCCCCGCTACAGAGTGGGGCCAGTGTATTACAGGCCCCCCAAAGTGGGGTGGCTCCAATTCACCCACTCCACCCCTCAACACCAGCTGCAGAGCCCCAAGAACGAGCTCCCTCCACTGCCTTTCCCCCCTCCCATTCTGAAACAGCCAACACTGGCACAGAGCTTGGCCCTTGTTGTGGAAACCTGCTTGCAGGCTCCCAGCGGGCAGCTAGATCCCCACCCCTCCAGACCAACAGTGAACTTCTGTTTGGTCTCGGGCAATGTAGGAACTCAGAACGCTTTGCAAAAATCCTTCTGAGTTAGAGCTGGGAGCTCCACTTCTCTCTGCACCCTTACGGCACGTCCACACATGTGTGCTTGCAGCAGCTCAAATAGGAGCGGCATGTATTTGAGCCGGGGATTTCTGGCTCACCAAATGCCTGGCCACACCCTTTGGTGTGGGGCAAGTTGTGCCATCTGGGGCAAAATAAGCCCACCCAGCTCCTTTCAGATCTGCAGCGAGGGGGAGATAGAGCCTGGGGCCAGCAGCTGCTTGCAGGAGTGAGGTGGGACAGGGGGTGGGGATAGGTGTGGGGGGATTGTGGGGGGGCTGTGGGTGGGCGGGGACTGTGGGAGGATGCTGCTCAGGTAGGGTGGGTCCTCTGCCCCCCAACAAGGCATAACTCCCTGACACAGCACATGGACTGCCGCCCCCAGGACCACAGCATTCCCCCCCTGCCAGGCCCACATGCCCCCTGCAGGGCCCACAGCTCCCCCACATAACCTACCCCCACAATACCTCAGCCCCCCGTGCACAGCCTGCAGCTCACTGGGAGCAGCAGTGAGCACTGGGGCATTTGGGGCCTCCTGGCACATCCCCCCATGTGGCACAGCAGTGCGGCTCGGCACTGGCCGCTGCTCTGCCACATCACCTGGGCCCACTCCCGGAGACCACCTGTCATGCTGGCCCAGGTCCTGCGTGCATGGGCACCACATGCCATCGGGTGGGGCCTGTTTCATGCACGCAGGACCCATCCCGCCTCAACACACAGTCCCCGTGAGGGGCACGGGGCACCCGCAAGTGACAGCATGAGTGGCCCAGAGCTACCCAAAAGCTCATGGTGCTATACTAAACCAGGCCAGGCCTCGACTGAGTTGCACTGCCCCCCAGTGAGGAAGGGATTGGGGCGGGAGCTAGGGCTGAGGCTGGGACAAGCTGCCCAGCTGGGGCAGGGGGATGTGGGACTTGGGGAGGGGGTTGGGGGTGGCGCGGCTTGCTCTGGGTGGAAGGGGGCAAACAGCAGCAGGGCATAGCCCCCACTCCCGGCACTGCTGCACTTGCATCCTGTGCCCCCTCACTCCGGATGGGCAACTGGCGGGCGATGCCCTATTGCCACTTACCCAGCCGGGGCAGAGAGGCACGGGATGTGGGCACAGCAGTGCGGGGAGTGGGGTCTATGCCCTGCTACTGCTTGCCCCCTTCCACCTGGAGCAAGCTGTATTTGCATTGTGCCCCTCCCTGCCATCCGTCCTGGCTGGGCAAGAGGCAGCGAGGCATATCCCCCACTCCCCGCACTGTTGTGCCCGCATCCCAGGCTCCCCTGCCCTCCTGCCCCTGTCCCATGCCTCCCTCCCCAGCTGGGCAGAAGTCAGAGGAGTCTGTAAACACAAAGGAGTGCAGAAGATGGAAGCAAAGTTTCCAGGGTTTTGAATATTACTTTCCATATCACAACCTTGCCCAATAGGTAATGGCAGAGAAAGGTCAGTAGGCGCATCTGCCCTGCAGGAGCTCCTTCCTGAGCAAAGCACATAGTGCAGTCAGGAATGCTACCGTTTCTTTCAGCAGACAAGGTTCTTTGGGTAAAAGTGCTGTCTTTTATTAGACCAACTAAACACCCATTTCAAACGGCAAAAATCGATATCTTCCGTGTTTCAGGGGTGTTAGTTGTAGATGGAATACTAAATATGAATACTTCATTACAAATACCAAACCAAGTTACTCCTGGAGGTAGGACACCACCACTAACAACATTCAAGAACCAGGCATAGACCCAAAATACCTGCTTCTGGTTCTGCTCTTTCATCCCTACTGCTTCCATCATGTTTCTGACTTTTTCCCTTCATTTATTTTTCATTATTTACCTCTCTGAATGCTCATTATCTCCTTCATGCATACCTTCCATGGCTGCGTGTTCATCACCTCCTCCTTCCTCCACCTCTGATCTGCTCTGTCTGCACCTTACTCCCAGAAGAACGAAGACGCCTACGTCATTCACTGCTCAGTGCCGAACAGTCAAGGTGCTGTGTACAAAGGCATTCTGGTAAGTGATGTGGAAGAGCTGTGTAGATTTATTACAGGATGTGTTTTCACTCGGGATGACAAGTTACATGTAAATTCTCTGCTGCTCTGATTCACACCAAGACAAAGCTTTGAAATATTAGGGGCCACCTCATGCCCTTGATTCTTAGGTGAATTGACATTGTTATTTTAGTAGTCAAAGTACATTCCACCTCCCAAACTTTTCTCTGGGCTTTCAGCTGGATAATATCCACCACTTGTCCTCAATCATTGACTAAGGTACCAAGAAACCATGCACGCCATTTGTATGAATGGGCGTGTGTGCACAGGTAGGCAGACAGATACACTGAAGAGCAGCTTGGAGGCAAGTCACCGAAAGATGCTGTATAGCACTAGAAAATTAGGATCCCAAAGGGCATATACTTCTAAATATCATAGTGTATTACCCCTCATTTTCTCTTATAGAAAAGTAGAGCTGGAAGAGACCTCAGGAGGCCATCTAATCTAACCCCCTGCTGAAGGCAGGATGATTCCTAACTAAACCTTTCCACTCAAGTTATGTCTGACCTATTCTTAATACTGCAGAAACCAACCTCCCACACAACTACTATTCTCAATGCCCAAAACACCAAGAAGAACCATAACCCGCTACAGTTAAAGCAAGGAGGCGGAGGTCCAATCCCAAATGTGGTGCTTGGTAGGACCCCAAGCAGAGAAGCAAAACCCAGGAACTTGTAGGTTTTTTTAGTTCTAACAAGAGCAATCAGCACACCCGAGTCCAAATCCCCAGCCAAGAGACAGTGTTCCCAGTGCGTTTGCTGTCCTTCCCAGTCTTGAGTTCTCTGCAAATTTGCTCAGGAAGCTCTTTATTCCTGTATCCAAATCATCTGAACAGCAGCGGAGCCGGGGCAGATCCCTGTAGGAGTCCACTCAAAGCCTCCTGCCGTTCCCACCTGGATCCATGCAGAATGACCTTTGCTTGTGGCTGCTGAGCCAGTTGTCTATCTGCTTTGGAGTCATTTGCTTTTCCCCATGTTTCTCCCAGTTGTTTGTGAGAAGGTTGTATGGGACTTTCCAGTGAAAGGGAAACCGTTTAGAGGGAAACCCTGGGCCAGACACATGGTGAGGGAGATGCTGCTTGTGCCATCTCACTGGCCCAAGGTAGATTTAGGCAAGTAAAGCCTTGATGGCATAGGACCAGCCTAGTGGCTTCTGAGACTCTGCTACGTGTGGGTGACCACGCTGCAATGAAAGATTTCCGAGAGACAGAGGCAAAATAAAAGAACATGCATAGTGGTCTTTTTTACACTAGGGACAAACCAAATCTAGAGACGCAGCTTGGTAGAGTAAAATACACACAGAAACCGTCACCCTTTGCTAGGATGTTCTGTGCACAATACTATTTCCATCTCTCTGTAATTTCCATTTGTGCACTGTCTGTACCTCAGCGATGAGACACCAAACCAACATGCCAGATACATAAAGTGAAAACAAATGTCAAGAAACAAGGAAGTAAAATTATTCACTGCAAAATGCTTTTTCCAGTTAACGAGCCAAGACACAACTAGAGATGTGATCTCAAAAATTATGAGAAAATATGATCTGGACATGGAGGAAGCTGGAAACTACCAACTTGTGCAGGTCATTTCGGAACACAAAGGTAAGAGAGCAAAACTTTTTGCTGGTTCAAATATCCTCCTCATATTTGCAGAAGAACATGCCTATGAATCCATTTTAGAAATAGTGCAGTGCTTCATCTCATAGCCAGGTGGAGTAGACCTCCCTCTTGATTACCTGGTAGGAGTCAGCACACCTCTACTCCCCTTTGGGATGTCATGCATGCAGCTGGGGAAGACTGACAATTAGAGATCCAGCGCTGACATGTGTCCCGCTGTCTGAAGTCAGGGCCAAATGAAACAGAAGAAAGGTCTGGGAGCGTCACCTGTACCCTGACTGGTGCCCAGAAAGCCACAGGGACGACACAGTCCAGATCCACTCCCTGAAATCCATCCTGCTTGAAAAAATCTACGACCTCTGCACCAGGAATTTGTGATGACTTGTGTAATCTCCGCATCACGGTATTAATTCTGGTGCAGCACAGTACAGCCTCCCTCTCCTCCAATTAGTTAAGTATGGGCTGAAGCCGTTTTTTGTCCTGATATGTCCCGTCTCCTTGTGAGTGATTACATCCTTGACTTCAATAACTTCCTGGAGAAGACTGAAGTTTACTAGATGTTTCAAATGGGCACAGCTCCTTTCTTCCTCGTGCATGTAAACTGAGTCACAGGGCTATATCCCACTTCACCTTGTGTGCCTAACCAGCGTGGCCACAGCCACATAGCTGCCGTTTTGGATAGGGTTGTGCTGCAGCTCAGCATGTTTGGAGCCATGAACAGGTCAGATGCGCTCACTAGGCCATACTATAAGTCATGGCATTTTGGCTGGCCAAAAGCTCATTGGAGAAGTGGGAGGAGAATGAGGGCCCTCCCATACTTTAATGTTTAAGCTAATGGGAAGGCTACTCATCCAGGGAGCAGGACACCCAGGGCCTAGCCCCACCTTCTAGAGTTAGGAAGTATTTCCTCATTTCCAGCTTAAATGCCCCCTGTTGCAATGGAAGCCCGTTACTATACCTGCTATCATCACAGACAACTAGAGATCCTCTTTACAAGTAACAACCCTTTCTGAAGATTTCTAACACCCCCTCCATTTTCTCAGGATTACATAATCCAGGTCTTCCAACTTTCCTGTCTAGGACAATATTAGACCCTTCCTCATTGTTGTTGCTCTTCTCCAGACTCTTTCCAGTTCATCTGTTTGTCGTAAAGCACGATGCCTTGAACTGGCCACAGTTTTCCAGCTAAGGCCTCCCCAATGCTGAATATCATTGAAAAATGGTTTCCCCTACTTTGCACACAACATGCATGTTAATACAGCCCCATATGCTCTTGCTCTTTATCAGTTTTTGTATGAATATTGCAGTGATGACTCATATTTAGCTTGTGCTCTACTCCTGTAACTATTATACTATCCTTTCATTAATTTAAGACCATTTTTTCCAATTGGTCAAGGTCATTGAGAATCCTCAACCTATCTTCCAGATCATCTGCTGTCCTACCTCGCTTGGCATCATCTGCAGATTTCCTAAGTGTATGCTCAGTTCCTTGAGACCTCTAGGACACATTTTATGTGGACTGAGATAAGAGGTCATTAAACACATTGCCTTTTCCGTATCGAGCAATTTTAATTCCCTTTCCCCAGTCAGTAATGGACCTACACTTCCTTTGGTCCTTGACATGTAACTTCACAGGATGCTTGTGTGTCTCGGACTAGCTGTATTGCAGTGCCTTGGTCTGCCTGGAGTTTTCCTTTCTTGTCATCTGTAGTATTGTAGCTATGTTTCTACATTTGGAGAGATTCCTTGTTAAGTTTCAAGTCACAAAAGCATTTGCTGTTTAGACAAGCCAGTCCGTTGATGTGATTCTTAACCTTCCTTACACAGGGATGGCATATCCTAGTGCCCATAATATTCTCTCGAAGGTACAGCCAAATTCCCCGATTCCTTTTTCCTTTAAACTTACTGTCCATGGGATCCTGGCCACCAGTTGTTTGAGGTTTTGCATGCCCACGCTAATCTTTACTATTTATTTGAACTATTGTCATGCCAAAAGCCATACTTATGGTCAAAGACCCTACTGGGGAAAGCACTGTATAAATCCAGAGCATCACCCACAGAATAGCTTCACCTTCACAGAAGGCTATTTGATTGTAGGCATTGTACTTGCAGTGTTTGGCAAGCCCTAAGCCTGCTGAGTATCTTGAGTGGCAGGAGGAGAGTCTACCATCAATCCCTGACCATTGCGAGGTCAAACTATCATCACCATCAAATCAGCAGCAGTATCAGGCCCTGCACTGGATTTACAGCCTTCTTTCAGAGCCAGTGAAGAGAGGGAGGATGCAAAGGGAGGGGAGAAAGCCAGGTTGAGCAGGTTTCTTTCTGCTCGCCTCCGGGAACCAGCAACCCAACACCCCAGTGTCCCCCCTCCCCACACAGGCACCTTTTTGGAAAACAGCTGTCTCCCATTGCTAGCAGACAGGGACCTGTGAGCTCAGGGAGCAGCAATCTCCTCTGATGCCAAAAGGCAAAGTTCAATCCCTGCTCTTGGTTAATGATGAGGTAAAGGGGTTGTTTCAGCTGAATGGAAAAGAATTTGCTTTGACCTTTTTGTTGAATAAAGGACCCAACACATGCAAGCCGTAGAAAACCACACATGGAAATGATGCATTAAGGAAGCAAGTCAAATGATTGCCTTTCAACCTAAATGTACAGCCCTGTGTGTATACGTCATGCTACTGTCTGTAGTCAATGATCTCAGAGCCAGAAAACTGTTTCATGTAGTGCACAGGTAAGTTTGGTGTTATCAGACTTCCAGAAGCATAATTTTGGACAGTACAACATCTTCTCATACTTTTGCTGGTGGGAAAGGAGATGTTATAATTAGTAAAAACCAAATTAAAGAACCTTATTTAGACTTCTAAGTGGCACGTGTCCAGCCAGCATGCACCTCTGAATGCTCACCAGTTTTCTATGCTTGCTTGCAGTGCTACTATCCAGAGTCAATCACTCGACGCTTCTTTGCTTTTCTCTTTCTGCAGAGCTAGTCTTCCCACAGGAAGCAAATGTGCTTTCTTATATGAACAGCCAGGGGAACGCAGACATCAGCCAAAGAAGAAAGCCAGCTTTCCGTGCCTCCCCATTGTCTGCTGCAGCCAAGAAAAAGAGGAGGCGCCTACCTCGCCTCTTTAGAGGCAGCAGGGTCAGACCCGAATGAGAGCATCCTGACAAGGAGCTGACACGAATACCATTCTCAGGCTGGGGGAGACTGGGAACCTGTGGGGGGTTGGGGTGCAGGCATGGGAGGGATGGGGTCAGGTGGGAATGGGGAGCAGAAGGGAATATAATTTATGTTCAGGAGGGATGTTGGGCACAAGGAGTGGGAGGGAGAGGGGGAAAATGGGAGGGAGGTTTGTTACAAGGCGGGGATAAGGGTAGGGTTTTGCAATTGCAAGAAAGCAGACCCCTGGGTGGGGGAAGGGGTATATACCCTTCCCCTTGCCCCCCCAGCCCTGCCGGTGCCCCTCACTCCCAACCCACAGCCCCTTTCCCACCCACCCCCATACCTCCTGGTGCTCCTCCCTTATCCTGCAGAGAATGAAAGTAGCCATCAATCCCTTCTTCAATTGCCCTGATCCCCCTCAGCCTGCTCACCTCTGCCTGGAGCCCCCTCACCTGCCCCTCCAGGGCCTCAGTCCGGGCACAGGTGGGACAGGCAAGAGACTCCCGGCCCCCACGCTACCCCCAGGCCTCAGAGGTCCCGCCAGGCAGCCCCCGCAGACAGGGCTCAGGGCACTGCCCACCCATCCAAGGGGCCTGTCTGGGCGGAGGCCTCACAGGAGCTGCGGGCCGGAGGCAGCAGCAGGGCAGGGGCCTTGGCTGCGCTCCGTGTCACCACCCCATAGTAGCACCCCTCCTCCTTCACTTCCCTGAAGTCTCTGGCATAAGCCCCCATGTGCTCCTGCCCATGCCTGGCCTGTGAACTGCAGTCAAACTGCTCCCCTGTTGGCAGTCCCTGTTCGCTGGCTCCGTGGTCACAGCCTGGTCCCCAACAGTTTGTGATGCACAAACACTCTCGGGAGACGAGGTTAGTTATATGCTCAAGACCTTTCCCAGCTTTCATTGGCATGCATGGTTTTCAAACTGTTTTGGGAAGGCTTCTGGATCATCTCCATGTTTGTTGTGAGGGGAGATTGGTGTGTTCAGCCTGAGGGAGCAGCTGGGGCTCGCTAAGCGCCTGCAACTCCAGGGTTTGACTGCATCCTGAGTACTGCGAGATGGTGTTTGCACTTGAACCTGGCCTCTTGGCCACCATGCTCATGCTGGCACTGGACCTCTTTGTGCTGGTGCTGGTCCTCCTTCTCCACCATCTCCATTCGCTTCAGCTCCAGGTCATGCTTGAGCTTGCACTCCTCAGCTTCCAGCTGCAGCTGGTATTTGCACAAGTCCCACTCAGAGGATGGCCCCTCGGGTTCTGCCTGCACGTGCGGAGGTGATCTTGCAGGCGGTCATCATCACACAGGATCTTAATCAGGTCTTCTCTCTTCTGCTCCTTCCTCTCTCTTTCATCACCTCTTTCAAGTTGACCACAGTCATGTGGTCATACTCGTCAGTCACCCCAGCTATGTACACTGTCCACTTGACCCAATGCCAAATGAGAGATTGTTTGCTCAAGGGTTTCCAGTGACTCTGTTCCCTTCCCCAAATGATGCCTTCAAGACAGCAGGTTGTCGGATCCCACAGCTACCATCACACGTGGTGGGCCAGTGGCTACTGCTCCTGCGTTGAGCACCCACCTCACTGAGCCCGACCACCTTCCAGGCTCTAAGTGCGTCCCTGGGGGCACCTCACGTCCAGGCACCCCCACTCCTGGACCACACCTGCAAGGCTGGGGGAAATGAAGGCACCGTTCTCGATCTGGACTGATCTTGGCCCTATGCCCAATGGGAAACAAAGGCCTAGTAGCTTTTGAGGGTATTTGATCCACTGCAAGAACTTGGGGTGCTTCCCTGTCTGAAGCAGAAATAGAGGTCCCCCTTACTCAGCCAAACCAAGGGGATCCCAAGGCATAAACTACACCCTCTCCCAACAAGTCTCCCATGCTAGGAGAAATGTATTAGTTACAAGGAGTAGGTTTGCAATATGGCACAGGATTGAGCAATATCAGAGAAATCCCTTCCAGCAAATGGTGGCATGGTAGCCTTTGATCACGCATCTGAGTTAATGCAGGCTATCTATTTAGTTAGTGGGGCTGTGCAAAATTTTGCTGGGTTTTTCATTTCAAAGCTGTTTCAATGCATTTCGAACTCAAAACAGTGAAATTGAAACAAGACAAAAGGATTTGAAACAGCTTCGAAATGAAACAAGGGCACTCAGAACATTTCAAAAGTTTCAAAATATTTTAAGTTTCGAAGCTGGGCTTATTCAGGTTCAGCACCAGTCACAGGTGACAGGGCAGCCTCCTTTCATCCAGCTCACAGGTCTGGGGCTCGCATCCCTGGAAGGAGTCCAGCACAGCCTGGCAGCCTTCCCCGGGGTACAGGCTGCACCCAGCACTGGAGATAAATGCTGCTGCTGCCTGTCCCAGGCAGCAGCTGCAGCCTCCCCTCATCCAGCACAGATACGGGAGCTTGGTCCCCCAAGAGTAGTGTGGCACAGCCCAGCAGTCCTCCCGGGGTGCAAGCCCCTGGATTTCTGCTGGGCATGGAGTGTACCCGGCCCCGGAGAGAACTGCTGCTGCCTCCTGTTCCAGGCAGCAGCTGTAGCCTCCCCTCATCTGATACACTGATCTGGGCGCTCACACCCCTGGCAGGGCTGCTGGGCTGTGCCAGACTCCTCCCAGGTATGCAAACCCCTAGATCTGTGAGCGGGATAAGATGAGGCTGCTGCTGCTGTCGGAGACCAGCGCTGAGGCCAAGTAAGCCCTGTTTCAAAATTCAAAATCGGTTCAAGCTTTTGAAATGTTACAAGTGCCCTTAGTTCATTTTGACTCCTTTAGTTGTGTTTCAATTTCACTGTTTTGAGCTTGAAACATTTTTAAACAGCTTTGAAATGAAACAGCTGGCAAAATTTTGCACAGCCTCACTAACTAAATAGATAGCCAGCATTTACTCACATGCGTGATCAAAGGCTACCATGCCACCGTTTGCACTAAGGGACTTCTCTGATATTGCTCTATCCTGTGCCATATTCCAAACCTACTTCTTGTAACCAGTACATTTCTCCTGTGTACCTAGCAAGGGAGACTCATTGGGAGAGGGTGTAGATTATACCTTGGGATCCCCTTGGTTCGGCTGAGTAAGGGAAACCACTATTTCTGCTTCAGACAGAGAAGCACCCCAAGTTCTTGCAGTGGATCAAATACCATCAAGGACTACTAGGCCTGTGTTGCCCATGGGGCATAGTGCCAAGATCAGACCAGATCATGGTTGGTGGCTTCATTACCCCCAGAGAAGCACTTGGAGCCTGGAAGGTGGTTGGGCGCAGTGAGACACATGGCTCAATGCAGGAGCACCCTCTACTGGCCCACCACGTGTGATGGTAGTGGTGGGTTCTGACAAGCAGCTGTCTTGAAGGCATCATTTGGGGAAGGGAACAGAGTCACTGGAAACCCTTGAGCAAACAATCTCTCATTTGGCATTTGGTCAAGCGGACAGTGTAGATAGCTGGGGTGACTGACGAGTATGACCACATGACTGTGGTCAACTTGAAAGAGGTGATGAAAGAGAGAAGAAGGAGCAGAAGAAAGAAGACCTGATTAAGATCCTGTGCGATGATGACCAGGCTACAAGATCACCTCCTTGATCCATCCAGACCCTGAGGGGCCATCCTCTGAGTGGGACTTGTGCAAATACCAGCTGCAGCTGGAAGTTGAGGAGCACAACCTCAAGCATGACCTGGAGCTGAGGCAGATGCAGATGGTGGACAAGGACGCCCAGCGCCAGCACAAGGAGGCCCAGCGCCAGCGCTAGCATGAAGCTGAAGAGGCCGGGCTCAAGTGCGAACATGATCTCTTAGGAGTCCAGCACAGCCCAGTAGCCCTCCCAGATCTGTGCCCTGGATGAGAGGAGGCTGCAACAGGGAGCACAGAAGAGAACATAGTCTGACAATAGTCAGAGGGATGGACAAGCCTGGGGATCCTGTCCACAACATCTTGGATGCGGGCAGCAGGGAGACAGCAGACCTCTCGGGATAAGTGGTCCAGATGGCAGTTAGGTCCTTCTGTGCCCCTCAGCAGAGAGTCCCCATCCCCACCCCCTGTATCCTCCTCGGGGTGGGAATACTTACTTCCTGAACACTTATCTCCTCCTCTGGCGTCTCTGTGGGAGTCTCCTCCTGCATAGTGCGGGGACCTAGCTGATGTGCCGTGCCGGGGAGGAGTGGCCCCAGCTCTGCATGCTCTGGACCTGGAGGCAACTGTTTTCCAGGTGGCTGCAGGGGGTCTTTGTTGCCAGTCTTCTCTGTGGCCACCTCCTCCCCCTTCTCCTGCACATCCTTCCTCTCTGCGCCGTTTCCCTGGAGTAGGGCCCAGCGGTAGATGTCAGTGTAGCCTTCATGGGCCCTGATGTGCGTAGCTGGCATAGCTCCTGCTCAGGCTCCCGCACTCGGCGCTCCAGGGGCTCCACCAAGGAGCACATCCCACACGTGGGGGAGCGCCTGTGCTCGGGGTCAGCAGCCGCTGCCACCCCAGGCAGCCCCCGCAGTCCAGGGCCAGGGCTGCACGCTCTGTCTGGGTGGGGTCTCCGTGCGGGGAAGCTGAAGCTGACGGGCACGGCGAGTCACTGCCACGGCTGTGAGCTACGTCTCATACTTACCTGGTCTCAGCAGCTGCTCTTCAGGCCTCTGGGCTCAGGCCGCTTGCTCGGACCAGCCCTCTGGGCGCCTTCTGCGCGCCCCTCTGCACGAACTCCCGTGCAAACCGCTGCTCCCTAGTTGGGCTGCGCCTGCTTGTGCGCTCTGTTCGCAGGGCTCCCGGGGGGCTCAGCTAAGGAGGGACCTGGGCGGGGGGGTTTCCCTCCCGGGCTCCACTCAGCCGACATGTCCTGCCTGGCACGGCCCCACACACACACATGCACACACAATCTCGCACACATGCTCACACTTCCTCAGCCCCCTACAAGCTCCCCTGTGCTCACTCACCCTCTCTCTCAGCCCAGCTCCTACCTCCTGGCTCTTCACTGGGAGGTCCGGGTCTTTGGCTCCCAGGAACACAATGGGCATGAACCCACGTGTCTCCCCCGGGAAGCAGACCCAAGAACAATTTTGACTAATGTAGGCCACTGGATGTTCCCCCACCTCCTGTGTCTGGGACAGCACCGCACCTAACGCCACGTTGGAGGTATCCGTCTGCCATATAAATGGCTTGTTGAAGTCTGGTGTACACCCCTGGCTGGGTGCATAGAGCATTTTTAACTGAAAAATGCCTGCTCCATCTCAGGTGTCTCAGGTGTCCAGCTCCCTGCTCCCTCCCAGCCCTCCCAGCATCCCTCGCTCCTGAACTCCCCCAGCCCTGCCCGTGCCCCCCACTTCCAACCCACAGCCCCTTTCCCACCCTCCAGCCCCGCTGGTGCTCCTCATTCCCAACCCACAGCTCCCTGCTCCCCCCGGTAACCCTAGATAGGGGGGCATCGGCAGAGGGGCGGGGGGCAGAGGGTGTCTGCAGGGGGGTGGCGGTGGGGGGGCAGGTGCAATCCATGGGGGGTTGGGTGGGGAATGGTTTGGCACAATTTGTGGGAGGATGCGGGCTAAGCACAATCCATGGGAGGGTTTATGGGGATGCAGGATCTGCAGGGGATTTCTGGGGTCTGGGAAGGTTTGGCAGGATCAGGTTTTTAGCCCCCAGCCTGTGTCAGTTCCAGTTTTCGTCTAAACATGGCAACAGCACGGACGTGCACCCAGACAGTGTCTGCAGAATGGCTGTACAACCTCCATTCCTGAGATGACAAAATGTATATAGTTAAAACGTTTATGTTCCTATTATTTAAGACAATTAAATATTTATTAGTTAAAAAGTCCTGGTAAAGGTCATCTTTTTAAACAGTTGTACTCTCCTGAACAAGATGTCTTTTCAAAAGGCAGAATGCTTCTTCGATTCAACATTTATTAATATTTTACTGAAATTATGATAACATTAGGAATTAGCTGGTGTTTTTCTACATGCCTGGCCCTGGGATGCTCAAGCAGCCGTCAGGTGTTCAGACATCCCTCGGGAAAGTGAAAATAATTGCTAGGAAAGCAGACAGTTAGCTCTTGAATGACTCTGGCATCAGGACCCCAACCCGCTGCTCAGAAAACTGCAGTAGGAAATGAAGAAAATAGAGAACCGTTTTTACAATTTGTTCCTAATCAGATTTGTCACAGATAACACTTGGTACTGGGGAAACAAGTCCAGCAGAAAGCGGGCATGGAGAACGAGCAGCCTACTTGTGAGACTCTTCAGAGAAATGAATACCCAGCGATTTCCAATTCGTTTGAGTTTTCTCCAAAATTCTTTGGACCATTATGGAGGATATAGATATAGCTACAGATACAGATATAGATATACTGAAGGTTGAGTAGCGAAGGGACTCCCAGCAGGAATACAGCTTTACAAAGTAAGACCTAGTTTTGGAATGAGTAAAATCGTCACCTTCCCTTTGTTCTGTCCCCACCACATCATGTCCCTTTCTCATCTATGAAGTGTCTGGAGTGGACATGTTGAACTCTTAAGCCACCTCAAAGTTCAGCTGACCTCTAAAGTGTGGCCTGGTTGCTGCACCCACCCACAATTCCCAAATACATGTCCTCATACCTGCACAAAGGCTCATCCTTGATTAACTTTGGTGCTTACATGAAGGTCTCTAATGACCAGAACCACAGTCCAGGCCCACAAGACTTGCTTATACCAGCTATTGCAGGGTGGTATCTTCTATTAGACCAAGTAAATCGTTGCAAAAAAATGTCTTTATTTGTAAGCTTTTGGGCTCCCTCACCCTTCCTCAGGCAAAGGAGAACGCACAGATTGTACCACTTCTCCCAGGTAGAAATGTCCCTGTCCTGCATCCTGGCACTGCATCATCACTGGAGATGTCCCTGTTCCCACTCGGCTAGTAGATGAACTAGGGAGAAGTATAGGAAGAATCGGTGCCGTTCTGCAGGGAGAGGTGGAGACGCACTGCAGGATTTCCCTAATCAAATTGCCACAGAAGAAGTGCTTTTCTGTGTTAAATTATACAAGGTTAGATCTTTCATTTTCTGGCATTAAATGGGTCCCATGTCCTTCCCGTCCTTGTAATGGGAATAGGGAACAGACATTTCTCAAGGATCATTAAAAGTTCTGTTTTTAAGAAGGTACTACTGCTTTAAAAGCTGAAACACTACAAACAGCTATAATTTTACGCTTAACTAAGACTCCTCACCCATCTAAGAGCTTGGTCTTTATCAATCTCATGTTATCCCACCTTGTTTCCCTTCTCCACGTGAAGTGTTTTACATGCAAAGGCAGGTACACCGTGTAGCCTGGGTTTTAAAATGTGACTTGCCAAACCAGGGGCCTCCCATTCTCCAGCACATTGAGCAGACCATGGTGGGAAAACTCTGCCTTGACACAGAGCAGGGAGCTCAGTCGTGCTCCATAGGTTATTGTGTGTGCTGTGTGTGTGAGTGTGTAAGGCAGGTACTTACATCACGGCCAAAGAAATGACCAGGCAGTTTTCTCTGTTCTCTCAACTGTATTTAGTACAGCCCACACAGTGATGTTGCTGTCTCACTAAGAGCCCCATCTTGCTGCCTGACTCAGGTAAAACTCCCACTGAGGGTGAGCTCTGGCATCAAGCCTTAAAAGGGGCATGAATCACTGTTGTACATCCACGCACAACAGCAGCCATCCTTGTGGAGCTTGTCTCCTGCTGTGCAGGAACTGGGGGACCGACTACGTGTTCATCATGAACCTGCCCCTGGGGTCTTGGTGTTCAGGACAGGGGTTGACAGCCTCCAGCATGCTCAGAGCTGGGATCCAGCCTGCAGGACCTGGGGGGCACTGGCAGCACATGGCAGCAGGGGCCGCTGAGGTGGCACCCCAGGGTCCTTCTCCTGCTGGGTGCCATTCATTGCAGTACATGCCTGTGCCATGCTTCATCTCTTGCCTGCACAGCCCCTGCGGATAGCCCAGCCCTTCCTGCCTGTGTCTTAAGCTCACCAGAGAGTGGATCAAACCGTGGGAAGCTCCGCCAGCCTCAATGCAGAATGAGAAAAGGGAAAGTTGAACTGAAAAATACTGAAGGTTGACAGTGGTTGTTGCAAAACATTGGGAAATAAGTGCACATAGCTTAGTCTCCACTGGTTGCAAAGCAGTATCTGTATGTGCACTGTCCTATGGCATATAATTTGTTAAAGCCTTCATCATAAACATTTCAACTTGGTGCTATGGCTGTATGGCACTTCAGGCCTGAGCTGTCATCAAACACAGTGAGATAAGGTAAGTGGCTAGGGAAGAATAAGAGTTACACTTGACTCATATGTACTCACAACAGCAGCTGCTATATTCAGAGGACGTGCTGCTTATCTTAGAGCAATGGTTCCCCAGACATGATCCACAAATGCAAAAAAACCTCCTTCCCTGCCAATTAAAAGTTTCATGATGAAGTGAAAGGTGAACTGAAAAATACTGATGGTTGACAGTGGACATTGCAAGGAATTTGGAAATAACTGTCCTAGGGAGCAGTGGGGAGAGCACTAGACACCAGTCTGTTTTCTTCACTGTCCTCAAGAAGGAGATGTGCCAGGACTGGACATGTACGGGGGAGATGTGTCTAACCTACAGTGTGTCCTAGCCTTTGTTCCCACCAAGAGCAGCTTGACATCTGTAGCCAAAGGGAATGGAGATGGTCCCAATGTAAAAGGTGCTGATCTCAAGATTTCCATACATGTCCTGTGCAAAGCCACCTACATTGAACAGGCATCCCATTTCTAAGGGAAATCTGAAATTAAGTGAAATATTTGTGATGCCATATTCATACCTACAATTCTGTGCAAAAAAGCTGAGTTCTGCACTGCTTGCCCCTTGTTTTGGAGGCTATGATCTGTTTTGGAGGCTATGATACCTCCCCGTAGTTTCAGCTCCCATTCGGGCTCCAACCTGACATTCTGGTTCAA
The DNA here is from genome assembly GCF_030867095.1 of Alligator mississippiensis. Classification (NCBI taxonomy): domain Eukaryota; kingdom Metazoa; phylum Chordata; order Crocodylia; family Alligatoridae; genus Alligator; species Alligator mississippiensis. The sequence continues at coordinate 449,913,315 of NC_081824.1, forward strand.
TGCTGCTAAAAAGTGGATGGCACAAAAATGCCTCCATCCTCTCTTCCTGAAGACCACGTTAAAATTCCTACTGATTTCATGCAGGCCCTTTCTGATGATTAGCAAGACGACTAACTTCAATTTCAGTTTTCTGAATAAATGTTCATGCTTTTTGGGTTCTCTAATACACTACAAGGCAAGCTGTTTATTATTGAACACTGACAGCTGCTCCCTGCCCAGGCTGTAAATGGAGTTGATGCAAGCACAGCTGGCTGAAAAACAGAGACCTGACTGTGGCTCTGGAGATTTTCCCAAGGGGAACCCCCTGCCTCTCCAAAATCATAGCGGACGGCCCAGGGAAGACCCCCTACTCTTCTGCCCCGTGTCAGCAATTCTCAGCTAAGGTGCCAGAAGATCCTGGGAGGGGTTTGAAGGGTGACTCAGTATTACCACACTTAGTTGTGCAGACACCAGCACAGGAGCAACCCAGATTTCAAATAGGAAATAACAGCGGCAAAAGCTTTCTGACCAGCTGTGCTCTGTCTGAGGTCTTTACAGGAGATTTGCTTTTTCTTTCCACAATCAAAGCATAAGCTGAGATTTTCCAAGGGGTGACTTGAGTCTAAAAAAGCAAGCAAATTTCCTAAGAGGCGACAAGCACACTGGATCTCTAAATACCTTTCAGTTCTAGTAAGCAAAGGCGTCGGTTCTCAAGCTAAGGCATTGGCTCCAGAGCCTGTACACGTGTTTCAGGGTTTTCAAACACCTTCCTCCTCCCCTGGGTACGTGGGATTCAGCAATGTCTACTTTTACAGGAAAGAAAACCTGAACTGGGGGGAGGGCACACTACAGACAAAGCTGAGAAGTGTTGGTATTGACACAGAGGTGGCCGCTTTGGCAAGTCATGTTCGTCTTCACTCTGATCCTTTGAAAGGGAAAAAAGAAAGGACGCCCCACTCCCTCTTGCACGCGCACACACACGACAGCTGCAGCTTCTTGCAGAGACAGGGGCACAAATCCCACAAACCTACAAGACTTAGTGTTACACAGCAGCATGGTAACAACAATGTGGAAAGGTGTTACGCTTGTCCACCCATAGACCCTATATATTCATCTTTACAAATACAGTCTTCTACACAAGGAATGGCAGACAGTCGTCATTCAAGGAATTGCTGTGATTATTCCTGTAAGGGAAGCGTGCCGTGGAGCCAGCTTCCTGCCCCACGGCAGTGTCGCCAGCACAAGCCCACGTGAGGACGGACTGCAGTTTGCCTTATGCTTTTTTAGGCGTCTCTGTTCTTCTGCCAGCCGGGAACATTTTGGCTCAACTCCAAACCCATAAAGAGGAGGCCAGGCCCCACTCCACTTGCTTTTGCATTAAAGATGGTAAGAAGGAGACCATGGGAACAGCTCTCCAAGCGTCTAGGACAAACCTCAAGTCTGAGGCCAGATCGGCAGTGGTTAGAGTCACACACCAAGGTGGGGAGTCCTAGCTCATCCCTCAAGGAAGATGTGCCAAGAGATGGTTGCTCTTGGAAAAAATGACCTTTCCGTGGTCAGGTAAGGACAACCTTGCACTGAGGCATTTCAGAAACCAGACACTTCCCCATCCGCTAATCACCACCCCTTTCTGCAGGGGGACACGGCCTCTCTTTCCACAGTCTGGGCAACGTGCCATGAGACTGGCACGGCTGGAAGCAAAGCTGTTTATTGGCTCCGTTTGGAGAAGTGTTTATGGCAATGGAGACCTCTGGGGCAGTGCAAGTTGTCAAAGCCTCTGGGCATGCAAGTTGGCTTCTGAATCCTTTACATACATCCCCAAATGACCTGTGTATGGGATTTCTAAAAGAAGTGTTTCCACTGAAGTAAACCAAGTCTCCCAGGACTGAGACTGAGACCAATGACTTCAGGGGAAACCAAGAAAGGCCAGCCCTGAAGGCTTTCAAAAAATCCCCTTGGAGAAAGCAGACAGAAAAGGCTAGAGCTGGACAGATGGGGTTAAAATTGCCTCCCACTACTCCCTAGCGAAGCTTCCTGATGTTAACAGTAGTGTAAATGCTGCCATCAACTGTCTGCTGGTGTTTTTTAGTGACACGTGCTAACCTTGCTTCCAGGCAGTCCAGACAACCCAGGAGTAGCCTGACTTGCTCCCATCAGAGGAACTGTTCCTGGTGTAGATAAGGCCAAGTGATGCACCCAGCCAATGTCACATGAACCAAATACCCAACGATGGGCAGTAGGTGTCAAAAGGAGAACAACGGCCTGTCCTAGACGTGCTCTGAGAAGACAAAAATGTGTGGTCACAGGGACAGAACTCTACTTGTTGAGAAGAAAGACCACAGATGTGGCACTGCATATTGTTTGGGTGAGACGTCTCAGTGGGAGCATTATGGTACATGAAAGAAAATGTCTACAAAATGTAGACCACCCTTCAGACCGACATCACGTCCCAAGACACTTAGACAGCCTGACTGCCTCGAGATCACAAAATGCACATCCTGCACACACAAATGAGGAATGTTTCCAACTCTGGCTGAAAGTTGGTTCACAGTCATGACTACTCCTGTACACACACACACAAACACACACACACTTTGCAATAAAAACACTGAACACTGTAGCACAATGAAATCAAAAGACACCCACAAGGACTTTTATGCCTGGGTAGTTTTTTCAATGCTCTGGTTGCCCAGAGATCTTGTCCAGGCCCCGTGGGCAAGGTTGAGGCTCAAAACTAGGTATCACATACATAACCTTAACCCCCTACTGCTTCATTTACTTTCAACTGAAGACCAGATTCAAAATCAATTCAACAATCTCACACGGCTTCTCTGAGGTAGGCATTTTTATACCCATTTCACAAAAAACATCAATTAATTTACCCAGCTTTTGTATCCAAGGGCCATGATATCCTAGAACCATAATATCCAGTCCCCTTCTCCACCAACTGGGTCAGCATGGAGATGTACTATAAAAATGGCCACATGGCATCCAATTCAAGATCCTCCAGCCAGACATAGTGCACACAAAGCCGGTAGGTGTCACAAGCTGAAAGCACGCTTTACTTGCACCGGGCGCTGGCAGGAATCATCTACAGGTAGCACCTTGCGGAAAGGTTCAGCTCAAATCAACTTCCAAGCCCCTTGCAACGAGATTACATATCCCCAGGTTCAGTAAGAATAATCTGCTCCCACAAGGCTCATTACATCTGGAATTGCCTTTTCAGGCCATTCTCCCTGCATTGTTTTCTGCCTGATGTCGCTGAAAGGGAGAAACTGAGGGCCATGAAAATAAAGGTTGGCTCCACGGTGCAAGTGCACAATGCCAAGCACCTCAGGCCTTCCTGCACCGTCATTTCACTGCAGTGCATCTCCCAGTGCAAGGGCAGCTCATGGAATTTCTTACCACATGACTGGCCTCGGATGAATCCAGGGAAACACAGAGAAGACAACCCCCCTTCACTGAGATGTGCCCAGTGATATAGTGAGGACTGTCTGGGGGTTCCCAGGAGCTTCTGGCTCCTGGTCCGTGGGTCAAGTGTGAAAGGGTTGCGGCACGGGACAGAGATGGTTTATCCAGAAACAAATCTCTTCTTGCCTATGGTATGCAGCAAGGATTGCACCCAGGAATGGCTGTGTCCCCAGGGTGATGGAGGGACTTTGATAAAAAATGTCTTGAGAGAGGAGCAATTCTCTACAGTCTTCAGCTTCTTCTTTACATGATCTAGTGCAGAGCCTCTCGCCAGGAGATTGCACGCTGGTGCTGAACATCGCTGGCAATGAGCTCAGGCTGGAGCAGGTCTCTGTCAAAGTGCATTTGCTGGCTAGCTTGCAGCATCCCCCTTGATGCTCTTTGGGAATTGGCTTTTTCTAATATGACTAAACAAAAGGATTCAAACCCTCTCTTCTTCTCCCAGCCTTCCAGTGAACAAATGTATTCCTGTCCTAAATTGACATTAGCTTAGGCCAAAGTGGGAATGCTTCAGTAGGAGCTCCGCTCCTTCCTGAGCGCCCTCCTGTAGCACAGGATGCAGCTCTTCGTTCAAGAGGGCAGTCCTTGCAATGTGCTTTGTTTGATCAAAGTTGTATCTACACAAGCCCCTTTGAAGATGAACCCGTTTGCTGACTGCAAACTTATGTCTCCAGTGTGCGCTCCCAGCAAGCCACAAGCAGGCGTCTCTGATTATAATTCTGATTTGAGCTCTGCTGCATTTGCACTATGCACAGGACTGGACAGGGGAAGCGGGGGAGAACTCCCTTCTGGTCGGCAGCAGTGAAAGCTCTCCAAGCAAACATCCCTCCCACGAGCTCCTGGTCTAGCTGCGCTTGTTGCTCATCATCCCTCAGTGTCAGGAGCTTCCTCTTGAACTGATGCTCCAAGCCCACATCATCTTCAATAATGAGCGTCTTCTCCAGCTCTCTCTTTACCACCTGAAATACACATTTTCCAAAAAGGATTGCTGGGGCCCAGGCACTACCAAGAGTCCATCCCTGCACCTCCGGCAGTGTTGTGATGGAGGGAGCAGGACCAAGCCCTGACTTTGGCCGGCTGGATATGGCCCATGGGCCATATTTTCCCCACCCCTGATCTAAGAGCTGACCACAATGTGCCAGATGCTCATAGCCATCTATGGATGAAACACACTGAGAAAAGCTGATGCTACATGTTAAGCAGAAACTTGCTGTTAACACACAGCTCTGTAAAACACTGCTATCTATTTATTGCTGCTATTTATTGCTATTTGTCTTGATGTCTGAAATTAGGAAACTCTCATCCTATTTCCCACAGCTTTATAAGGCATTCAGATGAGTTATACAGCTATAATACAGAAAGGAGGGCAAAGAAGAGTTCAAAAGATCTGAATGGACTTCTTGAAGAAAGTCTTGTTATAAGGGGCAATTTCTGAGAGGGAGGAAATCATCTCCAATTGCTTCCACCTGCTTCGTGTTTATTCTTCTGATGGCCCCGCTCTTTTCCTTAAATACCTCTTGCACTGGATACCAGAATTTCTGCTAAGATTTGACACAAGTCATTTGACATAAATGGAGGCAAAAAAATTGATTGTACCCGTATGTCTGTTCTCAATTGGCAATGTTTTGTGGGCATTGTATTAGAAGAGGGATTTACGGACAGAGAAATGGCTTGGGAGAGTTGTGGGGGGAACATTATTCCAAACATGAAAGACACAGTGCAAAATATGAAAGTCCTGGTGGGAAGGCAAGAAGAGAACAAGTGTGTAGTCAAGCTGGTGCTGATGTTGAAGGAGGCAACCGATGATGCAGTGAGAGAGCAGTCGTGGCAGTGGTGCCCAGAGGAGGAGGAGCTGCAGGGGCCACTAAGTAGCCGGGGCAGGCACAGGGCACCACACTGAGGGAGGAGAGCTTTTTCCTTCTCCCACCCTGGCCAGGTGGCATGGCACTTTTAACAGGATCCTGCAGCACCTGGTTAAGAGACACTGATCTAACCTGGATCTTCCTGCTTCAGGGGCCAGCAACCACTTAGGAGCAGTGTGCTGAAATAATGCAGTTTGGGCTGAGGCTGGCTGCTACCTGTAGCCACTTCCTAATGGCCTTGCTGCTGAATTGCCACTGGTGTTCTGGCGCTGGGGTTTGGATTAAATCACTTGGGGGGCAGTTTGGGTTGGTTTTTAGTGTGTAGAAAAGAGGGGTCCTATAGTGGGTGACTAACGGATGCTTCGCTGAAAAGTTCCTATGTGGGGGCACCGAAACCGGAAAGGAGCATGTCCAAAGGGACCAACTGTCCAATATTAGTTTGCATGCAGTATCGGAGCAAAGACGCTTGTTGACCTGCAGTGGAGGATGCAGAGCAGCCTTTTCCATCAAATGGTTACTTGGTGATTATTACTGAGCTCCTTCGTTTTCTCTGCTACCCTGAAGTAGGTCTCTTTATTGTGGGCTGTTTTAACTTGCTGTGCATCCAAGTACCACAGTGATAGCCTTATTAAAAAAAAACAAAACAAAAAACTAAAGCATTGATTATAATAAAAATAGCATGCCATTCAAATAGCTTCTAAAATCTGATTCATTGCCAAGGGTTTCAAGCTGCATTAAAAAAAAAAAATGACAGCCCAAAGACTTATATGCTCCAAGCAAGAGGTCTACATACCCACGCTGCAACTATGCCGCAAAGAACCATGGAATATAGGGTTGGAGGGGGAAGGGGGTCGTACACACCGATCCCTGGGTGTGCAGGCGTATGTGTCTGTGTGCATTCACACCTGACTGTTTGTAGATGACGGTGAATGGCAAGACCTTGGTTTCTGGGGCCCATGCTGTCATTTGTATCTAGGTGCCTTGACAAAGCTCTGCTGGGAGCGAGGAGCTGGTCAGGGAGCCCAGGGTCAGCTGAGAGGCTGCAGCTGATGCCAGTTACCGTATCACCACGATCAGCACCCTCGTGTGTCAGAGTCCAGAGGTCACAACTAGGAACCTCACGTGTGTGTGTGGGGGGGGGGGGGGGGGGGAGGTCTTTTTCTCTGTTCTTCTCCCCATCTAGCACTTGCCTTCTTTCAGTCTCTTCATATCACCGCACCCCCATGGTGCCAGGGTCTTCTTCCCTGTGCTCTTTCACCCACTGCTCCACCCTGGTGCATTTCTGCTCCCCACAAAAGCAGCTCCTCCCCACCGTGCATGTCCCTGCCAAGAGGAGGAGAAGAGATGGTGAGAAGTAAGGGGAGCTTGAGCTCTGGCCACAGGGCTGAGCACCAGGTGGCCGGGCTCACCCCAGTCCTGGCCCCTCGGGAGCAGTGCTGGGATCAGTGGGATCTGAAGCGGTGCCTTCTGGACAATGTCTTGGCACTAAAGGCCCAGATGTGTGCTGACAGGCTTCACCTGTCCCCCAAAGGTAAGCATGTGTTTTCTTCTAGGTTGGCGGATCTCCTCCGGCGGGCTTTAAACTAGGCTTGCCGGGGGGAGGGGAAGATGAGGGCGGGGGAAGCTGTGGACCACCAAACCATGTGGCACCCACAAGGACAGCCCAGCCTGAAGAAAGAGAACATTGGGAACCTGCAAGCCGTGGGGCGGCCAGCACTACGGCACAGGTAAGCAACGAGAAGGTAAGAAATAAGGGGCCCCTTGGGACTCGGAGCGGGGGGGCAGCAAAGGCACCTGTCGCAGGGCTCAAGTGCCTACATACTAATGCTAGGAGCATGGGAAACAAGCAGGATGAACTAGCGCTCCTGCTTACACAAAACACCTATGACTTAGTAGGGGAAATGGAAACCTGGTGGGATTCGTCCCACGACTGGGCGGTACATATTGAGGGTTATAGATTGTACAGAAAGGACAGGGTGGGGAAAAAGGGGGGGAGGGGTTGCGCTCTATGTCAATGAGCAATATACGTCAACCCTCATCAAGACGGAATCCAAGGATGAGGAAGTAGAAGGATTGTGGGTTAGGCTACATGGGGGGCAAGGAGAAAGGGATTTGGCGGTAGGGGTCTGCTACAGACCCCCACATCAAGGGGAAGAAATAGATGCGGGGCTCCTGAGGCAGCTCACAGAGACCATAAAAGCTAAAGAGGCGGTAGTCATGGGGGACCTAAACTACCCAGACATCTGCTGGGAGACACAGACGGCAAAGTCCCACCACTCACACAGGTTTCTAACCTGTGTACAGGACCTCCACCTGACACAGGAGGTACATGGTCCCACTAGGGGGAACGCCATACTGGATCTGGTATTGGCAACAGGGGATGACATGGTAGGGGACCTACAGATCGGTAGCCATCTGGGGGACAGTGATCACCTAATAACAGAATTCACCATAAGACGTCGAGTGGGTAAGGTAACTAGTAGAGTGAAAGTACTAGACTTTAGGAAAGCTGATTTAAGTGAACTCAGGCGATTAGTCAAGGACGCACTGCAGAGTAGTTTTGAAATGATGGGAGCCCAAGAAGTGTGGCTGTGCCTTAAGGAAACGATCCTTCGGGCACAAAGCGAGACGATCACCATGCGGGGTAAAAGAGGGAAAGGGGCCAGGAGGCTTCCTTGGCTGACCGCAGAAATCCAGGGCAGCCTAAGGGCCAAAAGGGGAGCACATAAAAAGTGGAAACAGGGAGAGATCACCAAAGACAAATATACCTCCTCTGCTCGTGCTTGTAGGGAGGCAGTTAGATGGGCCAAAGCTACCATGGAGCTGAGGATGGCATCCCAAGTAAAGGACAAGACATTCTTCTTTAGATATATAGGGAGTAAAAGGAAGGCCCAGGGAGGAATAGGACCCCTGCTAAATGGGCAGAAGCAATTGGTGACGGACAGGGGGGACAAGGCTGAACTCCTCAACCAGTTCTTTGCCTCTGTTCCTAAGCGAGGGACACGACAAGTCTCTCACTGGGGTTGTAGAGAGGCAGCAGCAAGGCGCCAGACTGCCATGCGTAGACCCTGAGATGGTGCAGAGTCACTTGGAACAACTGGATGCCTTTAAGTCGGCAGGCCCAGATGAGATCCATCCGAGGGTGCTGAAGGCACTGGCCGACATCATTGCAGAGCCACTGGCGGGAATATTTGAACGCTCGTGGCACACGGGCCAAGTCCCGGAGGACTGGAAAAGGGCTGATGCGGTCCCCATTTTCAAGAAGGGGAGGAAGGAGGACCCGGGCAACTATAGGCCAGTCAGTCTCACCTCCATCCTTGGCAAAGTCTTTGAAAAAAATTATCAAGGCTCACATATGCGAGAGCCCGGCAGGACAAATTATGCTGAGGGGAAACCAGCACGGGTTCATGGCAGCCAGATGGCGGCCCAGGTCCCTGCCCTTAGGTGCCTCTACTGTCCCCACAGCACCGACTCCCCTCCCCCACGGCACCCACAGGGGACACGGCTCCCCCACTGCCCCCCAGCCCCACCACACTGCCCTGCGCTTGGCCCCGGGCCCCACAGCCCCACCCACGGCCAGGCGGTGTTGGCCTGAGCGTGTCCCAACAGCCCAGACACCAGTGGGGCCTCCCGCCCGGCACCTCTCCATTCCCACCCGCAGCCCCTGCCCCCCAGCCCTCTGCAATCCAAATAGGTCCGCAAAGGGGTTATTTACATTACTTTGGACAGATGAAGGTTCGTAGCAAATGTGCGAGGGGAGGGCAGGGCATATAGCAGCTTTTTCCCAGCACACGATTTATCTTTGCTGCAGGGAAAAGAAGCACAGAGCAGGGGCTGTGAGCATGAGCAAAGTCACTTGTGCGGCATGTGTGGAAGAGGGGCACATACAGAAAAAGTGCCACTTTTCCTATGTGAAGAAAGTGAGACCACAAGAAGAAAGGGAGGAGAAGGGTACGGAAAAAGAGGGGAAGATGTGCTGAGTGTTATGGAGGGGAGCGTGGGGGAAATGGAGACAGAGGGGGAGGAAGAACAAGATGGGGGGGGGGGGGATGTGTTAGAAATGGCATTGGGGATTGAACTTGTTCCAACAAGCTTTCTTCTCCCACAAGTATCAGAAGAAAATTGGAGACGGAGAGAAACAAAATGGAGGATGGGGGAAACAAAGATGGCTGCCGGGAGAACATGGAGGAAGAAGGGGGTGGGAAAAAGAAACAAACAGAAGAGCATTTGGAAATACCCTCGGGGCAAGGGGAAACTATGAATGCAAAGGATGGGAGAGAACAGAAAAAGTTAAAAAGGGAGGGCTCCCTAAAGAATTGTGTGTCAAATTCTGGGACTGGGTGGGTAAGACTTAGTTGGGGTTTTCAAGAATTCATGGAACGGGGTGGGCGGGAGATAGTTTTGCAGAAGGGTGGTGATTCTACTATACAAGAAAGGGGATAGAGAAAAAAAGTTACAAAATTGGAGACCTACCACACTCTTGAATGTAGACTACAAGCTACACACATAAATACTGGCAGCATGGATGGCTGAGGTTTTAAAGCAGGTGGTTGGGGAACACGAGTCGTGTGTGGTAGAGGGAAGGAAAATCGTACAGATGCACTGAGTTTTGAGGGATGTGTTCGGACATGGGAGGGTAAGGAAATGGAATTTGGTGGTGGGGAATTTAGATTTAGAAAAGGCATACGATGGGGTGAATCATGGGTTTTTGTTTAGGGTTTTAGAGGGGATGGGTTTTACAACAGTTTGTGGGACGGATACAGGCAGTATATGCTGGGTGGGGCCTTTAGTAGGGTTCTGGTAAAGGGTTTTTTGGAGGTCATTTTCAAATTGGATCAGAGGCCAGACAAGGGTTCCCCTTGTCTTTGATCTTGTGTGTGTGTGGCATAGAGACACTGGCATGCAGGATTTGGGGGGATAAGGGCATTCACGGGGTACAGACTCCATGGTGGGGGGGGGGGGAAAAAGCACGGTGCTTACTCTCTATGGATGATATTACAATACTAGTCAGGGATAGACTGTCATTGGGAAAAGTTTTGGGGCACACTGAGGAATATGGGGAAGCATCTGGAGCTGAAGTGAACGAGGGGAAGAGTATTTTGTGGGCAATTGGAGGGGCTTGAGGAGTATGGGTTTCAAGTGGTAAAGGAGAATTTGGAAGTGCTAGGGGTGACATTTGACTTGACTGGCACAGGAGAAAGGGCATGGGAAGAGATAGGGTCAAAGGTGAAGCAGGTATTGCGGTTATGGGGAACAAGGGGGCTTTCCCTGGGAGGGAGGGTAGAGTTGTTAAAGAGGCTTTACTACCAGTGATATTATTTACAGGGATGGTGTATCCACCATCCTGGCTTCAGGCAAGGAAAATTCAGACTGAGTTCTGCGTTTTCTTCTAGAGAGGAAAGAACCAGCATGATGGAAGGGGAGAATTATATAAGGCGAAGGAATCGTGGGGGTGGAACTTTCCCCAAAGTGGAGGTTTTCATTTCTGGACACACGGTGGCAGCCATGGGGAGAGGGGGGCAAGGAGGAAAGGGAGTGGCAGGGAAATTTTGTAAGTATTCATAGGGTGGAGAGTGTTGAGGAAGCTAGGGGTTTTTGGGACCTGGTGGATGGAGTTGTGATCTGAAAAGCCATCGCTCCATTATGCACGGTTGGGGGCCTTTGTTAGAAGAGAAGGGATTGGAAGTTTTGGGGGCAGGTGGGATACAAGGGCCAAAGAATATATTTAAGCTAATTGGGGGAAGGGGTGGTTTAACAGATAGGGGAGACTTATCATGGGAGCAGGTATGAGAAGTGTGGAAAGGGGGTATAGATAAAAGATGGAAGGCAGAACACAGGGAGTTTGAGTTTCTGAGGAGGTTATTGATGGGGAGGGAAATTCAATATAGGTGGGGTTTGGTGAGGTCAGGGAAATGCCCAAGGGAATTATGTAATCAAGAGGAGTTGGCACACCATATTTTCTGGGAAAGTTTGTGCACCCAAAAGGTGTGGGGAAGAGTTGGGACATCTTTGTGGGGGAGTGGCTGGGGGAGAGGAGTGTCATACAAGAAGGTTATGTATGGATTGGTGGTGAAAGGGGAGAAAGAATGGGAACAGAGGGTGTTCTTCATGGGGATTCGGGTGGCAATGTGGAAGGTGAGGCGGCTATTAGTTTTGAGGGGTTTATTTTACACTGTCCAGGAATGTTTGCAGTTGGCGTACCATGAAACGAAGGGGGATATAGGAGGGCAGGGATTGGGAAATGGTGAGTTGGAAGGGGTAGTTTTATCCCACGGGGGTGGGGTAAAGAATGTATGGTGGGGGGTCAGGGGGAAGGAGAAGTGTTTTAATAGGAGGGAAAAGACATGTAAAGAGAAGCCTGAACGTGTCTAAATTGGGGTTTTTTGTTTTTTTTTTTTAAAACAAAGAGTGGGCTTCTCATGCTATCACTTTCGAGTTAGGTTACCGTTTCTCTGGTTAAAGGCTCGATGAGATGGCTAGGTAGAGGATAGTGTAAAAGTTAGTTGTGGAGAAGAAATGGATTCTCATGTAGTTAGTGTTTTCTGCATTTTATGGTTTTGTTGGGGTGTTTTATGCATTACTAACACAAAAAAGAAAAATATCCATTCTTACCAGCTTAAAAATTGCTGGAAAGACCAAGAACCACTTCTTCTTTCCCCGCACTGGGCCTGGTATTGCATCTCCTCCAGGACCAGCACCAACCCAGTCCAGCAGACTGCCATAACAACAGCCGTAAAAAAAAAAAAAAAAAAAAAAAAAAAAGAGAGTCAACTAGCAGCTTGTTTTTCTTTCCTCTGGTGCAGTGTGGGTTCTTGTCAGTGCTGACGGGCTAGGGAAGGCGGTGCCACCAATACATCCGAAAGAGTGCTGGTTGCACAAGCGACAGCACTGCTCAGGTGAGTAGCTGAAGGGTCTTACGGCTCACCAGAACAGATTATGCGAAAACCCTGACTTGGGCGAGTAGCCAAAGACCTGGCATCGCCCCTTGGTCAGAGTAGGTGAACGCCTGTACTTTGAGGACAGAACATGGATAAACAACCCTAGGACCCTAGGAGGCCCTGATCCACTGACAAGTACACTTGAGGCACATCAGGAGACCCCCAGCTGGGACAGACCACCGACTAAGGGGTATGGAGGACCCTCACACGGGGGTGAGCCAATGAACGCGAGTTGGCAATGAACCCCAACGCACCCCCTGCAATGTCGAGCCCCTGACAGGTGGTGGTGGACCCCCAGCCAGCAGCAGACTCTGGGAGGAAGAGCGACTCTTAGAGCCAGGAATCCTGGCTGACAAGAGCCACCTCCAGGCAGAGGACCCCAGATCCCAAAGCCCCCCAGATGACAGTGGAGCACCCTGAGTGATGGCAGATCCCTCTGGACCACCACAGCCCCTCAGCCATGACAGCAGGCCCTAAGTGGCAATGGCCCCTAGACCGCTGTGGTCATAAAGACCACCCCCCCACCGAGGGCCTCCCCACCCTGGTGGGGGAAGCTCTGGACCTCCTGCCACCGGACTCTCCGATGGATGACCCAGGCGAAAGTGCAGACGTGGCAGTGCTCACGTTCCTTCCCTTTCCCTCCCTGCAAAGCTGCTATGCCCAACCTGCCATCCACCAAGACAATACAGGTCACACAGTGACCTGCACAAGCACCTATGGCACTTCCACCAGCTGCACCTAGCATTCTATTATGCCCTCTGCGGCACTGAAGCTCTTGAAGAACCACCAGAAAGGATGCAGAGGCCATGGAGCCAAGAGGAGACCCGGCATGCTGGCGAGGTCCATTGCCCCGGCCTGTCAGACCCAGGCCATGGTGCGAAGACCCAGACTGGCCACCCCACTGACAACCCCACTGGACCAGAACTCCGGGGCCCCCAGTGGAGAGATCTGTCCCAACAATGCCATGACGCAGGTCTATGGCCAGGGATCCCTGACTGGACGCAATGCCCCAACCACACGGCCCTCCTCCTGGACACCTGGGGCCACCCAATGCCCCTGATCTGCTGAGGATCCCAGGGCCATCTGGAGGAAAAGCCACTGGGATCCTCCCAGCTCCTGAGCATGCCAGGATCTCCAGGTGTAGAGCCCACCCATCAGCAAAGGATGCCCACCTCATGGTAAACCCTCTGGCTGGTGGAGCTCTCCCAGACCCCCATTTCCAAGGCCTTGGTGGCCCACTTCACAGAGGAGCTCTCAGCGGGTGCTTGGCCTGGCCCACCCTGCAGGGGCAACAACAACAAAACTACAGACCACAGCCACAGATGCGACCCAGGTGCCAGCCCTATGACCCAGTGGCAGCCTCCCAGATCCAGAAGCTGTACCAGGCCAACTGTCCCAAGGCAGTGAGAGCAATCTTGGAGGGATCCTCAGCTTTCTGCCCAGTCCCCCAGGAAACTGTTTAATTATTTCAGCAGGGTCTTCAACCCCCCCAGCAGAAGCCGCTGCCCCACGCCCTGCAACTGCTGGAGCATTGACCACTGGCCCCCCAGCAGAAAGGTTCCTGTGGCATGAAGAAGGTGTCCTTGAAGTGGAAACCCACCTCAAGAGGACCAGGGACACTGCCCCTGGCAGGGACAGTATCAAGTATAGTCTTCCCAAAAAACATGACTCAGGCTGCCTTGTTCTTTCTATTTTTTTTAACAGGTGCAGAGAATCCTGGCACACACCCACCACCTAGAACAGGGATATCATGGTCTTCATCCACAATAGGGGAGACCTGACTGACCTAGACAACTGGAAACCCAGCGCCCTGTGCTCCACCATCACCAAGCTGTACACCAGCTGCCTGGTGGCCTGCTTCACAGACTGGGCAGTGACTGGTGGGGCCAGCAGTTGGAGGCAGAAGGGCTTCATGTCAATGGAGGGCTGTTACAAACATAACTTCACCCTCCAGGTAGCTTTAGGCAAGGCCTGGAGGACCAGGAACCAGTGCACAGTGGCATGGCTGGACATCTCCAATGTCTTTGGCTCCATGCCCCAACACCACAACTTTGGCACCCTCCATGAGCTGGGCCTACCAGACGGCCTCATCCACCTGGGGTGAGAGCTCTACCATGGATACACCATGACTGTCCGCACCACTGATGGAGAGACTGTAGAGACTGCCCCCCAGATGGGGATGAGACAGGGATGCCCCCTCAACCCCATCATCTTCAGCTTAGCCATGGAACTACTCCTTCGAGCCATGGTAGGCAGCCCCAGCAGGCTCCACCTGTACAGCCAGAAGTTGAGCATCCTGGCCTACACTGAGGACATCGTTCTCCTCGCCCCTGATGCCACCCAGCTGCAGCAGATGCCGGACACGACATCTGAGGCAGCCAGGTGGATGGACCTGCGCTTCAGTGTTGCCACATGCTCCTCTCTGCACACTGATGGCCAGCAGAAAAGCTGCGTCCTGGACTGCACCCTCATGATCCAGGGCCAGGCAATGAGGCACCTGCGCAACAGCGAGGCTTACTGCCACCTGGGGATGCCCACCGGCCACCAGGCCAAGCAGATGCCAGAAGAGGCCATCAAAGGGATCATGCAGGATGCCCACAAGCTGGACTTGAGCCTGCTGGCCCCCTGGCAGAAGATAGACGCGGTGAAAACCTTCCACATCCCCCACGTCGAGTTCAACCTGAGAGGCTCAGCGGTCCCCAAGACCCCGCTCAAGAAGGCGGACGCCAAGATCCGGCCGCTACTCAAGCGGTGGCTGCACCTGCCACTAAGGGCCAGCAATGAGGTCCTGCACATCCCCTACTGGCAGGGAGGTGCCAACATACCCAGCATGGGAGACCCCACGGTATGTACCATTGCTGCCAGTGCCCTGGAGGAGACCGCCCACAAGAGGATCGGGAGGCAGCCCACCGGACATGACTTGGCCACCTTCCTCAGCGGCTCGCTGGAGCGGGTGTTGCGGGACATGTTAAAATGTGTGTGGGGGAAAGGGGGTGGTGATGGGGAGCACGGATTTGGAGAATGCATATGACAGTGTGGCGCACAATTTTGTGTTTGGAGTTTTGGAAAGAACGGGGTTTCCAGGGAAGTTTGTAGGGTGGGCGAGAGCACTGTATGGGAGGACACGGAGTAGGGTGTTGAAGGGGTTTTTGGGGGAAGACTTTAGGATAGAGAGAGGGGTGCATCAGGGGTGCCCCTTGTCTCCAGGGTTGTTTGTCTGTGGGATGGAGCTGCTGGCACAGTGGGTTAGAAGGGAGAAAAGGGTGAGGGGGATAGCGGTGCCAGGGGGAGGGGAGCTAAGGGTGACATTGTATATGGATGATGTCACATTTGTGGCTTGGGATGAGGGATCGGTGAGGCGGGTATTAGACAGGATTAGGGAGCATGGGGAGGCAGTGGGATCCCAGGTAAATAGCGGAAGAGGAAAATGTTAGCAGTAGGGGAGTGGAGAGGTTTGGGGGATGAAGGGCAGGAAGTAGAGCAGGGGGGATAAAAGTTTTGGGGGTGCACATGGATGTGGAGGGGAAAGGGGAACAGGCGTGGGAGGAGGTCAGAGGGAGGGTGAAGAGAGGATTAGGGCTATGGGGGGGGATGCGGGGGTTGTTTTTGGGGGGGGGAAGGTCAGGGTGGCAAAGCAAGTGTTACTGCTAACAGTGTTGTTTGTAGCAGTAGTGTACCCGCCAGCCTGGTTACAGGTAAGGCGGGTACAGATGGAAGTGTGTTTATTTTTGGGGGGGAGGAGAGACAGAGGGTGGTGAGAAAGGAGTTGTATAAGAAAGAAGAGAGTTGGGAGGGTGGGGGTTACCGGAGTTAGAGAGGCTTTTGTTTATGGTCATTTTTGGAAGACAGTGGTGCGGGTGGCAAGGATGGAGGAGGGGAGGGAAAGTGGGGGGGGTTGTCAGTATTGGGCAGGGAGGTATCTGAGGAGGTTGGGATTACACAGGGGGCAGGGCGGGGCAGTGGACAGGTTTGTGAGCAGAAAAACTCTGCGAGGTGGTATGTACGGGGGTGGAACTTTTTGAGGGCAAAGGGGTTGGCCAGATTAGGTTGTGAGGGGTTGGGGGAGGCAAAGAGGATGTTGAGGGAGAGCAGGGGAAAGGACGGGATGACGGATATTGGGGAGTTGTCATGGGCACAGGTGGGGAGGGTGTGGACAGGAGAGCACGAAGATTTTGCATTGCGGGTGTTGAGGAAGATGCTACCAGTAAGGCCAGAGCAAAGGAGATGAGGCTTAATTCGCTAGGCGAAGTGCCCGAGGAAAATATGCACAGGGGTAGAAGTGATAGATCACGTGGTGTGGGAGTGCCAGTTTGCACAGAGGGTGTGGCAGCAAGTAGATAGGTTTTGGAAAGCAGCTGGGGGGGGGGGAAAGAGAGTGTGTTACTTTTGAAGGTGCAATGTCTGGGTTGCTAAGTCACAGGGAGAAGGAGTGGGAGAAGAGTTCTGTTGTCATGTACACGGGTGCGGTGTGGAAAGGGAGGTGTTTATTAGTGCAGAAGGGTTTATATTTTACATCAAGGGAATGCGGTCAGTTGATGTACGCAGATTTGCGATATTACAAAAATAAAGAGAAAAAGAAATGGAAAGGAATCGATTGGAGGAGGTTGACTAAGAGGAAGGAGGGGGAAGCAAACGGAGAAATGTATAATGGGAATGAAGCGGAGATTTCGGAGTATAAAGGTGTTGGAACTATGTATTTCTAGATGTAATAGAGAGTGAGTGTAAGTGTTAAAAAAGCAGAAGTAAGGGGGGAAAAAAAAAAGCGGCGGGAATGCACTAATAGCAGTTTCTTTTTTGTGGGGGAAGGGAAAAGAGACAGTAATAGATGTGAAATGTTTAGAATAGATGTAAAAGGGGAAAACTGCTGGAGTTTGTAAAATGGATTGCATGATAGTTTGTGATTTCTGTTTGGGCTTTGTGTTTTATACGTTTTTGATACTTTGTTAATAAAGTAAAGTATTCTTACTAAAAGAAGGCTTTGAAGGAGCAACTCTGCTCACAAGAACAGAGTTTATGGAGAAGTTATTGCTTAAAGATATTGGGCTGAATCCTAGAGATTTAAGCATTGGGATTGTTCATGAAAATTCTGATGTTTGGGGGTTAACTTTTTGGAAAGAAAAGCCAATGAGGAGTTCTGGGAGAGACAAGGGCAACTTACAAAAGACGTGAAATGGAAAGGATTGCGGTTTGAAACAGGAGAGAGTACTGTTTCTGAGAACGTTTAACCATGAATTAGAAAGAGAGGATGTAGAAAGATGCTTGGGGGCACAAGTGCACAGGGTGAGGTATTTTTCCATAACTCTTTCCACCCACAAGATCTGGACAGGGTCCTGGAGAGCAAAAGTAATATTAATGGAGGACCCCAATTTTGGAGGAGTAAGACACACAGCATCAAACTTCTACCTAGGGCCCCATACAGGCTACGCAAACTATGTTGGGCAGCCACAGTTATGCAGTAGATGTGGGAAAGGAGGGCACATTGCGGCTTTCTGTGCACAAACGAGGCGTTTCAAATGTGGGGAGATGGGACACAGGGCAAACGAGTGCAAGAAACAGATGAAGTGTAACACATGTGGGGAAGAGGGGCACACATAGAGAGTGCCTGTATTCTTATGCGAACAAGGCAAAAAACCAAGAGAGAAAGAAAGAGAAGCTCAAGAGGGCGAGATGGAGGCAGATGAGTAAGGGATATCTGCTAATGAGGTCTCAGAGCATAGGGAAGCATCTGTGTGTGGGGAAAGAGGCAGGGGAGGGGCTGGAGCTGGCAATGGGGTTAGAAATGCTGGAAGAGCTAGAGAGACTGGCCACCTCCACGGTTGAAAATTGTGGTCGAGAGGGAGCCTGAGGGCAGGAAAGAAGGAGGAAAGCAGGCAGGGACAACCAGCTTCCAAGAGTGACAAGTCCTGCTCAAGAGGGAGTCAGGGGATCCCGCTGGGGCAGGCAGCGAGTGGGACAGAGAAGCCAAAGAGAGAAAAGAAAGGGGCAAAGGGAGGGAAAACAAAACAGGGATGGGAAGAGGATGAAGAGGAAAGGGGTGGGAGACAAGGCAGGGGGAGGAAACACCCAGGAGAACCCGCAGCAGGGGAACAGAGCCTGGAAGGGAGGGGGAAGGGAGCAAAGGAGCAGAGGGTTATTTCAGCCTGGCGGCAATCGTTAACATAGCTCACGTGACGGGTATGAGGGAGACGAGGTCACTGGGTGGAAGGGCAGGGCAGGGCAGGAAAGGGGGCATAAGGGAAAGGGCATCCATGAGTAAGGAGATGAGGAAAACACGAAGAATAATATTGTGGAAGGTGAGGAGTTGGTTGAGGAAGCAGAGATGGGAGAGGATTAAAAAGATACTAGAAACAACAGAAGCAGAAGTGCTGTGTGTGCAGGAGTGTGGGATAGGGTGGGGAAGAGAGTGGAGCTGGTTAAGAAAGCAGTGGCAGTGGGGACCTTCCTGGTGGGCGGGAGCAGGAGGGAACCAAAACCTGGGGTTGGGAATTTTGATTGGGGAAGGACAAGTGCTGCTAAGAGTTAAAACCATGCAAGTGCTGGTGTAGGGGCATGTACAGAAGATGGTGCTGGAGTGGGAAGGGGAGACAGTCACCATCTGAAACATGTATGCACCGGGGGTGACAGGAGAGAGGATGGGCTTGTTTAAGAAACTGGGAGTGTGTTGTGGGGGAGGGGGACAGTTGTGGTGGGGGATTTCAACTGCATCTGAGAAAAAGGGGACAGGGTAGGGGAAGAATGTGAGGGAGAACTGGATGGGACAGGGAGATTGCTAGGGTGATGGGCACAGGAAGAAGGACTGAAAGGTATTTGGAAAGGGGAGGCTGTCTGTACAAGGATGGGGCCAGGGAGGAGGAGAAGATCAGGGATAGATTTTGTGTTTATGTCAGAAGGATTGAGGGTGCAAAAGGCGATAAGGGAAGTGGGAATGTCGGATCATAACATCTTAGGAGTGGAGATCGGACGAGGGGAAGCGGGTATGGAAATTGATTTTCAAAGACCTAGAAGATGGAGAGAGATGCAGGGAATTCGTGGAAGAATATAAGGGATGGAGAACATTGAAAAAGTATTTTGAAACAAAGTGGGAGTGGTGGGTAATGGTGAAGGAAAGGATCAAAGAATGGTTTAGGAAGGAAGGGGGGGGGGGGAAAGAGCAAAGCAGACAAAGCACAGTTTGATACAGAAGCAGCAAGGAGTACAAGGATTAGTAAAGGAAGCAGAAGCAGGAAAAGATGTAAAAGAGGAACTGGGGATGGCATGGAGGAAGGTGGAAGAGTGGTTTGAACGGAGAGGAAGGGAAAGAATATTTTTGGCGCGGGCACCGTGGGTGCAGAAAGGAGAGGAGTGGAGCGGATGTTTTGCAGAGAGGGTTCGGAATGGGAAGAAAGAAATGAAGATAATAGTAACGGAACGGGGGCAGGTCGTAAAGGAGCAGAAGCAGATCTTTTAAAAGAAGTAACAAGCTTCTATAAGGACCTGCATAGTAAAAGGGAAGAAAGAGGAAGAAAAGATGGCAGAAGGGGAAGAAATACAGCAAATGAAGGAAAAGGAAAGGGAAGATTTGGAGAAAGAGCTAACAGTGCAAGAAATAGAAGAGCGTCTGAAAGGAATGAAGACAAATAAAGTGCCAGGGGTGGATGGGATACCAGGGGAGTTTTACAAAAAATTTTGGGGGTGGTTGGGGACAGACATAAAAGGAAGTGTTTAAAGAAATGATGGAAGGGGGAAAGGGTTTGCAGAAGGGGTAATAGTACTGTTGTATAAAGAGGGGGAGAAAAGGTGTTTATAAAATTGGAGACCAATCACATTACTAAATGTGGATTATACGTTGTATATGAAAAGGTTAATGGAGAGGATGAAGGAGGTGTTGTCAGAGGTGATAGGAGAAGAGCAGATGTGTGGTGGAAGGGAGAAAGCCAGCAAAGAACACACTGAGTGGTGAGGGATACAACAGAGCACGTCAGGGACAGGGATTGGAATATGGTGGTGGGAAATTTAGTTTTGGAAAGAGTGTATGATAGGGTTAGGCACAGGTACCTGTTCACTGCATTGGAAAGAATGGGGTTCCCAAGAAAATACATAGGATGGGTGAGAGAAACGTATCAGGGGGCATTCAGCAGGGTGCTGTTAAAGGGACACTTGAGGGGAAAAGATTAAAATAGAGATGGGGGTAAAGGCAGGGGTGCCCGTTGTCACCAGGGCTATTTGTATGCAGGATAGAAGCAGTAGGAAGCTAGATAGACAGGATGATTTAATTAAAAAGGGATAAAGATACCAGGGGGAGGAGAAGTCAAAGCATTGATGTACATGGATGATGTAACATTTGTGGTGAGAGGTAAGAGGTCAGTAGGGAGGGTTCTGGAGCACATGGAAGAATATGGAAGGGTAGCCAGAGCGAGATTAAGTAGAGGGAAAAGCAATATGTGGGGAATAGGGAAATGGGAGGGTCTGAAATAATATGGGTTGCAGGTGGTGGAGGGAGGGTTAAAAATATTAGGGATAAAGTTTTGTTGAAGATGGGAAGGGGAAAGAACGTGGGGAGAAGTGTGGGGTGGGTGAGAAAGGTGCTGGGAATATGGGGAGGGAGAGGGTTGGCAAAAAAGACAGGGAAGATTAAAATTAAATCAAATCAGTCATATTACCGACCCTTCTGTTCATGGGGTGGGTACACCCTCCATTGTGCAGACAAGCAAGGCAGATACAAAGGGAATTGTGTGTGTTTTTCTGGGGAACTAAAGGGAAAAAGGGGAGCACATAGCGAGATTTATAAAGCAAGGGAATTAGGGCGATGGGGTTTTCCAGAGGTTGAAACATTTGTATATGGGCATGGGGTGGCAGCATTAGTAAGGGAGGCATGAAAAGGGGAAGAAATAGCAGGGAAGGTTGCAAAGTATTGAGGAGGCAGAGTTCTGAGGGCATGGGGGATATTTGGAGAAAGATGGACAGGAACGTGGGCAGAGAAACCATCACAGGACGTGGATAGACTGGCGGCATTTGCAAGAGCACAGGGTTTGGAAAAATTGGGGCTGGAGGGACTGCAAAAAGCAAGGGTGATCTTCAAAACAATTAGGGGTAAAGATGGATTAACAAACATGAGGGATTCGACATGGGAACAGGTGAGAGGTGTGGAAGGGAATAGCAGATGAAAGATGGAAAGGGGTTCATGGGGAAGTAGCATGGTGTATAGTGAGACGGGTATTATCAGTAAGGGAAGTACTACATAGATGGTGTCTGGTGAGATGGGCGGGTGCCCTGGAGAGTTCTGCACACAGGAAGAAATGGTTCACCACATCTTCTGGGAGTGTGCGTTTGCGAGAGGTGTGGGGAAAAGTAGGGGAATTTCTAAAGGGAGATACGATACCCTTTGTGCCCAATCCTATGGAAGTGCAGTGTATGGATTGGTTAAAAGAGGAGAGAGGCAAAGGGAGGTACTGGTGATCTTGATGGGAATGAGGGTGGCACTACAGAAAGCAATGTTTGTTGGTAGGGAAGGGGGTATATTTCCCGGAAAGGGCATGCACACAGCTAGGATATTATGATATCAAGGACTACATTGGGGGAAGGACAAAAAAGTGAAGGGAATAGGGTGTGGAAAAGTGTTTGGTGGCAGGAATTTCTTTCATCCGGCCAAGAAAGGGAGAGGAAAAGTGTCGGGAATCAGGGAAGAGAGATAAATGGAAAAGGTGGGGAAAAAAAATTGGGAAGACACTAGTACAAAACATTGAATTCTGCATCACAAATGATGCATTACGAAAAAAAGTGTTAACTGGAAATAAAGCGGGGAAAGATGCAAGATGACATTAAAAGGGGGAAAAAAGAGTCAATGTATGGATTGTATATAAATAAGAACGGGGAAATACGAGACAAAGGAATTATATATATGAAGGAAATGAGAAACATAAATGGGAAAGGAAAAAAAAAAAAGACTATTTGTAAAGATGAAGAGTTCTGAGAAGATTTAAAGTGATTCAAGAAGAGATATGGGAAAATGAATTGTCACTGGCCTGTTATTGCACTTTCTCCAGGACCAGCACCAACACAGTCTGGTGGATTGCCAGAACAGCAGCAGTAAGAAGTGAGCTGACTAGCAGCTTGCTTTTCCTTCCTCCCGTGCAGCATGGGTTCTTGTCTGTCATGACGAGCTAGGGAAGGCAGTGCTGCTAGTGCAACCGGCGCTCTTCCGGACGTACAAGCGACCGCGCCGCTCAGATGAGTAGCTGAAGGGTCTTACGGTTTGCCTGACCCAATAACGTGAAAATCCTGGCTCAGGCTAGTAGCTGAAGACCTTGGGTCTTCCCTCAGTCGGAGTAGGGGAACACCTGTGCTCCAAGGACAGAACGTGGATAAACACCCCCAGGTCCCAAGGACGTCTCGATCCACTGTCAAGAACCTGCAAGGCACGCATGGAGACCCCAGTTAGGGTGGACCACTAACTAGGCGTCACAGAGGACCCTCCCAGGAGGGTGAACCAGCAAACACGAGCTGGTGACAAACCCCCCCACAATGTCGGGGTGCCAACAGGCGGCTATTGACCCCTGGCCATTGATTGACCCCCAGAGGCAGAGGGACTCTGAGCCCAGAACCCCAGCTGACAAGACCCACCTCCCGGCAGAGGACCCCGAGGACACTCCCCAGACAACGGTTGAACCCCCTGAGAAACAGCAGACTCCTCCAAACTCCCACAGCCCCTCAGTGCTAACAGCGTGCCCTGAGCAGCGATGGCCCGCAGACCCTGGTGGTCCCAAGGAAGACCTGCCCCCCCCCAAGAATCCCTCCCTCCCCTGGTGGAGGAGCCCCGAACCCCCAACACTAGATACCCCTACAGATGACCCAGGGGGAGGTGCAGACAGGGCAGTGCTCATATTCCTCCTCTTCCCCCTCCCCGAGAAGCTGTCATGCCCGACCTGCCACCCACAAAGACAACACAGGTCACACGACGACATGCAATAACACCTACGTCGCTTCCACCAGCTCTGCCTAGCATTCTTTTGCACCCTCTGTGGCACCGAGTACGAGACCCTGAAGAAGCACCACAAGGGATACAAAGGCCACAGAGCCGAGAGAAGACCTGGCACGCTGGTGCTGTCCACTGCCACTGCCCGTCAGACCCAAGCCACAGTGTGAAGACCAGCCACCCTACTAACAACCTCCTGAAGGTCTGGTCCAGTGGATCCCCTGATGGAGAGGCCTGCCCCAGAGATGCCACCACACAGGTCTAAGCCCAGGGATCCCCGACCAGACGTGATGCCCAAACCAGAAAGTCCTCCTCCCGGACCCCCAGAGCCACCCGACGCCGCTGGCCCACTGAAGATCCCAGAGCCACCCGAAGACCACAGACTGCAGCCACAGAGGCAACCCAGGTGACAGTGCTGTGACCCGGCACCAGCCTCCTAGCTCCAGAAGCTGTACTGGACCAACCATCCCAAGGCACTGAGAGAGATCCTGGAGGGACCGTCAGCTTTCTGCCAGGTCCCCCCAGAGACTCTGTTCAACTACTTCAGCAGGGTCTTCTACCCTGCAGCAGAAGCTGCCGCCCCACATCCTGCAACCATCGAAGTGGACAATGCCCAGAGGACCAGGAAGCAGTGTACGGTGGTGTGGCTGGACATGTCCAATGCCTTCAGCTCCATGCCCCACCGCCACATCTTCAGCACCCTCCGTGAGCTGGGCCTACTGGATGGCATCATCGTGGTGCGAGAGCTCTGCCATGGATGCACCATGACCTTCCGTGCCACTGACGTAGAGGCCACGGAGATCCTCATCCAGTTGCGGGTGAGACAGGATTGCCCCGTCAGCCCCAGCTTAGCCATGGAACTGCTCCTTAGAGCCACAGCCTGCCCCAGCAAGCTCCACCTGTATGGCCAGAAGTTGAGTGTCCTGACCAACACCAATGGTCTCATTCTCCTCATCCCTGATGCCACCCAGCTGCAGCAAATGCTGGACGTGACGTCCAAGGCGGCCAAGTGGAGGGGCCTGCACTTCAACGTCACCAAGTGCATGTTCCTGCACATGGACAGCAGGCAGAAAAGCCACATCCTGGACTCCAGCCTCACAGTCCAGGGCCAGGATCAGGACAGAGCTCAGGACAGAGATGAGGCACCTGCGTGATAGTAAGACCTACTGCCACCTAGAGACTCCCACCAGGCACTGGTCCAAGCAGATGCCACAAGATGCCACCAGTGGGATTGTGCAGGATGCCTGCAAGCTGGACTCATCACAGCACTTATCTTCTGCCAGGGGGCCAGCAGGGAACACCTTCCTCATTCCCCACGTCGTATTCATCCCGAGAGGCTCGGCGGTCCCCAAGACCCTCCTCAAGAAAGCGGATGCCAAGATTCAGTGGCTGTTCAAGAAGCAACTGCACCTGCCACTAAAAGGCCAGCAACGAGGTCCTGCACATCCCCTACTAGCAGGGAGGTGACGGCATCCCCCTCATGGGAGACCTCTGCAACATGGTGGTGGTCACATATGCCATTTGCCTCCTGACCTGCCCAGATGCCATGGTAAAATGTCATTGCTGCCAGCACCCTGGAGGAGATCACCCACAGAGGATCCCGAGACAGCCAACTGGATGCAACTTGGCGATCTTCCTCAGTGGCCCGCTGGAGGAAGAGTTCAGCAGAGACAGCAAGGACTTTGCATCACCGTGGAGCCGAGCCCACAACACCACATGCTGCCTTCAGAAACACATTGGCTGCTCCTGGATCTGGACCAAGGAGTGCCAAGAGTCTCCCTGGAACCAGCCCTGCATGCCGACCGCATCACAGTGACACCCTGCATGAGGACCTTCCTGGAGCGGTTCCTGAAGGACCCCAACCGAAACAAGTAAGCTGGTGACCTGAAGGCCAAACCCAACCAGGGTAAGGTCTTTGACATCACCTTGAAGTGGGACTCCAGCAATGACTTGATACCCAGCAGGAGTGTCATGCACTTTGCAGACTGGCACTTCCTCTACCACGCCCGCCTCAACTGCCTGCCTCTGAATGGGGCTGTCCACTTTGGCCACTGGGACAAGAGATGCCGGTGATGTGGCTACACAGTGGAGACCCTCCCCCACGTGCTGTGCAGCTGCAAGCTGCATGCCAGAGCCTGGCAGCTCCACCACAACACTGTCTAGGATCACCTGGTGAGGGCCATCCCAGCCACAGCGGGGGAGATTTCTGTGAACCGCACTGTCCTGGCCTGAGAGCCAGATGTGACCCAACAATCAGCATGAGCGAAGAGGCCAAGAAGGGCACGATCATGGACGTAACCATCCCCTTCAAGAACTGGCGCCAAGCCTTCACCAATGTCCGGGCTCACAAGCGGGAGAAGTACACCCCGCTGGCCAACATCTTGAGAGGCTGTGGCTATGACAGCACAGTCCATGTGGTCACTGTGGCAATGCTCGGACCCTGGGATCCCAGCAATGAGATCGTCCTGCGTGCCTGCTGCATCTCCCACCCCTATGCCAAACTGATGCCCTGCCTCATGGCATCAGACATGATCCACTGGTCCCACGACATCTACGTGGAGCACATCACGCGCTATCACCAGTACTCCGACCCCCCAGACCGACTGCCACTGGACTGGACTCAGGGGACCACCTGAACCTGGTGCTGCAATTGATAGACTTTGAGCAGAAGGTTCAAAAATGGACCACCCCGGTCCACCAGAAGAGGAACCCTGCAATGAGACTCTATATATTGACTGAGGAAACCGTCTTCAGCCTACTCTCTCCATTACAGACCGTTGTACAGATTTGTGTGCATCTCTCCTCTGTCTTGGTGTTGCAACCCCCCTGCCTCCCCTGTCCCCACCCCCTGGCTTAGTTGGATAACATCATATTTTTTGAAACCTAGTTGAATTCCCCTCCTCATCCCCCATCCCTCTTTTGTTAGTCCCTCCCTCAGGCGGTCTATATTTCCTTACTGGCTTCGTCATCTTTTTGGTTCATAACTCTTAACATCCACTAATAAAATTCAAATCTGTTCTTATCAGTTTAATTGATAATGACAACCTTGGTGGCATCACTGATGCATTAGAAGCATTCTTGGCACAGGGAGAGGGCCTCCAGGTTTGCTTCAACCACTCCAGGTATCAGCCTAGTATTGCAGTGCTGCTGAGCCAGATGCCTGCTCCCCTACTAGGGGAACTCCCCACTCAGATCCAAGAGCAGCACAGGCCTGGGCCTGGGGCCTGAGTCACTACTCCTGGGTGACCGCTGGGGGTGGGGAGGTGGGTCAGGCCCTATGCAAATTGGGGCCAGCCAGTTCACAGGGAGGCTGGAAGGGGCTTAGGCCAATGCATGGGTGCACACTCACCTCCCTGCCAGTCTGGCAGATGGCAGGCTGGGGCAGCCCCTGTTGCCAACAAGTACAGTGGCCTCCCTCCCTACCCCCCAGCCTCTCCAGGAAAGCCGCCTAAGACAAGATGCTGCCTTCGTTGAGCATTAGAAATCACCAGCACCAGCCAAAGCAAGAGGAGCAAGGGGGGGAAAGCCAAGCCAAGACACAAATAGCCAACCCCAAGAGTGAGCAGGCATGTGACTGGCAGGAATGAAGGAACAGGCAGCACCTCACTGGTTGCCTGCCTGCCAGGAAGCCTCCCCCCAGAAATGCAACTGTGCCCTACAATGCCCCACCCCACCACACACCTGCAATGCCACCCACAGGGCCACTGACTGACTGTGGCTTTCCTGCAGGGGAACCAGGCACTGTGGGACTGCCACCCAACCACAGCCCCATCCAGAGAGCCTTCAGCCCCTGCCATGGCCAGGCCTCATCTTAGTGGGCCAGGGCCCATCTTACCCTCAGCCCTGGTCCTCTCTGACCTGACCTCACTCATCAGGCCCCCTCGGCCCCTGGCCCTGATCCACCTCTGGCCCTGGGCAGCTAATCTTGAAGGCTCATATCAGGGCAGCCGGGGTGAAACCCAGCTGTTTCCTGGCTTGCCCAAGAGGGACCCAGGAGGATGGCAGAACAGGAGAAGACAGCAGAGCAAGATCCGGGCCAGACATGAGGGTGATCAATGGAGGAGAGACCCACAGGACTGCAGTGCTTTGAAAAGGTCAGGTACCTGAGGGGAGCAGGCCATGGGAGCAAGAGGTGGTGGGAACCCCAGGGTAGGTCAAGACCAGCAAGCTCATCATGGGAACTCCCAGCAAAGATGGAGTCCAAACCCTGGTATTCAATAGTTATAGGACTTGGATGGGGTCATGGAAGGCATAGGTAATTTTACATGCACAGGTGAGACATGGATGGGATTTATCACCTTCCTTCAGTAATTTCTTTTGGGTCACCCCAGGGTTATTTTGGACAGCCCAAACTACGTAGTAAGCGAGGGGGCACTTGATGTTTTTTTGTTCTAGGACTGTTTGCTTTGGGTGTGGGGAAAAAGGCTAATACTTGTCTAACAAAAATAACATGCATCATGTGCAAGGAGGAGGGATATATCCCTTGGGATTGCCAGACCTCATACACAAATAGAGCAAAAATGGGGAAAGCGGGGAAGGAGAGGGAGGAGGTGGAATCTGAGAATGAGTGTGAAAGTGATATGAAATGATCAATGGGAGACACGCACATCTATGGAGCTGGGTAAGGGGGAAGGAAGGGTAATTGAATTGGGGTCAGGGGTGGTTATTTGTGGAATGAAGCCAGTGGCTCAGTGCATTAGAAGGGATAGGGGAAGAAGGGGGTGGAAGAAGAGGTGAAGATTTGTTGTATATGGATGATGTCACTATAGTAGTTTGGGGTAGAAGGTCAGTGGAGAGAGTCTTGGGACATGTAGGGAGTGAGAAGGAGGCATTGAGAGACATGGGTTACAGGTGCTGGGGAATCATTTAAAAAAAGGGTTGGGGTACATTTTGAGATGAAGGGGAAAAGGAAGAGGGTGTGGGAGGAGTTGGGGGCATGGATACAGAAGGTGGTGGGATTGTGGGGTACAAGGGGATTATTTTGGGGGTGGGGGAAGGTGGAATTGGGCAAGCAGGTGCTGCTGCCTATTATTTTGTTTACGAGGAGGGTTCACCCTCTTTCATGGTTGCAAGTGCAATACATTTTAAAGAGAAGTTTGCATTTTTGTGTGTGGGGGGAGGGGAGAGGATGGCAACGGGGGGATTTGTAAGACTGGTGAATTGGGGGGCTGGGGTTACTCAAAATAGAGCTTTTTCTGTAAGTGCATATGGTGGCTGTGACTAAGGGAAGTGAAAAAGGGAGAGGGGTTATTGGGGAAATTGTTGAGACTGGGGAGGGCAGTTGTTTAGGGGTTACAGTTGTTGGCAATGAGATGGATGGATTTACAGGCTGAAAAAGAAATGATACATTATGCTAGGATGGGGTTTTGTTTTGTTTTTTTTAATATAGAGGGCAAAGGGACTAAAGAAGCTAGGCACAGAAGGGTGGGACAATGCAAAACCAGTATTTAAAGTAATAAGCAGGGAGAAGTGACAAGGTGATGGATGTAGGGGATCTATCATGGGCATAGGTGAGAGGTTTGGAAGGGGATAGTAGGTAAAAGATGGCATTTATTAGCAAGTAAGGGGTTGTTTTTATGGTTAAGGAATGTTTGCAGCTGGGGTATTATTAGGCATGGGGATATATGGGAAAGGAAGGGCAACTGAAGCAGTGAGTATGGCAAAATGTGAATTGGGAAGAATAGTTTGCCCCTACAGGGGATTGGATAAGAAGATTGGGGGCGGGGGGGGGGGGGGGGCAGCAAGTGTGGTGTCGAGGGATGACGATTATGATAAGGGATGTGTAAGAGGTGAAGCAGTGGGGATGAAGATAAGCCAGTTGTAAATACATACATACACACTTTTGTTAAATGTGTTACAGATAACAGAAATCTTTAACATGTTGGGTATATGATTTACCAATGTGTAAGGTGACATGGAACCAGGTTGTGCAAGGTATCTGTGGCTGAAAGATAAAGGGTTGTAGATGCTTCTAAATCTGGAGATGGTTCTGTTGGGTTTTGTGTTGCAAGGTGGAAAGTTTGGTTGAGGTTGGGCATTTTAAATTCGTTACCTTATTAATAAAAGAAAACCTGTAAGCATCCTGGTGGCACATGAAAATTATTGCATCTGGGACAGAACGTTTTAGGGAAAGGAAGGCATATAGTGTCTTTTGGGAGAGGCATGCAGAGGAATTAGCATGGAAGAGACAATTAACAGAACTGCGCTTTCAAGCCAGAGCAGACTCCCATGAAAGAGGGCTGTTTTAAGAACCTTCAATGATGTAATTGAACTGGAGGACATCCAACATTGTCTGGAGGCTAAAGTAAAAAGAGAGTCCTTTGGGTGGACAGAGCTTTCAATAAGAACAAAATACGGACCGGTTCACGGAGAGCTGGAGTGGCGAGAGATCATTGAGGAATCAAACATCTTCCTTCCAGCTTCTGTTTGGGTCCCCATAGGGAATATATCTATTATTTTGGTCAACCAAGGTGACATAGTAAATATAATGGACCAGGGCCCATTGAAACATATTGTCAATGGACAACAAGTTGCTGATGCAGTGGGATGGTGTATAGGGCAGGGGTATGCAAGGCTGAAGTAATGTGCAAAAACATGGTGGGAGGAGGGGCACAATTTTGAAGAGTGCCCCCACTCATAAGGAAGGAAGTGTCAGAACGGGAGGGAGAGAAGATGGAAGGGGACAGCAAGTCCCTGGTATCCCTTCAGAGGATGGAAACATTCAGTATGGGAAGGAAGATGGCTGGGAGAGTACTGGAGCTCAGGACAAAGATGAATTTATTTGAGGAAGTAGAGAAGCTGGCTACATCAACTGTAGAAATTGTTGTAGAGCAATGGACAGCCACAGTAGAGGAGAGGGAGGCAGGAGAAAAAGTGACAGGGAGTGCAAGGGGGATGGGGTTAATTGGTGTAAGTAACTATTTGGAAATTCTGTTGGGCAGGGAAAGCCCTTGCTGGAAACATCATGCAACCAACCAAAGAGTGAAAGTGGGGATACCAAAGCAAAAACGGGAAGAACAAGAGAAGAGGAGTGAGAAAGGAAAAGATATAGGGGAAGAAGCAAGACTGACAAATGGTGCAAGAGTGAAATCAGGAGGAGAGTCTGGGTGGGGGCAGCTTTTCTAATAGCCCATCAGCTATTGGAAGCTAGGCTTAAGCAACAGGGATGTGGAAGGTGGGGGTTGAGAAGAAATGGAGGTATGAGGGGGGAGGGGGGAGGACACTTGGGGAGTAAGACAGGGGAATGCATTTAATATTGTGGAACATGAGAAGTTTGCCGAGATGGAGGTAAATGGGAGGAGATTAAGAGGGTACTAAAAGTTAAAGGACGTGCTATTCCTCCAGAAGCATAGAATAGGATGAGGAAAAAAGGTGCTGGGAATATGGGGAGGGAGAGGTTTGTCTAAGACAGGGAAGGTAAAGCTAATCAAGTCTGTGATCTTACCCATCCTGCTGTTCATAGGGTGGGTATACCCTCCATCGTGGAGGCAAGCGAGGAGGATACAAAGGGAATTGTGTGTGTTTTTCTGGGGAAGTAAGGGAGAGAGGGTAGCACGTAGGGAGCTTTATAAAGCGGGGGAGCTAGGGGGATGGGGTTTTCCAGAGATGGAAACGTTCATATATGGGCACAGGGTGGCAGCATTAGACAGGGAGGCACAGAGAGGGGAAGGAATAGTGGGGAAATGGGTAAAGTACTGGGGAGGTAGAGTTTTGAGGAATGGGGGATATTTGGAGAAAGGTGGACAGGCATGTGGGCAGGGAAACCATCACAGCACATGGATAGGCTGGCGGCATTTGTCAGGGCAAAAGGTTTGGTAAAACGGGATGGAAGGATTACAAAAGGCGAGGGTAATTTTCAACACAATTAGGGAGGAAGATGGGTTAACGGATGTGGGGAATTTGGCATGGGAACAGGTGAGAGAGGTATGGAGGGGAATAGAAGACACAAGGTGGAAAGGGTTTCACAGGGAAATAGCGTGGTGTATAGTTAGGCGGGTGCTATCAGTCAGAGAAGTACTACACCGATGGAGGCTGGTGAGATCGGCAGAAAGCCCGGGGGAGTTCTGTACAAAGGAAGAAAATGGTTTTTGGGAGTGCACGTCTGCAAGAAGGGTATGGGGAAGAGTAGGGAAGTTTCTAAGGGCGATAGGGTGGGCACAGGGGGTGTCCTATGAGACCGTGGTTTATGGACCGGTGAAACAAGGAGAAAGGCAATGGGAAGTGCGGGTGATTTTGATGGGGATGAGGGTGCCATTATGGAAAGTGAGGTGCTTGTTGATAGGGAAGGGGGTATGCTTTACACAAAGGGAATGCGTACAGCTGGGGTATTATGAGATTAAAGACTACATGAAGGGAAAGGGAGAAAAGGGCAAAGGGAGTAGGGCATGGCAAGGCGTTCGGTGGCAGGAATTATTCCAGCCAGCCAGGATAGGGTAGGGAAAGAAAAGGAGGGAGAGAGAGGAGGGAAAGAAAAAGCATCGGGAAGTAGGGAAAGGAAATGCGTCAGGAATCAGGGAAGGTGAAAACCAAGTGAGGAAAACAGTAATACTGAAACAAAAACGAGTTGTGTATGCTATAAATAAAGACGTGTGGAAAATGTGGTAAAGGCAAATAAAAAGAAGGGAAATACGAGACCACAGAGAAAGATTTTGTAAAATATCAGGATGCATTATAAACGTTGAAAGTGTCCCAAGAACCTGTATGAGAGAGCAAAAGGTATTGTCATGGATTGCATTGCTGATTATGTAAGAGGAGGATCTGGTGATCCAATTGTGAAGAAATTGTGATGCAGAAAGGAGACAGGAAGTTCCCACGATTGTGTCATGCATTATTGATTCATGTATGATATTGTTTATTGTGAGATATTGACAAAAGGAGGCGGTGTGGAGAGATAAAGAAATATTTAATATTTTCTTAATAAAAAAATAGAAGGCAGAAAGCGTGCTGTACAGCCTACATGAAGATCAAAACATCCTCTAGCAAGAAACAAGTCACGGGGCATGTCATTAGAAAGAGCATTAAGGCAAAGAGCAGCGAATAGCGAGGCAGCAGGAATAACCTAAAGGTACAGTAGGGATCACCATTAAGATGGCTGCATTACCATGCCCACATCCCTCCTCTCAACATCCCATGGTGAAATCTTTGCATGGCTTCCACAGATCATCCCCTTCTCCACAGGGGCATTCTGATCAGGGTACCACTTCTTCCTCAAAAGAGAGAAAGACAGAGCTGGCAGGGACCACAAGAGGTCCTCTAGTCCAGCCCCTGCCCAAGGCAGGGTCATCTCTACCCACAGCACCATATTACTACTAGAACTAAACCAATGGCATTGTCACACCCACAAATCATACGACCCCAACATGTCCTTTTGCTTCACCTGTGGCAAAAGTAACCCATGTCCTCCTTCTGCAAGGGTTGTTAAAAGATGCTGAATGGCACACAAGGAAGAGGTCCATGCCTCTGCTACAAGAAGGCACTCATCCCCACAATCTGTACCCATCTGACCAAGGGGTAAAACTTCTTCCTGACCTCAAACTGGGTGACCAGCTTGACCCCGAGCAAAGGGGCAAGTCCCTCTAGCCAGGAACCTACAGGTTTTACTTGAGGAAGGAGTATTGGCAGTCTCCAGCCTTGGTGACAGTCGCTCAGTGCTCCTGAGGAAGGAACATGCCTACCACAACACACAGCAAAGGACAAAGAAAAGAGTCTTTCCCAGCCTCATGCTTCTGGGCTTCACTGGTTGCCTCATGAGACACAAGCGGAGTAAAGCATAGGCACAGTTACTCCTAGATCATTCCTGATCAATGTTTACCCGACCTCTTTTTCAACACCCCCAGTGATGAAGGCTCCACAACTTCCCTCAGCAGTCTAGTGTACTGCTGCGCCCTTTTAACAGCCAAGTCCTTACACCTATCCAACAGTAGCAAGACCAGCCCTCTGTTCACGGGACATGAATAAAACAAACCAAGCCTTTCCTGTGGCCCTCTTGATGACATCCAGGTCAGTCCCGAATGCCCTGCCCCACTCCACAGGCATTAAGAGGCACTGGAGCACAACTTCACCTCAAGCTCTCCCTCCTTGACCTCATCCTCTACCACCCGCTCTCATGACAAACTGCTCAGTTCCTTTCCTTCAGCACTATGCACATACTGCTGAGACATCAGCACTGTGCGCCACCATTCCCACGTATTCCTAACACAGATTTACAGTGCCCACCACCCCTTACAAGAGCTCTCTACAGCCCCTACACTCCTCCAACCACATATTTGTATTTCCAGAAGACCCATCATTACACAACATTTCTCCATACTCACCACCCCTTTTAGCATGAAGTGGTCAGTAAAGCTCGAGGGTAAAACATCTTGGGCACCATCTAAAATATAAATAAAAACATGACCACTCTTGTGCCACTCTCCACCCTTGTCTTCACTCTCTCCCTTTCAAATCAACCTTTTAAAAATGCCATCCACAGGGATGGGTCAGGAACCACTGAGTGTATGACAAAAGCCAGCAGAGGCCTACCGTTTCTGGTCTGGCTTCTGTTAGACTAGGAAGTGGCTTCAGGAGCTTGACTGCCTGGATGGCCTCATTGAGCCCAGGTGGGACCAGGCTTCTGCTCTGACCTTGCTGAGATGCCACCTGCTCAGGAGATAAGATCAGATTGAGAACCTGCAAGTCCAGGGCCCTGATCTGGCCTCCTTACAGTATATGCAGGCATTGTGCTAGAAGTGGGGGCTTTTGGGCTAGCCTTCTTTGGGAGGCTCTGACAGAAGGCTCGTACTAGGTCAGGGGCTCATGCATTTTCTGCAGGTTGCTAGAAATAGTCTGCCAGTCCATAACCTTGCCAGTCAAACACATTAATACCATTTCCTCCCTAACTTCTGGTTGTCAATGGTGATTTTTTGAGTTGGAATTCCTTATGCCCCCAGCCAAAGAGGATGGTTTGGGGACTGCCAGGAATAGGTTGTCTTTGTGCATAGCTTTGCCAGGGAGATGTAGAAGACAGGGTGGGCACGCAGAACATCAGATAGCTACAAGCAGAAGGACACCATGTTGATGACTGCAGAGATGGCATAGAGTCCTAGATACCCAAGATCTTGCTTGTCAGAGTTGAGAGGTGGCTTTCAGGTATTAGGAAGAGAGCGATTCTTTACTCCTACAATGGATGTGGAGCCCCCCCCCCCCCCGAGCACTGTTTGTAGCCTAAAACTAGACCTTCTTGGCAGGCTAGTGGTGGTACTTCAAGTCATCATTTATACACTGCAAGTGGGTTCCCAGTTCTGTGACTACATGGGTGGAGATGTTGGACAGGACTGAGGGGAAGTAGGGATGAAACCCACACTTGGCATCAAGGGGCTGCACTGGCTGGATGACAGATCCAAGTTGTTGTATGCAGATTTAGGCACGGGCAGGAGCACAAGCCAGTCGTGGTGATGGCAGTTAAGGAAGCCTCATTTAGTATTGCTCCAGCACCTGGTTCTGCCTTGTCTGCCAGTGTCAGCCAGACTAGAGCTCCTGCTCTACCCCCAAAAGGGACAGGAAATCCCACATGTTGGACATGAACAGAGGGCCCAAGACTGATACAGTACAGGTAAGCACCCCATGCAGCCAAAACAAATGTCCAAAGTTACTGGATCCAAGTTGAGTGGGATGCCCACAATGGACTACTCCATTGTAATGGGGTTCACCCTGTGCCTCACTAGGAGGCACCTCTCTTTGCAGAAACACTTGTCCATTAAGTTGTCCATAGCACCCAAGCCCACAAGGACTGACAGCTGTACTGCTAACCAGATGGCATGGGCAAGGTCCTTGTGCTCCACAAGACTAGCAGAGGCCCAAAGCTCACAGCTGGTTGTTCTAGGTCTCCCACAGATACAGTTCCCTGGATTTCTAGAGCAGTAGATCTTCCTGGGGCACCAGGAGACCTGGGATTGTGGTGTGGGGTCTGCTCTCATGGCCATCTTTTCCACACACTCCTCTGGAAGGCAGTGGTAGATCCACAAAGAGCTCAGTCAAGGGCCCCAAGCAAGCAGGGGACTCAACAGGAACAAGTTCATCCTTCAGCTCCTCACTAAGCCTCTGGCAGAATTGCCACAACTTCAATCACCTCATTCCACTTGAGGCCAGGGGCCTACCACTGACGTGAGCCACTGTGGGCTTTAGCTGGCTGCCATGCTGAACATTTTAGGGGGCTATTTTGGCAGAGATGAACTGCAAGGGGTGGGCAGGTGCCTATGGGACTTCTTCCCTGTAAGGCTTGGATGGACATTTGAAAGACTGAAGCCCTTGAGGAGCAAGGAAGCCCGGGTCAGGACTTCTCCCTGCAAGCAGGCCAATCATTAATCCCATCTTGGCCTGGTCTGTGGAACAGATGATGGGGCACAGTGGAAAGAGCAGGCAACGCTGATCCAGGAATCCCAAAACACTTCTTTGGATCTGGCTCAAGTGCACTGGGAGTGGGACTTGTGGTAGCAGCAGCAGTCTTCTGACAGCAGGGCCCCAGCCGAGGCTCAATTGTTGCTTCGTCTCTTGGGGATGGTTTTGCTCAGCATTTGCCAGGCTCCAGCCTTAGCCTGTGCCCCTTCCAGGCAGTCCAACAGCTCTGGTTTTTCCCCTCTAGCTGTTCAAACAGTGCCTGGAGCTGCTGAACTGCCTGCTGGAGATGGGCCATCATTTCTTGGGATTCAGGGGGTTGGAGGGCTTGCAGGGATTCTCGGGCAGAACGGAGTTTGTATTTCTACTTTGGGTCCTGCCCCACAGCTCCAAAAAGACTGGTCCAGGTAAAAGGTTGGGACCGAGGCATTGGTGGTCTGGCCTAATGATTGGATACTTGAAGCATGGAGGGCAGTCCAAACTGGTTTCCTAGGGACTGGGGGTATCAGGGGGTCGGTACTGGAACTGGAAGCCGCTGTCAAGATGGAACAGGGCCAAAAGCTGCAGCCAGAGACAAGGTACTCCCTGCATCTTCTTCCAGGGTACCCACAGATTAGTCCAATTGGTAGGCATCCTAACTGGTCCCCAGCATGATGTTCTCCCACATCCATTTGCACAGTGATCCATGTCTGAGCCAAGGCTGAGGTAAGCCTCACTACCCTTCATGTATCTCATGGGCTCACCCGGGATCCTGTTACCGGGGGCCATAAGTTTCTCTTTCCAGAGGTGATGATGTATATGGGCACCTTGGACTGGAGGGGAACAAAAGCTCTGTTCAGTCAGCTGCCTCACAGCTGTTGTCCAGCACCTTCAGGAGTTCATCAAGTCACCCTCAGAAGCCAGGAGGTTTAGCTTTTGGTCCTGGGCCCTTAGTAAGCCTCCAATGGTGGGACTTGGGAGGCAGCCTCATTTCAAGTTCGGAACAGCATTTCACCATTATGATCAGGAAGTGACAGTGTAGCTGTTGTAGGCCTTGGGGACCATGTGTGGACATCTGGCCTGATATCCCAGCTCCTGGAAGACGCATGGCTGAGGCACTGAGCCAGAGGCCTGCACTGACCTCCACGTGGACACCTTGCTGTCTGGGTGCTGTCGTGGGTCATCAGCAGCCAAGGTGCATTCAACAGCCCTCGCTGGACATGAAAGCTTTCTGGTTCAGGCTACAATCCACCCATTCACTGCCCAGTCCATGATCTGAGCTGTGTTGTGGCCCAGCATATTGTTTACATTTAAATATGGTGGAGCAAAGGGTGATGGGCCCTTCAGGGATGCAGATGGTCAGGCTCACTGTTTTTGTGGATGAGCCAGGTCATTACCTTCTTCCAGGACTTGGCCATGCAGCCAGAACTTCCATCAGGTGGCCAGAGACATCAGCACAAGGCCGTCTGGGTCCCACTTCGTTAGCTGGACTCAGTGCGGTCTTGGTCTGGAGCTGTAGTCCATGTCCTGCTCTAGCCTCCACCTCTTCCAGCAGGAGCTTAGCTTGGCAGACAGCTTGAGGGTAACTGGCAGCAAGGGTCCCCGAGGCAGGTCTGCAGATCACATTGACAGGCAGCAGCCTTCACCATTGAGGACACCACCATAGTAGGCAGTCTCTCCTGCAGGGACTGTGCAGGATAACCTGGAACCCACCAGATCTCACTGCCTTAGGGAAGACTGAACAGTCTAGTTTCTGGATCCCAGAGCTGGTTGCTGATGTGCAGGCCAGAGCTGTGGTCAGTAACTGGAGCCACACAATGACAGGTGCAGACAGTGGTCCTTGCACAAGTTGGTATTGGGGATACTATGTGCTTATGCTAATCTAGAGCAGCATAATCTACACACTACCAAGCCATAGCCTGGGGAAAAAAAAAAAAAAAAAAAAGGAAGCAAGTCTCTTGGTTGAGGGCAACAGTAATGCGCTAGACGAGGAACAAGGAGTTGTCTCTCGGAACGTGTTAATAGTAGCTGAAGGCAACAGCTGTAGTGCCCCACCACCTATTTTTATATAAATAGCCAGTTAGTCTCCAAGTGATAAGGTGTTCTTGCTAACTCCATATGGTAATCCTCCCTTCGGGCCCATCATGGCCATTCGCAATTCTTAAGCCATACTACAATAGCATGGCTCAAGCAGGAGGCGTCCAAACTGTTTCTAGGAGACCAAGTGAGCCTTACAGATATTACCATTGTTTCATCAGTCAAGGAAAGGAATAAATCAACTCATCCAACTAAGCCAAAGCAAATAGAGCAAATGGCCTAAATGATGGCATACTTAAGTA
Source organism: Alligator mississippiensis (assembly GCF_030867095.1). NCBI lineage: Eukaryota > Metazoa > Chordata > Crocodylia > Alligatoridae > Alligator > Alligator mississippiensis. The sequence goes on from NC_081824.1 coordinate 449,951,206, forward strand.
GACCATCCCAATACACAGCATCATGCCTTTGGCTTGAATGCCTTAGTAACAGCAACTGATCTAACCAGATGCATCTGTTAGAGGAAAATATATCTACCCACGTGTCCAGTTCCTTGGAACAAAGCTTTTTTCTTTTCCATAATTCTAGCAGCTTTGCCAGCATGGACCATAAGTCAGAGGCGAGAAGAACACACAATAGGTGCAGGCAACAGCAGCAGCAGCGTTCCACGATGGTGTGGGGAAAGATACAGTTCTGGAAGGGAGGGTTCTGCATCTTGCACAGAAAGGTGAAAACCCCACCTAACTGACACCTTCACAATCCATACAAGAACTGCTTTGCTTCAGTTCCAAGAGGTTCCAGGGAAACCAAGCAATGTCAATAAAAACAGGTCACAGCCTTTGCGATGGTACTGGAACAAGCTGTCTCTAAACACAGGGCACAGACTACAAGGGAAAGTTCGAGAACTTCCCAGATTCTAAGCCAGCTGCTGCCAGTGCGTGCTACCTCCCTCCCAAGTTTCCCCAGTTGGTGCAAGTGAGAATTTGTTGTGCACTTGTGGGTTGCTGGACATGCACTGCAACAAGCATGTGTTCTCTTGCTTTGGCATGTAACAATAAGGCATCGGACTGAACAGGTCACCTGCTCCTTTTCTCCACTGAGGGGTGGCAATTATGGGAGCCATGACTGTACCTTAAGTCTTTGTCCAAGCCTGCAAAAGAAGTCCTGATCCCTGAAGGGCTGCAGGCTCATCTCTTCACAGCCTGACAAGTCCCAAGGTTTGGGGAACAGGTGGCTGGCCCACTGCTGGAGAGAAGAGCAGTTGCATGCGACTGGTCTCTTGTTACAAAGGCACCTGGGATGGCTGTCCATCTTCCACTGCCTTAGTTAAGCAACAGCTGACAATTCTTTGGTCAGTCTGTTCCATGAAGTTTCCAACTTCCAGCAGACTACAGACTTCCCAGGTCTCTTCACCCAGCTTCAAAAGCCTATTCTGCAACTCCCACTTCAGCAGTTCAGGCCTGACTTCAAGCTGCGAGGCTAGAGATGGAAAGAGAGAAAAAGAGACAAGTGTGTCAGTAGCGTTAAGGTGGTTGTTACAGCCTTATGAATGCATGAAGCAAAGGAACTTTATGCCTATGAAGCTAAATATACTACAGGTTTTAGTGGCCACAAACTGGGACTCACTTCACTGGCCATGGCCAGAAGCAGTCAAGTCTGTTTTGTATCCAAGATCCGAATCATCCCAACCAGCAGAGCAATGCCCAGGCTTTCAATACATGAACAATACAGGTGCAAAGTTCAGATGCGGATGGACATTGCCCAGACACAGGATTTCTGTTTTGGGCTCACTGTAGCACCACTATGGGTATGTGTGTACACGTGTTTTACAATTAATACGTTATAGTACATATATTAATATGTTATAGAAAATTGTATCTTTCTTCAAGGAGTATGTGTATAGTCCTCCCCTGCCATAGAGAAAAAGTATTACGTGTTTTCACAAGATTTTGCACATGTACCAAACTACCTACTCCTGGACAATAAATGCAGTGCTCTAGGGTGCTTGTACACATGCCAAAACTAGCCTTCAAAAATTTCATGACAATGTACATTTTAAAGCAAAATATGCTGTGAACAGTATAGAAGGAGAGGAATTCAAGGCAGGTATTTCAGGGCACCTTATGAAATACACCTCTCCTTTGAAAAGAGCTGCTAGGTACTTGGTTGCACTGGGCCCCAGGGGCAGTTGTAAGATCTGTAAAGGTGGCAGGGGAGGGGGAGGAGGGGCTGCCACGTCGCTCCATAACACAATGACTGTTTCTACAAATGATAAAGAAACTAAAAGCCTTGCTAATATGCTATGGGTCCAACCCAGCCTGGCCACAGACGGAGCAGCTCTCTACACTCCCACATACGCATCCCTGAGACCCTCTGCAGGGCCCCAAAATGCCTCCCTCTGCCCTTTCTGCACTGCCCTGCCACCTGCAGTGCCCCTTGCCTCTTCCACCCACCATCCCCTCTCACTCCTCCAAGTCCTGCCCTGCCTTCTCTCCATCCCATAAATCCACTATATCCTGCACATATGCATCCCACCATATCCCAGCTCTCCTGACTCCTCACTGCCCACCCCCAGCTCACTGAGCCCTCCCAAGCATTCAAACCTCATTGTAGCTCCTCATATCCCCTGGCTGCCCCCCTGCCCACAACCCCTTTTCATCCACCCAAAGTCTTCTCCTGCCTCCCAGCCTCACCCCCCAGCACCTCCACACCTCCCTATACCTGCAGTGCCCCAATCCTTCCTCCCTATGGGGCCTCCTGCCCCCCAAAGTCCCCTTGTGCTAGTGACCAACCCTCATCCTGCAGATGCTCATGGCCTTGCAAGTCCCTTCTCTAGAAAAAAAACAAACAACTCTCCCGAACCCTTTCCTTCAGAGACCCTGACCATGAGGCATGTGGGGACAGGACTTCCCCCTCCCCCCACACATCCTCCCTCCTCCTTACACTAGGCCAACTGGCTTCCGTGCTCCACAGACAGAGACTAAGCTATCCCTGGTATCCCAAATGTATCCGACAAGCAGCATCCCTACTGGGAGAATCAAATCCACCCATCCACCTCTGCCAGGCAGCGTTTGCATTATAGCTCAAAATACCACCTTTCCCTTCTATATTGCATGTGGGGGCAAGGAGGTGTGTGTGGGGCTTGGTTGGGAAGTGGTTGTGTGTGGGTGGTGTGCAGGAAGTTGTACAGGGTGTGGGCATGGTGGGTGGGGAAAGACTATGGATGTGCAAGATCATACAGGGATAGTCCCCAGACACCACAAGACCTTAGATCTGCATTCAGGGGCAGACGGTGTGGACCGACTGGCAAGATAGCATGCAGTTCCAGATATGGGCATGATGTTTAGGGGCTCCTCCAAGGGAGGAGGCAATGGGCCCAGTTTGAGTTTCCTGGAAAAATACATTTCTCCTTCTCCACATCTATAGCAACATAACATCTATCATAAGCGTCCCTTTACATACTTTACAAACAATTTTAACTCCTACATAGCCATTACTACCAATGCACCCAACTCCCTCATACCCACCCACAGACTTTATCCTAGTTCAAAAGCCGGAAAAGCTAAGAGACTATTTGGGTTTCACATTGGCCCAGGACCTTTTTGCTTTCTGGTACTGTTGCTGCTGTGGTGCAAGACCTGGTTCTCAGTCACTCATTGGCAGGTTATGGGAAGCAATATAAAAAGTAAGTAAGAAGGAAGCCTATTTTCATATTTTCTGGTCCACAATATGCAGATAGGTACAGAAATAAATCATCTTCATGTTTACCCACACGTTGCAGTGAGTGAATGAGAGTCATGTCAAAATTGAAGAGGGAGGATCTTCATTACACACTGATGTTATAGAAGTGGGAGACTGCTCCCTAGCTTATTCCTGCAGACGTATGGCTGAAAGCAAACAAAACCCCGGGGCATCAGGACCACAAGCCTCCAGACTTGGGCCTGCACATAGGATGCCTGCCAGAGGATTTGGAAGCATCTGAAGCCCCAGGCAGGGGTGGAGGATGCTTCCCAGTAGCAGAGCCACACATGGTTCTTGAATGACTATTTGGAATCAATTTGGCTGATTTGACTTGGGTCACATGTATTTAAGAAAATCTATTGGCAAAGCCTATTTTCAATCCTGTCAAGAAGGAAGTGATTTAGTGGGCTGTCAGGAGACTCCCTTGTGTAGGGAGGTGCCAACCGCACAGTCCCATGCCTCGGTAAGGTGGCATACCTAGGGGGATGGTGGACTGAATTAAGCCCCAGGAGAGGCAGTAGCTTTAAACTTTGCTACAACTCTGCAGGATGCCTGCTGATGACCCTGGAACCTGGTTTTCTCTGGTTAAAATAAAAAACAAGCCAAAACCCACATTCCCTCCCTCCCCCTATTAAAAGGAAACGCCACTAGTACATATATTAGTGATGTTTCATTTTAATCATGGAAAGAGACAGATAATGGTTTTGTTTTTTGGTTTTTTTAAATAAAAAAATTGTGCGTTTTTTAAAAAGATTTTTTAAATCAAAGGAAAGCAGGATCCCTGCTGATAAGGAGCAGAGTAGAGATGTGTCACATCAGTTTACATCTGGGCAGCCAAATTACGTTCCCATTGCAGTCAGCCAGGGCTACTCATTCCATGACCTAGAGACTCAGTGTCTTGTCTTGAGTTTACTCCAATCCAAACTCCACAGCCAACCCTGGTGTTGGCAGAATTAGGAAAAGCAGAGATTACAGAAGGGCTCTAGCGGTCACATTTCAGAGGATTGTTTGGTTTTCCAGAGCTGACCGACCATTTCTCTTTCCCCAAACGTATTTTAGAGCCCTGGTCTTGGTGGCCTTAATCCAGCCTTACAAAGTGGTCAGGAACATTGTCCAGTGCAGGCTAAAAGAGCACGTCTCTCACTCTCATCTTCACATTCAATTCACATACCCCAGGGTAGTAGGACATGTAGGCAAGAAGCATTTTTCAAGGTTGCATGAGCATGAGCGAGCAAAACCCCAGGGACTTCCTGTCCAGACAAAGCAAATCAAGCAAAGGAAAAAAAGAAAGGGGGTGGGGGTTGTAGGGAAATGGCTGCTCACCCAAAGTAGTTTTAAGCAGAGAAACTCAATGGGCTTCTGAGTTTGGCTGCTTTCTAGCTATTCATGCAGCTGAACCTGACCAAACATGCAACAGGAGGCTTGGTCTTCCTTCCAGAAAGGACAGAACAACCCTGCGGTGCTAGCTAGTTCAAGTGCCTCAGAGCACATCCCTCTGACAGCCTGCTGGGTTGCATTACCGGGGCAAGCTGTATGCCCTCAAGGCCGGGGTCCTCAGCCACTTGCTGCTCAGCTAAGTATTAGCCTTATTCTCCCAGCCTCCACCAGCACACGTCTCTGAAGTGAGATCTGCTCCAATAGGTTGTCTCCTCCCACACCTGGCACAGAAGCAAGAAAAAGGTCCACCATGCTAGTAGTTCAGTGGTCCTCAGCAGCAAGCATCCTGGTTTTCTCTAGTGAGAAAGAAAATGCTCAAATTTTGGATTAAAAAGAAAAACACAAAACCCCAAAACACACGTTTTTCCATGATCAAAAATGAAACAGCACTTTTGTTACCTCTCAGCTCTGTGCTCTTAGGGAACCCTGGCACAGTGCGCAGCCTGTCCGTCTCACCAAGGACTCAGCCCCTCCACACCTCTGCCTGAACAAGAGCCCATTCCAGGAAGGACTTCCAAGAGACAGTGAAGATGCAGTGGGAGACACACCTAGCACCCTCCAGACAAGAAGGAACCAACTCCCCGGGTCTCATTTGCATCAGAGATCAAACCGGATGACAGCCCATTTAAATGGGAGATGGGACAGGAATGCGCCATATTCCTATAGCTTTTTGGGTCACATTGCTGCGCTTCATTCTATTCTAGCTCACAGGTGACACTTCCTAACCAGTCTCTCAATCACAAGTTGGTCACAGAACTGTCATAATGATAGGTGCTTCATTACTTTACCTTAGGAGTACACTCAAGACTGCTCAGCATGACAGGGAGCAAGTGAGCTACAGCCTTTGCAGAGATTTAACTGCAGGGCAGTCCTAAGGAGAGGATTCAGACTTGAGGTGCTGCTGGGACTGGAAGCTTTCAATCTACCCACTAGTGCCTGGTGGAAACCTACTGCAGGATCAATCAACAATAAGAACTGGTATGGCTGGCCATGGGCACAGCAAACCCCTAGACCAGGGTTTCCCAGCCAGGCTGCTATCAGAAGTGATCAGGCAGGTGTACTGCAGAGGTTTGCCAGGGCAATTGCTACAATCAGTATGATGGGGAATGCCTCAACAGGTGTGCCATGGAAAATGTTCATTAATTTAAGTGTGCCTTGGGCTGGAAAAGGCTGGGAAATATGGAGGTAGACCACAAGCATCCAGGTGTACAAGCCAGTCAGCTAATGGGCTGAACTTCCTGGAACAGTTCAGCAGTAGAAGATAATGCAGTATCAGTTTGAGCCTGTTTAGCATTTGGGCTGACACCAAGCTTTCCTGATTGGTCCTCTAAACATCCCAGACTGTACAGCTCTTCAGCCCGTTTGCAGTTCTTCAGCTCTGAAAAACTCCCAGATACTCAGGAGGTCAGTGCTCAGGTGCATCTAACACACCTTCCAGCTATGCATCTCAACTTGCCTTCAGAAGCTCAACAGAGCCCTTGCTATCCCAGGATTTTACACCTGCACCTCCAGAAATGTTATACATGTCACCCACTGCATCAAGTGCCCCGATGGAAAATAAGTGGGAGACCAAACAACAACCGCACACCAAACGTCTCTCAGACAAGAATACTCAACTCCCTGTGGGAGCACGTGTCACACAAGAAAACCTCTCTCCCCCCAGCCTCTCAGTTCTGATCCTCAAAAGGAATTGACAAAGCCCCTTTCACAGAAAAGCCTATAAAGCTTCACTTCATCAACCTACTGGATCAAAAAAAGACAGAGGCATGGACTAACGTGTCTGAAATCCAATGTCTTCATTTATAACCTGCCTAACTTGACTCCCCAGATACCTGTCCACCGTTTACCAATTTCATTCATTCCCCTTTCCCTACTTATTACCTCTCTCTCATCCACTGCCTCCTTACTGTATGTAGTCATTGACTGGCTTTCTTGCATGCATACCAGCCTCTGGCTTTACTATTCAGTCCATCCAGGAAGAGCACACACCAACTGCAGATGCTGCCTTAGCCTGAGCAAGGGTATTTATACCCTAAAGCTTGCAGAAAAGACTTTTTCCAACTATTTGAGTTGGTCTAAGGTATCAGATTTACCCAAAGAACCTTGTTGCCTCTTAGGGGTATAGGCTGTAGCTGTGTTGGTCTATGTACCTGACCTTTTACACTCCTCTTTCCCCTCTTCCTCCCCCACCCTCCTTTTCTACCCTTTGTCTTCCTTCTTTCCAGCTCTTTTCTTTTTAAGAGACAAGTCTCTTTTCTACCTTGGGAAACTACTACTGTAGAGTTTCCCTTACTTCTGCATGTTTCCCCCCACATCTTGTCCCCACTCTAGCTTTTGTTTTTCTAATTTCCACTTATTCACCCACAGCCCTTCACACACTTCAAGCTTTTCATCCCTTGCTGTTCTGAGACTCCCAAGACTTCTGATGCTAGAAGGACTGTGTCACCTGAAAGCTTGTAAAGAACTTCTCTTCCCCAGCAACTTAGTTGGTATAGTAAAAGATACCACATCTAGCTAAAGAAACTTGCTTTTAAAAAGCTCAGGAATTAAGTTTTTCAGGGCATATGAGTATGTATTAACATGAAGAGCAAGTGGAGGTACAGAAAATTCAAAGCTGACTAGATTAAGCAATCACAGGATATCTGCACAGAGCAAAGGATTTAACTCAGGTTCCAGGGCTCAGGAAAATAAGTAACACTGAACCAGAGCTCTAACTAGTCCTGACACCAGCTCCACCACCAGACCAAGTTTCAAACTTCATTGATACCATACTGTCTAGACTCTTCCAGAAGCCTCCAATTGTCCTGACCTATTTTCAGGAGACAGATTTCAACACAAGTTCAAAACATATAGTACCAGGGTAAAGCAGAGCATAATTATAGAACAGGTCTCCTTCTTTCAAGGAGAAAGGGATCAGTAAGTAGTCACAGCATACTCAAGGAAAAGAACTAGCAAAAGGGAATAGAAGAGCATCTAGATAGCATCACATTAACAACTACTCAGGTAGCAAGAAACAAGGGGCTCTACTCATGCACAATTCACACACGCAAAGTAAAGGAGATAAATATTGAGAAGAGCTACATACCAGTAAGCAGAGATACTGTCCACCTGGCTCTGAAGGTCTGAGAACTAGTCAGGCCCCTGCAACCTGGGCTTGCACAGGCACAGGTCTTTCCAGCTCCTTAACACATCACCCATTCCAAGCCTTCCTCAAACAAAGACAAAACAAACAAAAACCAAAGCCCAATCCTTCAGCTTTAACAAGCAAGACCCATCCAGTCATCCTTTCTTCCTCCCAACTATTAAAGCCACCCCAACCACCTCCCTTATGCTCTCTCAGCTAGCCCCTTTACTGCTTCCAGCTGGTGAGGCACCCAGGGGCCTGATCCTCTCCACCTGCACCTCATCACCAATTCAGGCTGTCTGCACCTCTTAACTCACGTGGTCCCTTTGGAGAATTGCAGTAATACTTCTTGCTCATTGCTGGAAGTCCAATACTATGTGCTCAGTGTATTTTCACTGTGAAATTTGAGTCACACTAATTCATTAGGGGTTATTTGGCCTCTAATTTACTTCTGGCTAATGTCACACACATTACAGATTGACTAATGACCTGCTGTAGTCTCATGGCACACCTTAAATGAGCTGGTAATTCAAACACATTTCCTGACCACCTACTCCACAGCACAAGGGGCTAGGACCCTCAATCCAAACTGGCAGAAGGAATAGGTATATTCCCAAGATTCCTCCTGTACAAATTAGAAATTGCAAAGGCGCAGCTCATCTGGTCCCCTTCTGCTACTGCTCGAGTGTCTCCCTTAGGCTAGTGTCCCACTCACAACCAAAAACATTTGTTAGCAGTTCCTACAGCTGGCCAATACAAGGCTGTGGTTATCTACCACAACTGAACACAATTGAAGTCAGGGCAGTCACTGTAAACCTTCTGGATCAAAGCAATCAGCTCCCAACTCTTTTCAACAAGAGGCTTCCACTCAGTGGGGATCTTTCAGTTATGGCAACAAAGGCAAAGCAAAGGACCTTTTCCTTTATGTGCCAGATGTTTGTGCTGTAAGAAAGGAAGTGTTTTTAGATTTTCCAGCAAGAACATGGAGATGACAAATTGCTATTTCCATACAGAAAAAGGAAAAAGGCCTTCAGTTTTCTGAGAAAATAAATGTGTAGTGCACATGCACTGCCACCAAGTCTTCTAGTGCACATGCACTGCCATAAAGAACTATCTTTTTATCAACTTTAATCTCGTGACATGGTGTAGCTGAGGTCATCCTTGAACAACAGCAGTCACTGAAGCACAGTTTAACCAGGTACAGCACAGCACAATTTCTGCAGCCTGGACCGTTTGCTTGCTCATTATGATGGTTTTCTATAGCTGGTTTATGAACACTTCGTTTATCAGCATGTCACAGGCAGGAGCAGCATCTTATCTAAGAATTTATAAGCACGTTAGATGGAATTGTTTTTAAATCGTTACCAGTACAGCAACCCATTAGCCTTTTTTGAGCTCATGTCATTTCTAATAGATTCTTTATTAAAAGTTCTCCCAATAATGTACTAATCCTCTGTAACATGTTAATAGTTGAAACTGTAATACAAGTGGTATGGCCCAAAGTGAAAAAAAATTAGTACATCTAGCGTATCCATTGAAGAATCCTTTTCTTGTTCCCTGAAAATAGGGGGCAGAAGTGAACACCAAGAGACTTCCCTGAGGTTATTCTTACAACACACTTTCAGTATTGTACACAGAAACTAATTATACAAATGACCTCTTCTGGAGGGGTTGGAGATCCGCAATAAGCAGCTGATTGATGTGAGCTTTTTGGATCATCATGTCTTGTGGATGGAGGTGGGCATTGGGGAGGTGGTCAAACAAGGGAAAGGGGTATGGAAATTGAATGTTTCTTTACTAGACAATGTCCAACAGTGCAATGCCTTCCAAAGGGCATACCAGCAGTGGCAAACTTTGCAGCCATTTTTTCCAACATGGTGGGACCGGTGGGTGGAAATTAAGGGGCACGTGAGGGAGTGGTTTGGTGGAGTGGGGTGGAGGCGGGCATGGGGATAAAAGAACGAGCTAGTGCATTTGCAAGGGGAAATCCAAGAACCGTGGGAAAGGTTGAAAAACGGGGAAGTGGTGCAGAAAGAATGGGAAAGGGCAAAAGAGGGGGTGAAAAATTGTTTCCGGAGCAGGATGAAAGAGCGGATGTTCCTGGCAAAGGCAGAGTGGGTGGATGAGGGGGAGGAATGGGGGAGGTATTTTGCTTTTCAGATGAAAAGGAAGAAGCAGGTGATTGTGGGGCAGGGGTTGTACAGCGGATGGATGGAAGATGCATAAGGGGTTTTGCAGGAGGTGACCAAGTATTACAATGAGTTGCTCTGCAGGAAACAGGAGCAGTTGTTCTGCTCGGCAGGAACAACTGGAGAGTTTGGTGGGGGTGTGGAAGGGAGAGAGGGGTTCAGTGGCAATGTGTAGGGGGTGCATGTGCACTCCCTGACTAGCAATGCTCTCCACTTGGGCAGGGGGAGCAGGTGGGAATGCCGGTGCCCGCCCTGGAAGCGCTGGCCGATTGCTGCAGCGGCTCCCAGAAGCTGTTGCAGGATCAGCTGTGGGGGGCCCCTCGGGCAGCAAGGTCTGCCATTGGGGGGATCCCCCCCAGTCGGGGGGAACTGGTCACAGAGGGGGCATGTGCCTCCCCCTGACTAAAGCAGCACCAGTTGCTCACGGAAGGCTTGATAAGGGAATTGATGGAAAGTGAGATGCTGGGGGTGCTGAGAATGACGCCGTTAAAGAAGACACCAGGAGTCGACGGGATCCTGGTGGAATTTTACTTGAAATTCTGGGATTTACTAAAGGGGGGTCTATTGGCACTGTTTATGGAAATTATGGACCAGGGCTCGGTAGGGGAGGAGTTTGCACAGGCTGTTGTGGGTCTGAGCTATAAGAATGTGGAGTGGGACCACATTAAGTACTGGAGGCCATTTACTTTATTACATTTGGATTATAAATTGTTTTCAAATATCTTAGCGACAAGGTTGGGGGATGTGCTACCACAGGTGCTGGGTGGGGAACAAGTGTATCTGGTGGCAGGGTGGCGGATGACACAAGCGCATTGGGTACTTCAGGATACGTTGTCATACATTGCTGACTGGAAGTGGAACACTATAATTGTGAGCCTCAGTTTGCAAAAGGCATATGACAGCATTGGGCATGGGTTTTTGTTTCGGGTTTTGGAAGGGATGGGGATGCCAGGGAAATTTGTGGGCTCAGTCCGGGCATTTTATAGGAGGGCGATGAGGGGTTTCTTGGGGGAGGCATTTGGAGTGGACTCAGGGTAAGACAAGGGTGTCCGCTGTTGCCAGGTTGTCTTTGTTTGTGCCATTGAGCCTCTGGCGCAGCAGATCAGGGGAGACATTTTGTTATACATGGATGACACAATGTCCAGGGTGAGGGATGAGGTGTCCCTGGAGAGGGTGATGAAGCAAATGGATGAGTTTGGGGAGGTATCGGGGGTGAGGGTGAATGTGAGGAAGAGTATTGTCTTGGCTGTAGGGAATTGGGGGGATTTGGGGAAATTCAGATTGCAGGTGGAGAGGGAGGAAATGACGGTACCGGGTGTATGGATGGGTACCCAGGGGAAAGGGAAGTGGACATGGGAGGTACTGGAGGGTAGGGTGAAACACGGTGGAGATGTGGGGAACACGAGGCTTATCATCTAGAGGGAAGGTGAAGGTTATCAAACAGTGCCTGTTGCCAATGATTTTGTACACGGGTATGGTGTACCCCCGATCCCGACTACAAGCCCGGCAGGTTCAGTGGGCTTTGTGCCTCGTCTTTGCAGGGGCGGGGAGGAGACAGAGAAAGTGGCTAGGACACAATTGTGTAAGGAGGAAGGGCTGGGAGGATGGGGTTTCCCTAACATGGAAGTTTTTGTTTATGTTCATTTCCTGAAAACGGTGGTGAGGGAAGCAAGGGGGCACCGGGGATGGTTTCAAATTTCTGTAGGTTCTCGGAGGGAAGATTATTACAAAGGTTGGGGTTGTTTGGGAGTGGGTGGAGAGGGGTGTAGGCCTGGCGGATGTCGCTTCCTGATGCGCGACTGGGAAATTTTATTACAGGGCAGAGCTTGGACGGGCTGGGGCTTGAAGGGCTGGGGGGTGCAAAAAGGCTATTCAAATTCGTGAAGGGGAAGGAGAGGATGACAGATGTGGGAGAGCTGGAATGGGAGCAGATAAATATGGTGTGGAAAGGGGTGGTGAGGAGGGAACGGAAAGGGGAGCATGAGGAGCTGGCATGGAGGGCAGTGTGGAACATCTTGCTGGTGTGACAGGTGCTCTACCATTGTCACGGTCTCCCAAGTGCCCACGGTCACCCAAGTGCCCAAGCGAGATTTCGGATCAGCCCAAGTTGGTGTCACACATGTGGGACTGTTTTTATGCTCAACAGATGTGGGGACGGGCAGTGATGTATTTGAAGAATATGGGAAGGGGAATGGGGTCACATTTGAAAATGTCTTGTATGGGTTATCAGAGGGGATGGATGGGACGTGGGGGCTGAGGGTGTCGATCACATGTATGAAAGTAGCACTGTGGAAGGTGCTCTGCATGTTAGCACTGAAGGGGCTGTGTTTTTCCACATTGACGTGCTTGCACTTAGGGATCCGCGAGTTGGAGTTTTATAGCGGTAGGGATGGGGACAAGAGGGAAGAAAGGGGTGCGAGGTTGTGGCAAGGGCTGGACTGCAAGAGGTTGTTCCAGCCCTGGATAGGTATTGGTTAAGTTGCGGGAAGGCACGCTGTGCTGGAGTGGGTGGGTGAGGGCTTTATGTGTGGGATACAGAGGGGAGGGTTTTTGCGCCTCGCATTTTGTTTTTGGCATAAGTGCCATATGACTGAAGAGGTACGTAAAGAAACATGGTTTTTGTTGTTGTGGGGACATTACCACCGCATCTCGCTGGCTGATCCTGGCTCCTGTGCATGTTTTAAGTGGTATGAGACTTCACTTATCATGTCTGTGCTATGTAATCCTTGACAGTTGTCTGTTGTAACCTCCTCTTTGAGGCCTCTGTTGCGGTCATTTTTAAAATGTCTGGCTTTGTTTGCTTTTCAATAAAATTATGTTAACAAAACAAAAACAAACAAACAAAAAAGCCTGGCAAGAGAAACACAATGTATCTCTATCTATGAGGGCAGGTTTCTTTAAATGCCTTGGGGATAACTGCTCTCCTAGCATGGTTTAGTACCCACTGAGGTGGTGGGGCTTTAAGCCCACTTTATGGAAATGGGATGCTCCTCCCTAGCTTGTTCCTGCAGCCATAGGGCTGAGGACAAGCAAACCTTGGGGGCATCCAAACCCCAAGCCTTTGGACTTGGGCCTGCACTTAGGATGCCTGCCAAAAGACATTGGAAACATCTGAAGCCCCTGGTGGAGCTAGAGGATGTTTGCTGGTTGTAGGGCCACTTATGGTCCTGGACAGACTCATGGATTTGGACTTGATTTAGCTTGGAACATGAACAATTTATTTTTTTTTAAAGACAGATCTAAAGGTGAAGTCTGTACAGACCTTAGTAGCAGGCCGTATGCAAAAAGCAGTGGGGGAAGCTGGAGGAGAAAGTCTGCTGCTGTTTCACTTCTATGCACCAGCAGAAAAGGCAGCAAGGCTAGCTTTCTTCAAGAAGCTCGCTGTCTGTGGGGGAGGGGGAGGCCAGCAGGTGCTAATAGGTGACTTCAGTTGTATCACTGAACCCAGGGACAGAAAAGCTGTGGGAGGAGAGGGGGAGTAGGAGATGGCAAATTGGACAGTACTGGGCGGTTTTTGGGGACATGGATCCGAGAAGAGAGCATTAGGGATGTATGGGAGGAAGAGAACATTTTCAGAAGAATAGAAGTAGGAGAAAGAAAAACTTCACGGATTGAGTTTGTTTTTGTATCCCAAGGAGTAGTAGTGGAGCAGAAAGCAGTGGTGGACGTGGGTTTTTCAGACCACAGGATGGTAAGAGTAAACATAGGGATCAGGGGAAACGGACAAAAGGGAAAGGGGGTGTGGAAATTGAACACAACTTTACTAACAGACGACAAAGCGTGTAAGGAGTTTGTGGCAGTATACAAGGGTTGGACAACAATCAAAAGATTCTTCCGCACAAGATGGGAAGGGTGGGTGGTGATAAAACAAACAAGAATACAAGAATGGTTTCAAGCTCTGGGGAAAAAGAAAGCGAGGGAGAGAACGCAGGAACTCACAAAGAGACAAGGGAAAGTGCAAGTATTACTAAAACAAGCAGCACAGGGGAAGGCGGTGAATGAGGAACTAATGGAAGCAAAACGCAAAGTAGAGGTGTGGTTCCAGAAGCGTACACAAGAAAGAGTGATTTTGGCAAAGGCGCCATGAGTGGAGGAAAGGGAACAATGGAACCAATACCTGGCATCACGGTCAGGAAAGAGAAGGGAGAATTAGGAAAGGTACAAGTAGAGGGGGAGCAGTGGATAGAAGTTCAAAACGAAATATTAAAAGAGACTACAAGGTTCTGTGAGGAACTATATAAAGCAGGAGGACTGGACTCAGCAAGGAGAGAGAATTTCATGGAGGGATTAGAGAGCAGGATAAAGAAAAAGAGCAGAGTGGTTCAGAAAAAGACGTTGCGGCGCAGGAGGTGGAGGGCAACCTAAAGGCAATGGGAGCAAATAATCGACGGATTACCAAAAGGGTTCTACTATGAATTTTGGAAATGGGTAGGACTCAATCTAGTAGAAATTTTTATGGAGATAATGGAAAAAGGGGAGGTAGGCAAAGGTTTTGCCAAAGGGGTGGTAGCACTCTTACATATAAAGGGTGGGAAAGAAACCCTTCTAAACGTTGATTATAAGTTATTCACAAAGGTGCTGGCGAAAAGAGTGAAGTGGGTTTTAGAGCAAGTGATAGGGACAGAGCAAACATGCGCAGTCCAAGGGTCACACACACCCATTGGTTAATAAGAGACTTGTTGGCATGCTGTACAGGCCATAAATGGGATGAGATGTTAGGGAATTTGGATCTGGAAAAAGCCTATAACAGGGCTAACCATGAGTTCCTGTTTAAGGTACAAGGCTGCTCAGGGTGGGGGGCAATAGGGGCAATTTGCCCCAGGCCCCTGCAAGGCAAGGGCCCCCCGCCTCAGCTCCTGTGTGTACCATTGGCCCCCGCCCCAAGACATTGCTCACCAGAATTGTTGGTATTTTGTTTTCATAAAAAAGAGGAAATTGGTGTATTAAAGTGTAAGATGACATTGATTCAGTCTCAACATGAAATCGTGACATTATGGGACCCGCCCCCAACCATGAAGTAAATATTATAAATAGTTGCGTGTGAAACAAATGCTCATTTGAGGCTTAAGTGGTGGTCGCATTGATGTCCAAGGGGGAGTCTAAGCCAATCATGGTAAGGTAACATCTTTCTTTATCTACGGGTAGCAAAAGAGACAAGATTGATCAGGCAGGCTTATGATTGGCAAAGCCTAGGGCCTAGGCGAAGTAGCCCTGGCTACAGAGTCTGTTGTGAAGAGAGAAGGAACAGGGAAGGCTTTAAGGAGGGATCCGTGGCAGAGCGGGCCTGTTGTCACAGAAAGACCTCCAGGGGAACGCGTTCAAGGAGCGAGTGAATGTAAGCTCTGTGTGTTCTTAACGGCCAAAGTCAGAAATGAATTTGCAAGACTATAATAATGAAAATTATACATGTATTATTGTCTTTATATTTGCCATGGAAAATAACAACGTTAGACAGAACACATATTCCGGTCCACGTATTTCCCCACTTCAAAAAGTACTTAAATGCAAATTGTCTATGTAACTCTTGGGGGGGAAATATTGAAGTCCAGCTTGATTGAAGAAGCCTGTGCTGCAAACTGCAAATCTTGCTTTCGAGTATTGCAGAGATGACTTGCTCTCTTCTGGTCCTTCAAACAACAGCAGTTGCTTACCAAGGCCCATAAGAATAAGAACAGTCTCACAATGCCCTTAATCAAGGGATTAAAGGCTAAATATACAAGTTTAGTCTCCAGCAACAGTACAAAGACAATCCTCCTTCCTCTGTCTACTCTCTCTGCAGTAAATTTTCTTTTTCCTTAAACAGGGGCAGTGTTACTTAAAATTGCCAATAGCTCAAATGAAGAGCGAGACCTTAAAAAGGGGGATAAGGCAAAATGCTGTGTTTATTGATTACATGAAGCAGATACATAAGCTTGGACACACCAGTCATACAAAGAGACATACAGACAAAACCCCTCCAGTAAGATGTTATAGTTAACAGAAGATGTTACTCAATATTAGCACTGGATGGCCAGGTCCAGGCTTATTGAGGGTGATAGGAGGGGGGGAAGAACAGACATGCATGCCCTTGCTCCATGAGGTTGCAGAGCGTGGCTTCCCCATCTTGGTTTGTCTGCATCTCACTTCTATAGGGATTTCAAATCTCTGTGCAGCCTCGGGGTTTTTCCATGCTCAGTCTTTAGGTCATTCTAGTGTATCTTCAATGAGGTAATTCCAGTCATTGTGTAGTTGGTATATTTGCCTGGAAGCATTATGTTCTTGAAGCATTGTGTAGTTCAAATGGCAGGCAAGATATGCAGAATTCCTTCTTCTGACTATCTTCTTTGAACTTGATTGCAGATGAGTTTTTCAGCCATCCATTAATGAGCTTAATTAGTTTACTGCCTGGTAACTTATACATTGGTGCCTTGTTGCTTGTACAATCAGTTAAATCTTCTTCTATTTTCATGCAAATAGTTACCATTCTTTCACCATTCACCTCTCTCACACAGACTCTCACGTACACAGGGCATATGAAGTTCATCTACTCATGTCAAGGACGGAACATGCACAAAATGGAGCTTTAGTTGTTCATACAATCATAGAGGTTGATCAATTCAATACTATTATCATTTTAACATAATAACTAACATGCAAAAATGCATACTACAGCAAGGCCTGCTTATCCTCTGCTACACCCACAAACCTGAACCAAGTACAACTCAGCTTACGGGGGTTACGTGAGCACCAGCTAAGATTTCCAGGTAAGGTCCCATTGGAGAGTAATTTTCTGTGGCAGTTACCACAGGGACAAGGCCTAGGAGTGGTGTGAGGCCAGGCCTTAAGGGAGGAACTCTTCCTTCCTGAGTAGTGGAGGAGGCCAGCCAGCAGGCCACAGCCAGAAACCCTGTGACGCTTCACCAGGAAATGTTCTCTAAAGACCCAGCCATCTGGGGGCATCTCGATATGTTGCAGAGGGATCTAATTGTGTCCAAGGGCCCACCACCCAAACCTGCAAGCTTCCCACGTGATTCCTCCAAACAGTCATTCCCTACATCTGTTTTCCGCAAGACTAATAACAAGAGCGTGAAAGTGGACGGGCTCGTGTGAAGCCACAAGCCAGCTGGCCTATTCTGCTTTCCATGCTGTCTCTTCCAAGATCAGAACAAAAAAAATCAAGCCCTGTACCATTGCAGATTCTGCCATGGGGGTGTGAATGATAACTGGAGAAAACTGTATGACAAAATGAAGAGTCACAAGGCCAATTCTGGTCGTGGAAAGATCTTACAAATGCTCTTAGTGGAAAAGGAGCCATTGGTAATACTCTTGAAAAGGGTATACATTCAGAGAAGGAAAAGTGGTGTAAAGTGTTGTGAGGTCTGGTTGACATTATGCTGTTTCTAGCAGAGCGAAATTGGCTGTTCTGAAGATCACATTCTACCCTAGAGCATGTCAACTGAGGCTTGTTCCTTTCTACGGTACAGTTCATCAGTAAATACAATCAAGATCTGAACTGCCACCTCAAAACTATTACGGAGCATTGAATGACTGGGGAGAAAATGCAAGCACACTACATGTCCTGGTGTAGTCAGAACGAGTATTTGGAGGTGTGCGCCAAGAAAGTACTAAATATGATTCTTATGTACACGAAAAAGATGGAACATGGGATGTGCCGCAATGGTTTCTGAAAATGGTGGACTGTGATAAAGAAAGGAGTAGACATCGTGGAGCAGATCAAGAAAGTATTGGTGGAGTGAAAGGTAGAGTTGCAGGACTGTAGAGGCCAAGGGTATGACAATGCTTCAAATAGGTCTGGGAAATACCAGGGCGTGAAAACTAGGATACAGGATGAAAATCCTCAGGCACTGTTTACCCTGCAGTGCACACTCTCTAAACCTATGTGGTACCCAGGCCATGGAAAAGAGCCCTGCATTGAAAATGTATTTCAGAAATGTACAGAGTCTGTACGCTGTATTTTCATACAGTCCTGCAAGATGGAAAATTCTTCAGGAAACTGCAGAACTCTCTCTTCATTGTGTGTCAACAACTCAATGGGGCTCGAGAATCGATGCTGTTCACCCCCTTGTGAAAAATCCTAAAGGGTTGCTGGATTCTCTCTTCAAAATTGAGGAAGAATTGGACTTGACAACAGAAACCCAGGCTGATGTTTCAATGAGAAGTTTCAATGAGACTGGATGCAATGCAATGAGAAGGATGCATCGTTCGGACTACAGTGTGGTACAAGTCTATCAATAACCAAAGCAAGCTTGTCCAAGGATCCAAGCTCACCATGGAAAAAGGGCTGCAACATGTCAAGAGCCTCCTGAAAGAAATTCAGTGGTTGAATAATTCCTGACCAAGTCTTCTCACAGAAGTTAAGGTCATCGCTGAGGGGCTAGGTGTCACCACCAAATTCAAGAGAACACACAGAAGAATCCAAAGGATGAAGCCTGTCCACGATGAGCCAGCCAATACAGAACACACAATCTCTTCCCTTGAAGATAGATTCAGGGTTGAAGTGTTCATCACAGCCATGGATATGCTCCTCTCTGATCTCTGAAGCCTAGCTGAGACCATGAAGAAACTCTCAAGCTTGTTCTTACCCATACTTGACCCACCAGCTGTTGCAGAGGATGAAGAAATTACAAAGTTTGCAGCGTGCCTGTCCACCACATACCCAAGAGATGTGAACAAGGATGAGTTGCAAGAAGAACTTTGCCTGTTTTACAAAATCAGAAAAGACTCATATTTGTGCACCTCTGGAGGAGCCATGGGCACTGCACTTGAGTTTTGCCACTGGATTTATGGCAAAGATCTAGAATCTGTGTTCCCTCAAATATGCATTTGCTTGAAAATGCTCACTGCTATCTCTAGTGGGTTATGGAATAGAGAAAATCCCACACAACTTACTGATTAGTTTGATGCACTGGCTGGGGGAGTAGTTGGTTAATTGCACGATTTCACAATGATTACACACTTAATTCATACAACACAATTTTATTTCAAATTTCTTTGCTACACATATAACACTGCTTAGCTTTAAGAAATACCACAAACATTAAAAACACAATAACTACAGATATCAGAAACAATGCTCCAAATGCACTTCCTTCCCAAACAATGCTATAAGAATTAGTATTACAAAAACAACTACAATTACAACTAAAAGTTAAATTTGAATCAATACTATTATTTGCATAATATACTTACCATCCTAGAATTCCAAGAAGCCAAACACCTAAATATGGCTTCATTCCTCAGTAGTACAATTTAATGGGTTGGCCTCAGTAGTACGGTTCAATGGGCTCACCTCAGGATTACAATTCAATGGGCTGGCCTCAATACTGATAGGACTAAGTCCCCTTCCTTCAATCCCTTTCGGGCGCTCTGCGGCTTCAGCGTGAACTAAGAGATTTGTGTTCACAGAGAGGGTGGTTCAGGTGATCGGTCTGATCCGGCCTACACTTGCGATTCTTCCTTCGTCGTTCTGCAAGTGAGGTCACCTCCAAATTGGGACAGTAGGTTACAGTTTGTATTGAGTGAGTTGCCGTCTTGGGCCCCTCCTACCCAAACCTGTCACTACTCCCAAATTTGGGCTCAGATCTTTCTTAACAGATTCTTTTGCTTGGTAATTAGTTTCTTTTGTTGACCATTTTAATTACTTTGAGGAATTTCCTTTCTTTCCAATTTTTTAAAAGGCTCCTAGGGTTTGATCTCTCAGAATGTGGGATGTTTGCTTAAGGGTCATTTTTATGTTCACTTTGTTAAAGGCCTCTAAAGATAAAATTCAAGAGTTAAGACTTTGAGCAAAGTCAGGACCTTCTGCACGTAGACCAAAACAATGGCCTAGATAAGAAGATAAATCTTGTCGTCTTCCTGAACTGGCTAATGGGCAACTATTACAAACATTCAAACTATTTCATTCAATATGACAACTGCCTTGCCAGTCTCTGTTGCATCTGGGGAACACACTTCTAGTAAGCTTAAGATTATTAAGAACTACCTGCACTCAGTGACTGGGGAGGATAGGCTGAACCATTTGATCATTATGACAGGGTGCCTGAACCACTCTGCCACCGGCAGGAGGAGAGACAAACAAGAGAGAAAGACTTACCTCGAGGAGCAGGAGTAGCCGTGGCAAACCCAGAGACGCAAAACGCCACACTCAAAATGACCGGAGGAGTCAGCTGGGGCCGTGGCAGATCAAAGGCTGCCCTAGCAAACCCAGCCTCTGGGATTCAAGCCTGGGAAGAGCAAAATGATGTGGGAAAAGAAAAAGGAAAAAAAAGGAAACCACACCAGAGAGGAAAAGCAGGAACAGCTGGGTCAGATGGGTAGCGAATAGGAAGCTGCCACAGCAGACGCAACTGGAAAAAGGAAGATTTAAGGGATGCTGAGGGAGGGTCCAGGGGTTGGAGGAAACAAGGGAACAGAGAGGAGAAGAACAGGAGATCAGTGAGCAGATGAAGAGAAAAGACTGACCCAGAAGCTAAAGTGAGACCCCAACTCGCAACTTACCTGGCAAGAGCCAGTGAGAAAGTTGATCCAACAAAGAGGCTCGATTAGCTGTTAAGTCCAGTACCGGGGGGTGGAGAGAACCACTCCGGTGACCTAAGGGGAAGAAGAAAACATAGGCAGAATTACTCTCCAAAGGTGGGGGACAAGAGAGTGGGCCCAGTCGCAGGAGGGTGACGGGGGAACCAGAAGAGAGAAAGATAGCTGACTTGGGCCCCGTGCGGGGAAGAAAGGGGCAAGCAGCCACTTAGAAATGGGCCCTAGCCAAAGGTGCTTCAAACGAAGGAAGGAATATTGACCTCAGGGGCAAATAACAATGCCCAGAACATCAGGTGTTGTGAGGACAGGGGATGGGGATGGCAGAGCCCTGCGAAGAGCCGCTGATACCCTGAGTCTATAACCATTCTCACTTGTCTCCCAGGAGTGTCTAGACGTATCTCTCATAACATCGAAGGCATGGCAGGTGGTCTACAACAACGAGACACTACTATTCCAGTCGAAAGGCAACGTGACTCTGGGCAACACAACATTGACCCCCTTACAGTGGTGCATTGGCCAGGAAACAGAAGAGACCCGACATAACTGTAAGTCTTGACTAACCCAGCCCTGAGAGATGGAGGACCCCTCCACCCAGCTACAGGATACCGGTCCCGCGAGACTGGCAACAAGCCCACGAAATGAGGGTTCGGATTATGCAGGCTCAACAGGTACAGCTGAAGGAGCTGATTTGGGTTTGGGCCCAAGAAGCGGATGCACGGATAGCTGCGCTTACCCGACAGCAGGACTTGAATGAAAAGATACAGGCCCAACAGGCTGCAGTGTTAGGAGCCTCTGAGAAGTTCAGGATCCCCAAGATGACCATCAAAGACAATGTGGAGGCCTACCTGGAAGCGTTTGAATGAACAGTGATCACAGCATGCTGGGCCATTGGGCCCCAGGGTGGATATTTAATTTGTTATGGGCCACCGAAACGCTGCACCCGATGTGGGCTGGAAGGGCACCTGGCTGCATTTTGTAGTCTCACCATTTATTACAGGTGCAGTGGTAATGGGCACAGAGCAGCTGTGTGTAAGGAGAAATTACAATGTGACCTTTATGTGGTGGGAGTGGGCGGTAGGACATGTTTGTAGACAGTATCCAAAGTCACATGTGAATCGTGCTAGAGAACCTGCAGAAGAGGGAGAGAGGAGTGAAGAGGAGGAAGAGACCAGGGGCAGTGGGTCGGAGCTGGGCATTTTTACTGTTGAAGAAACACCCAAGGCTGGAACCCAGCAGGACTCCATCACTGAGGCAGCGAAACTGCTAACTGAATCAGAAAAGGATGACCAGATGGAGGAAGTTTTGCAAAATGTTGACCATGCTGAGTTTGCTGGGGAGTAGAAATGGGGTTGTATGAAGGAAAGGGAGGAACAAAAGAGATGTTTGAAGGGTGAGGGAGAGGGATGTGGAGGGACAACATATGGAATTGGATACAGCTGCTGAGAAGGGAAAAGGAAATGGGTTGCAGAAACAAAAGAAAACATAGAGTGGGACCCTGAAGCAAAAGCCAGTCAACCGCCAGGCCAGGGCCAGGGCTGTTGGCTGTACTACTGACAAGGTGGGGTGAGCAACAACAGAAAAGGGCTGCATTCTACAGCGGTCCCTGCCCCTGAGGTTAAAGGAGCAAATTATGGGCAGGAGTAGGTTATAAAACCATTACACAGCCTGGTTCCCCTTGCTCTGACCAGAAGCCTCTGTGCCATTATAGTGGGGACCCCTGTGCTTTGCACAGTGGATGGCTGCAGAAGGTCCTTGTGCTCCACAAGATAAGCAAAGGGCAGTTGCCCACCATGAGTTATTCTACCTCGGACAGATGGGGCTCTCCATCTCAGGATCTGTTGCTCTTTCTGCTCTTCCTGGGGCACCAGGGGACCTAGGATTATGGTGTGGGGTCCCTTCTGCCAGGCCATCTTTTCCAGACACCATTCTGAAAGGCAGTGGTTGATCCACACAGAGCTCACTCAAAGTCCCCAAGCAACCACGGGATGCAACCAGCACATGTTCAATCCTTTAGCTGAAGATTTTAGAGGACTATTTCTGCAGACCTGAACTTCAGGGGGTGGACAGGCACTCCTGCTACATATATGGGACTTGGCTTTCAAAATACCCATCCAAGCCTTTCAGAAAAGGACTGAAGGCCTCTAGGAGCAGGGAAGTCCAGGTCCATACTCCCCACTGCAAGCAGGCTAAAGATTAAGCCCCATTGTGGCCTGGTCTGAGAGACCAGCGAGGGGACACAGTGAAAACAGCAGGCAACACTGATTCAGGAATGTCAAAAGGCTTCTTTGCATCCTGCTCAAGTACTGTGGGAGTGGGACTTTGGCCTCAGCTGGGGCCCTGCTGCCAAAAGCAAGTTCTGCTGCTGCCTGACAGCTCATCTTTGGGGAAGGCCTTGCCCAGCCTTGCCCTGTGCCTCTTCCAGGCAGGCAAATAGGTCCCGTTTTTCCTCTTCAGGTATTCAGTCAGGGCCCGGAGCTGCTGAACTGCCTGTTGGAGATGGGCAATTGTTTCCTAGTTTTCAGGGGCTCCAGGGAGCTTTTGGTAATTCTCAGACAGAGTGGAGTTTGTAGTTGCACTTCAGGGCCTGCCCCACAGCTCCAAAAGGACTAAACTGTCAGGGACTAAAGCATTGGTGGTCTGACCTAGTGATTAAACACTTGGAGGATATGGGCAGTCCAAAGTGGTTTCTTAGGAACTGGGGGTACAGAGGGGTCTGGCACTGGAACCGGGAGCTGCAGTCAAGATGGAACGGGGCTAAACGCTGCAGCCACAGACATGGTACTCCTTCTACCAGGATACATGCAGATTAGTCCAGTTAGCAGGAATCCTGCCTAAAATCCCCAGCATAATGTTTTCCTGCATCCATCTTGCACAGTGATCCATGTGTGTGAGCCAAGGCCGAGGTACGTCTCACTACCCTCCAGCTAGCTTCTGGGCTCACCCTAGATCATGATACTGGGGGCCACAGAAGCTTCCCTTTCCAGAGATGAGGTAGTGAGGTGCGCTGGACTGCATCGAAATAAGACCTCTGTCCAGTCAGCTGCTTCATTGCTTTTGTCCCGCACCTTCAGGAGGTCATCAAGTCTTCCTCAGGGTCCAAGACATTTACATTCATCCAGGGCCCCTGGCTACCATTCTGATGGCAGGACTTAGGAGGCAGCCTTGTTTCAAGTTAGTACAGTCTGCCTTGTGCTCTTGTGGGATGCTGGACACACGCTGGAGTAAGCATGTGTTGTCTTGCTTTTGGCATGCGACAATAAGGCATCAGGCTGAAGATGCGTCACCTGCTTCTTTTCTCAACTGGGCAAGGATAATTAAGGGAACTGTGACTGTACCTAAGTCTTTGTCCAAGCCTGCAAAAGAAGTCCTGATCCCTGAAGGGCTGCAGGCTCATCTCTTCACAGCCTGACAAGTCCCAAGGTTTGGGGAACAGGTGGTTGGCCCACTGCTGGAGAGAAGAGCAGTGCCATGGGACTCTGGTCTGTTGTTACAAAGGCACCTGGGCTGGCTGTCCATCTTCCACTGCCTTAGTCGAGCAACAGCTGACAGGTCTTTGGTAAATCTGTTCACAGAAGTTTCAAACTTCCAGAAGGCTGCTGACTTCCCAGGTCTCTTCACCCAGCTTGCCAAGCCTTTTCTGGGTCTCTCACTTCAGAACTGCAGCTTGAAGTCGGGCCTGAAGCTGTGGAGAGAGAGACAAGTGTGTCAGTAGAGTCAAGATTGTAGTTAAAGCCTTATGAATGCAAAAGATGAAGGAACTTTATGCCCATGAAGCTAAATAAGCTACAAGTTTTAGTGCCCACCGTAAGTGGGACTCACTTCACTGGCGATGGACAGAAGCTGTCAAGTCTGTTCTGTACCCAAGATCTGAATCATCCGAGCTTGCAGGGCGATGCCCAGGCTTTCAGTACAGGAACAATACACATGCAAGTGCCAGTTCAGATCTGAAGTTCCCTAAACATAGGATTTCTGTTTTGGTCATCATAGCACCAGTATAGGTGCATATTTTAGATTCAATACATTATAGTAGATATATTAACATATTACAGAAAACATCAAATCTTTCTTCAAAGAGTGCATGTATACCTCCCCCCACACCCTCAATAAAGATAGAGAGAAACAAAGCATCAGGTGTTTGTACAGTTTTGCACATGAACCAAAACTAGCTGCTCCTGGACAACTAACTGAATGTTTTACTGTTTTTAGTCTGGGCCAAATCAACCAGTCCTTCTGCTCCAGGTCAGCAAGGCAGCACACCAGGAGAATGGAGGGCCCTGTACTGGTATCACAGGGCAGGACTGTTCCAAACAGCACTATGAGGAAAGGCCATTTTGCTACAGCAAGTGCTTTGCTTGTTCTCAGTCTCTTGAACTGGTCTGGGGAGCTCAGTGCAGCGATTCTCCACCAGGGAGCTAGCATCCTGGGGTGCCTTGAGAGCCTTTCACAAGGGTCACAGGGGACCTCACCAGGTCACACTGTTAAAAGTGCAAACATGACTCATTAGATAAACCCAGAGATTTCAAACAGGAGCACACAATAGCAAAAACATCCTTACTTCTTGCAGTCTTTCATAGGGCTTTGCAACAGAAAGCCGGCTTTATTGTTTTTCCAAACTTGAAAAACAGTATTAAAAAAGCTGACATTTACTGAGACGTACCTCGTGTCTGAAGAGGTGGAGAATCACAGTTCTGGCATCTCAGGGGCAGCAGTTACAATTTTGGGGGCACCAAAATGAAGAATGGTGAAGTATGATCCACATAAGTTCAGGAGGCGCAGCGAATCCTGCTGCATCCCCATCGTGTCCTTTGTCTCATTCGCATTCAAATATTGGCCGCCTCCTACACAGGGAACACGCAGGTTCATTTGGCGGTAGGGCTGATTCTACTGACTTCGCTAGAAAACCGTCGCCCCATCCACTCGTCTGCCCCATTCCCCGAGATCGAAGACCAGGGCTGAGAACGTGTTGGGTGAAAATTTAGCAGGGTCCAGGATTCCAGCCCCCGGCTGCCTGCAACCCCCGTATCTCGCATGCAGGGCCAGCCACCTTTACAGCGTGTGGAGACAGTATAAAATAGGAGGAATTCGAGCAGGTATTTCAGGGCACCTTATAAAGTACACTTCTGATTTAAAAAGAGCTGCTGGGTACATGGTTTCACTGGGCCCCAGGGGCAGTTGTAAGATTTGTAAAGGTGGCAGGGGAGGGGGAGGAGGGGCAGTTAAGCTGTGTGGTGCATCATTCAATAACACAGTGAATATTTTTCCACCAATGATAAAGGAACTAGATGCCTTACAAATTCAGTTTCTAATCCAAGCAGAGAAAGAAATCTAGACCTTGGGGGGTCACTGCCACGTCCAGGGGGGGCAGGGGCACATAATGCTAGGGAGGTATAGCTGTTACCTTCCCACCCCAGCCTGGCTGCAGACAGAGCTGCTGCTCCCAGCACTCCCACATGGGCATCCCTCAGACCCTCTGCAGGGCCCCCAGTGCCTCTCTCTGCCCCGATACGCTGCCCCTGCCCCTGCCATCTCAAGTGCCCCTTTCTTCCACCCACCAGCCCCTCACATCCCTCCAAGTCCTGCCCTGCCTCCTCACTAGCCCATAAATCCACTGCTTCCTGCATAGATGCACCCCCTCATGCCCCAGCTCTCCTGACTCCTCACTGCCCACCCCCCTCCCCTGGGCCCATCCCAGCACCTCCAAGCATTCAAACCTCACTGCGGCTCCTCACATGTCCAGCCTCCTTCCTTCCCCACAACCCCTTTTCTTCCCAACTTTTCATCCGCCCAGACTCCTGCTGCACCCCGGCCCCCAGCCACCCCCACACCTCCCTGCACCTGCAGTGCTCCAACAATGGGGTCCTCACCAAAAGCCCCGTGGAACTTGTGAAGGCCCCCACCCCCAGACCCTTTCCCTCTGGGACACTGACCATGGGGCACGTGGGAACAGGGCTCCAGCTGCTTCCCCCCAACCGCACCTCCTCCTCACGCCAGGCCAACTGGCCTCTGCCTTCCACAGACAGAGACTAAGATATGGCAGCATCTCTATTTGGGGAATCAAATCCACGCACCCACCTCTGCTCAAAATACCACCTTTCCCTTCTATATTGCAGGTGGAGGGCAAGGCGGAGGGGGTGGGTCGGGAGCAGGTGTGCGTCTGGTGGGGTGTGCGGGAAGGTGCAGGGGGGGTTAGGGTTAGTGGTGTGCAGGGCCCTGGATCTTCACTCCTGGCACAGCGCAGCCCACAATCTTGCCCACACGTGGCAGCAGCAATCTGCCCCCTGGACCCACAGCGCACAGTCCTGTGCCCCTGCAGCGAGCGGCACCAGCACCCCTGTGCTCCCGTCCCTTCCTCCAGCTGAAGCCCCTGCCCCAGCCGCGGGCCCTCACCTACATTCCCACTCGTGGGCAGGGAGAAGCTGCATGGTACCAGGAAGGAGCCCCATTGAGGAAGAAGCTTCTTGTTCCTGCAGCTGCCTGGCTCCAGGCTGGGGCTGGTCAACCCAGGCTGGGGGGCCGAGGCTGAATTACGGAAAGCACAGAATACAGCAGGTTTTGTTTGGTTTTCCAGGGCTGATAGACGGTTCTCCTTCTCCACATGTATTTTCGAGCCCTAATCTTGCTGACCTTAATCCAGCCTTGCAAAGCGATCAGGAACATTTTCCAGTGCAGGGTAAAAGATTCAGTCTGTCACCCTCATCTTCACATTGAATCCACACAACCCAAAGGTAGTAGGACAAAGAGGTAGGCAGGGTTTTGCAAGGATGCATGAGCATGAGTGAGCAAA
Source organism: Alligator mississippiensis (assembly GCF_030867095.1). NCBI lineage: Eukaryota > Metazoa > Chordata > Crocodylia > Alligatoridae > Alligator > Alligator mississippiensis. Next base: position 449,978,574 of record NC_081824.1, read on the forward strand.
ACCCCAGGGGCTTGCTGCCCAGTCAAAGCAAAGCAAAGCAAGCAAAAAAGGTATGGGGGGCAGGGTGGAGGGGGAGTTCGTGAGGAAATGGCTGCCCACTTGTAGTGCGCAGGTTTGTTATTACCCTGAAATAGAATAGTTTTTTGATAGCATACTGTTAGGTTAACAATAATTTGGATTATTAAGAAGTATTAGCTTTACAGCTGAATACAAGGCATGACCTGTGGCCTAGCAGTGCAGCTGACCACAAGGCAGAATGATAGCTAAGCCTTTGCTTGTGTCAAGTAATCATTTTAACTGTATTAAGCATTTTCTGAGTTAAAAAGTGGATCTGTGTCTGTGTGCTGAAAAATCAGCTACAGCAAGAAGCAAGATAAGACAGGGAAGCCATTGTTCTGGGTGCAGTGGTTGTGTCCTTGAGAAGTATCTACTACTGTGTAAGGTTTTGCTAACATATTATAATGTTACTGTTAATTAACATTTAGCTTTTAAAAAGTGCTAGTTCAGCTTAATAGAAATATGCTGTTACAAAGGTTTGTAAAGCACCGCCCAAGTAATGCTTTTGTTAACCCTGTAAGTCTTGCCTTATTGTAAGAAGTACAAAAGATCGCCTCACCCTTGAGGGGGGGCCATTTTGCCTTTTGCTGGTTTTATGGTCTTTGCTCGAGCAAATAAACAGCTGTCTTTCTTTACCCGCATTGTCTGTCTATCAAATTACAGCTAGACAACGAAACTTAGGGAGGTTTCTCCCACCACACACCCAACTCAGTTTTAAGCACTCAAGCTCAGTGGGCTTCTGAGTTTGGCTGCTTTCTAGCTAATCATGCAGCTGAACCTAACCACACAAAAGGAGGCTTGGTCTTCCTTCCAGTGGGATGGAACAAGCAAGGGGTGCACATCTGTCTGACACCCTTTAGGTTGCATTACCCAAGAAAGCTCTTTGCATTCAAGACCATGGCTTTCAGAAACTTGCAGCCCAGCTAAATAGCCTTACTCTTCCAGCCTCCACTAGCATAGATCTCTGAAGTGAGATCTGCTCCCAACCGATTGTCCCCCACTCCTCCCCTGCCTGGCACAGAGGCAAGAGAAAGGTCCATGCTGGTAGTTCAGTGGTCATTAGTAACCTGCTGAGCTAGTACCAGAGATGAGCACTGCAGACAGCTTGACATTGGTTAACACTTGCCTTCTGTTTTTAAGTGGCATTTAGAGATTCAAAAGCTTTAGGGGATACAAGACAGCCCTAACTCCAGAGAAGGGGGAAAGCCCTAAACAAGTGAAACCAAAACCACAGAGCACACTAGCAAGCAGCACCTCCCCTCCCACCCCAAACACACAGCTCTAGGTCATCTCAGGCTTTCATGCAAGCTGCATGCTTTCGTGCTTAAGTTCTTCTGCCCTTGCTTGATTTAAACCAGGAGCAAAGCACTTCATCTAGACATACCACATGACAAGTTTTGGAGCCCTGTTGCAGGGACTTTTGTAATAACGCTGTCTTGCTGAGAAACCCCATGCCTTTTAACCCTGACTTTCAAAAGAGTCTTAGTCCCTACTTGCCCAGCAGTAGACGAGTTGTTTCCAACCTGTGAAGTAGCCAGCCATGCTTCACAGGGGGTACCCAGCTTCACATTTCCTGAAGTTGATGCTTCTAAGGTACGGGGGGAAAAAAATTATACCATGACAGCTTTTTGGGCCATGTTGCCCTGCTTTGTTCCATTCTAGTTCCCAGGTGTGATTGAGAGATTGGTTATGAAGTGATAAGTTAGTAACAAGTGTCATAATGATAGTTGCTTATTACTTTACCTTAGGAGTACACTCAGGACTGCCCAGCATGACAGGGAGCAAGTAAGCTAGAGCCCTTGCAGAGTTTTAAGACCAGAGTAGTCATAAGCAGAGGATTCAAACTTGAGGTGCTGCTTGGACTGGAAGCTTTCAATCTACCCACTCAACTGCAGCAGCACCTGGTGGAAAACTACTGCAGGATCACAATCAATAATAGGAATGGCTATAATTGGTCACCCACACCGCAAACAGGTAGACAGTTTCAAGCGCCATATGAACCACAAGCATCGAGGTGTACAAGCCAGTTGACAGTGGGCTAAACCTCCTGGAACAGTTCAGCAGTTCACCAAGATAAGGTGATACAATTTTGAACCCGTTCAGCGTTTGGGCTGACACTAAGCTTTCCGGATTGGTCCTCTGAGCATCCCACACTGTACAATGCTTAAGCCCCCATTTGCTGTCCTCTAGCTCTGAATAGTATCTAGCTACTCAGGAAAGGGTCAGTGCTCAGGTGTGTCTAGTACACCTTCCAGCCATGCATCTCAACTCACCTTCAAAAGCTCAGGAATTAAGCCTCTCAGGCCAGCTGTGTTGGGTATGTATTAGCATAAAGAGCAAAGGGAGAGACAGAAAATTCAAAGTTGACTTAGCAAACACAGGACATCTGCACAGAGCAAAGGATTTAGTTCAGCTGCTGAGGCTTACAACACCAAGTTACGCTGGAAGAGTGCTTTAACCAATTCTGACACCTTCTCCATTAGACCAAGTTGAAAACCATCCACTGATACCGTACTGCCCCACCAGCTGCTGGGACACAACAGGGACATAGCAGGCCCCTACCCAGCTCCATGGACTTGGCCACTAGACCTGCTTGCCTGCCACCTGCACAGCCTGCCTGCAGGTGGGCCTTCCTCCCCCAGGTGGGCCTGCCTGCCATGGGTGGCTGTGAGCCCTGGCCTCCAAACACATGAGCAAGCCTGCTGGCCCCACTGCCTGGTGGGCAGGCACACGCACATGTTGGCTGGGGCTGTCCCATCTTTTCATAGGGCCTGCTTATTGGGCAGCCAGGAGTCAGGGCTCAGGCTCCCCTAACTGGGCCCATCATGGTCCAACTCTTTCTGGGGTTGGCTGCTACTACTGCTTTTGGAGCTGGGTGCTATACTGGGCTGATGAGTGGAGTGGCAGGAACAAGCTCCAAGGCCCTGTCCCGGTGCCAAAAATATGTTTAATGCATTAGACCTCACATGGAGGACATATCAATGATTAAACTGAGAAGAACAGATTTATTTATTTATTTTTTAACAGCAAAATGTACTCATTACAAAACATAAAACCAACAACATGACATACCATCAATATTATACACAAACCCACATATAGCCAACTCAAATACCATTGTCTTGCTTCACACGTATCCGCAGTCCCACAGCTCCAACACAGATTTGCATCACACGATATCTACATACATACACAAACACAACATTTTCAGTTGAATTAGCAACACATAGCATTATTACATAGCCATATATTTAAACCAAACCGACTCCAAATGGTATCACACACCATTAATATTTTGCCCTCACACATACAAAACCACTCCAAATGACATTACAAAATATCCATATGAACCCATCCAATCATAAAGGACCTCAACTAAATGTTTTTTAAATCCATATGCATCCTCTTTACCCATGTTCTTCGCTGTCATTTCCAAACCCCACCCTTCTGTCATATAACAACTTATTCCCACAATGAAGCCACTTTGATCCCACTTACATCATCCCAAAACATGCATTATAACTTCAAAACTGATGTTACAATCTATTGTGTGACAGCACAGTCAACACAGCAGTATCAATTCCCTTTTCACTTAAAGAGATGCTGCCTCTTTCTTCTTCCGTTCCACTTGCTTCTCCCTTCCTCCCTCCTTCATGTAAAAATCACAATTCACACAGCACCAGCTGTAAGCAGTCCTGTATCCGGTGCCATAGGAGGTGGTAAAGGGGGCGAGCAGCGTGACCACCCCGGGCCCCCAAGCAAAGGGGGCACCAACAGGTGCTGCCCAGCTGGGTCAGGACAGGGGATGGAGCCACAAGCAACTCATTTGGGGAGCGTGGGGACAGGGGAAGAGAGGCTCCCACCACTGTGTGCACTCTGGGAAGCATGGTGGGGTGTATGCCCCCCAGATCTGTGCACAGGGCTAGGGTGGGCTGCCACTGCAGGCTTTGCCCCAGGTGCCAAACTTCTGTGCGTCGGCACTGCCTGTATCAGTCCCTTAAGAACCAGCAGGTTCCTTACTTTCCATATTGCTACCTTTATACAAGTTATCCAAACCCTCACCCTCCACTCTTCTGGTCCTTTTTTAACTAATCCATACATCACTATCTCATAAGTTACTATTCAGACTCATTTTCATGACTTGCAGAAACCTCTGCACACCCTGCACACCTCTCTTGTGAACGAACACTCCCACAGTGCACGCACCGCCGATTCTTCTCCATTGCTGCTTTCCCTCCGGCATTTTGCCAACTTCAACAGTCCCGTCTATGCTATATAGCCTTACCTGGCAGGATCTGCCTTACAGCCTTCCACATAGTATCTGCGTGCTCTCTTTTCAAGTTCTCATCTGTTGTCTCCTTCACACTTCCCTTGTCTGCTCATCTGTCAAACCCCTCACATCTCTTCCTCTATCCCTCCTTCTAATCACCTTTAACTTTTTTTTCTGTTCTTCCAACCCTTCTAGCCCCAGCTCCTCTAGCTATTCTGCTCTTATGACATTCTCCAACCTCCCGTAGCGGAGCCATGGCTTCCATACCCACAACTTCTTCTAGCTCCCGCCATACAGACCCAGTCTCTGTAACATCCTTCCCACCTAGAACCTGCAAACGTCTGCCCTATTGCCTTCCCCCTTCATCACCTCCCTTGCAACCATTCTTGCATAATGAACACAAATAAATACCCCCAAATATGGCAGCTTGCACCATCCCAGATATTTTGCTTTATACACTGTTTTCTCACCACCTTTTCTGTTTTACTCTACCAAAAATAATGCAGATCTGCTGCTGCACCCTCCTAACCTGCTTCCAGGATGGCAGATACATTTTCAGAAGCCCTGCCTCCTTAATGGGCATCACCTTTCCCCAAAATAACATCCCCTAGTGGATCTTTGCTCCTACACCAGCTGCTGCAGGAGTTGTGCTTAGGCCAGGCCATACATATGCTAAGCTACAGTTAATCTAAGACACCAAAAAGGAGCCTGGGAGTAGCAGGTATTACAGACTGCTGAATGGCCTGGTGCACAAGTTGCAACAGCATTGATTCAAAGGAGAGGGAAGCAAAAAACAGTAGCTGAACAAATTGAGAAGAAGATAAGGAATTTGAAAGAGAAGCATGTAGCAGGTGTCCCAACTTGGCACAGAAGTGAGTTGCAGGTGTGTTCATACCTGGCAAAGAGACAAGTGAAAAGGGGCAGGTAGAGAGAGATACAGAGAGAGAACAATGGCAAGTGGCTGAGGCAGGGAAAGGATACTGCAAATGCAGCTGCTGCTGCAAGACTTGCCTCCCCTAGCAACCTAGGGCAGCATGGGCATGTACCTCATCCTTACCATTGTTTCTGGGCAGTTTCTCTATGCTGGCTTGATTGCTGCGAAGACCAGCTAGCCTCCTTTCTTAAGAGACAATAAGCATTTCCGAGCTTTTGCCATCAAACAAGAACTTGAGTCTGTCTTTCTCTGTAGCACCCTGGCTCCAGATGGCTGGTTGCAGGCACCAGTCTCTAAGAAGACACAGACCCAAGCACCCTGGACAATGAAAGCAAGAGCAGGCTGTGGCCAGCTGAAACAATCCCTCACCTCCCTTAGAAAGCAGGTGCTGCCCAAGGGCTCTACCAGCTGCACTTGCAAATGGTGGCAGTGCTGGGTAGGGCCACCATCCCACATGTGTGCTGGTCCTTGCTGCCAGGGGTTGCCACTCTGCCCTGAGCACTCAACCACCTACCCCAGCCCAAGTAGTAAGTGCTGGTTAGAGAACCTGCGCAGGAGTTGCTGCACCTCTGATACAGGGCGGCACTGCTCTAGACACTGGAGAGCACTACTGGGGAATGCTGCTCTGACCATCCCCACTGGGTCATCACCACCAGGACTTGGCCCTACTCCACTACTGGCCCTCCTCAGCCTGTCTGTGAAACCACAGTCCTTTTGGACCCTGACCACCTTCAACAGCAAGCGCACAGAATTTCAGCTCATTTAGCTGTCACAACCCAAAGTTGTGATTTTTGTTTTGTGTGTGCTTTGGCACTGCTAAATTATTTTCCCACCAAATTTGCAGCTTTCTTTACAGTGTACATTTCTTCTTTGCATCTGAGAAATGCTTGTTGCAAAGAGTTCCTGCCATTTGTATTAGAATTCGAGCCACATTATTGGTTTGTGTTAAATTATGCACACGTGGCGGCTAGTGATTGGATTGCTAGCCGTATAAGAAGCTTGGGTGGTTTCTGTCCAAGTTGGAGAGAAAGAGAATTTGTTGTTTTGTGGGAAGATCTCTAAGTACTGTGGATCCTTTTGGACCCAATGCATTTCTTAAAAGGCAACAGGGGTCTGATCAGCCTCTGGCCTCTTCCCGTTGCTGATTGATTCCTAGATGTACCCCTCCCTGCGTGCAAAGGAGACGGATCCACGGAGCTTTGACACATCTGTAGGAGATACCGAGCTTGTTGTAGTCCTTGAACAAGCATTTAAGTGGAGCTGTGCCTGGAAAACTGTCCAGCCTACACTGTGACCATCTTTGGTGTAAGTAAACAATCTTAAATCAACCACTAAGTGTCTGTGACTAATTCTAGCTTGCTGCCTGTTTTCTCTGATCCCGTGTGCCCGGGCTGCTGGCCACAGCCTGCGTGCACAAAAGGGCCCTGGATTGCTCCTGGCCCGCACATTAGCAACAGGAAGTATCAGGTTTAGCCCTGGACCCACTACAGGGATTTTTATTGACTTAAAAAGACCACCCAGGAAGTGACTCTTGTCTGGGATCTCTCCTCTTTCTCCCACTTACATAGCAGCTTTCTATAAAAATGAAGGGTTACCCCATTGCAGACCTGGCACTGCTTAGAGGAGGGCTGACCCATCAGTGACCCTTGTCTAACTTTGTGTTACCAACTGGTGTGTGCCTACAGGTGTCACTGATTTGGCAGAGAAGGCCAGTGGACACACAACTTGATCCACCTGCCCTTTACAATAGCCTGTTTTAGACCTCAAACAGTAAACCCAAGGCCACAAACAGTGAGAAAAGGTGTGAGAAGCCCCCTCCTGAAACATGCATACTAATGAGGGTGCAGATCAGGAATACTCTTAGTTACCCTTCTAGCACATAACCAGAGTCAAGCATGGAAAACATGAGTAGAGTGACCCTTACATAGTCAGGTAAAAAGAGGTCATTTGTATAAGCAGTTTCTGTGGACAATGCTGAATGCATATTGTAAGTAAAACCTCAGGAAAGTCTCTTGCTGTTCACTCCTGCCCCCTATTTTCAGGGAACAAAAAAGGGACTCTTCAATGGATATGCCAGATATACTGATTTTTTTTCACTTTGGGCCTTACTGCTTGTATTACAGTTTCAACTTTTAACACGTTACAGAGGATTAGTACATTATTGGGAGAACTTTTAATAAAGAATCTATTAGAAATGACATGAGCTCCAAAAAGGCTAATGGGTTACTGTGCTAGTAACGATTTAAAAACAATTCCATCTAACGTGCTTATAAATTCTTAGATAAGATGCTGCTTCTGCCTGTGACATGCTGATAAACGAAGTGTTCATAAACCAGCTATAGAAAACCATCATAATGAGCAAGCAAACGGTCCAGGCTGCAGAATTTGTGCTGTACCTGGTTAAACTGTGCTTTAGTGACTGCTGTTGTTCAAGGATCACCTCAGCTACACCATGTCATGAGATTAAAGTTGTTAAAAAGATAGTTCTTGGTGGCAGTGCATGTGCACTAGAAGACACATTTATTGTCTGAGAAAACTGAAGGCCTTATTCTATATGGAAATAGCAATTTGTCATCTCCATGTTCTTGCTGGAAAATCTAAAAACACTTCCTTTCGTACAGCACAAACATCTGGCACATAAAGGAAAAGGTCCTTTGCTTTGCCTTTGTTGCCATAGCTGAAAGATCCCCACTGAGTGGAAGCCTCTTGTTGAAAAGAGTTGGGAGCTAATTGCTTTGATCCAGAAAGTTTACAGTGACTGCCCTGACTTCAATTGTGTTCAGTTGTGGTAGATAACCACAGCCTTGTATTGGCCAGCTGTAGGAACTGCTAACAAATGTTCTTGGGTGTGAGTGGGACACTAGCCTAAGGGAGACATTCGAGCAGTAGCAGAAGGGGACCAGATGAGCTGTGCCTTTGCAATTTCTAATTTGTACAGGAGGAATCTTAGGAATATACCTATTCCTTCTGCCAGTTTGGATTGAGGGTCCTAGCCCCTTGTGCTGTGGAGTAGGTGGTCAGGAAATGTGTTTGAATTACCAGCTCATTTAAGGTGTGCCATGAGACTACAGCAGGTCATTAGTCAATCTGTAATGTGTGTGACATTAGCCAGAAGTAAATTAGAGGCCAAATAACCCCTAATGAATGAGTGTGACTCAAATTTCCCAGAGAAAATACACTGAGCACATAGTATTGGACTTCCAATAATGAGCAAGAAGTATTACTGCAATTCTCCAAAGGGACCACGTGAGTTAAGAGGTGCAGACAGCCTGAATTGGTGATGAGGTGCAGGTGGAGAGGATCAGGCCCCTGGGTGGCCCTGCAGGTGGAAACAGTGAAGGGGCTAGCTGAGAGAGCATAAGGGAGGTGGTTGGGGTGGCTTTAATAGCTAGGAAGGAGAAAGGGCTGGGCTTGTGTTATGAGGGGAAGAGCCCTGCTTTTGCTTGTTAAAGCTGAAGGATTGGGCTTTGGTTTTTTGTTTGTTTTGTTTCGTCTTTGTTTGAGGAAGGCTTGGAATGGGTGATGTGTTAAGAAGCTGGAAAGTCCTTTGACTATTTGAAATATGAAAATCAACTTCCTCCTTACTCACTTTTATATTGCTCCACATAACCTGCCAATGAGTGACTGAGAATCGGGTCTTGCACCACAGCAGCAACAGTACCAGAAAGCAAAAAGGTCCTGGGCCAATGTGAAACCCAAATAGTCTCTTAGCTTTTCCTGCTTTTGAACTAGGATAAAGTCTGTGGGTGGGTATGAGGGAGATGGGTGCATTGGTAGTAATGGCTATGTAGGAGTTCAAATTGTTTGTAAGGTATGTAAAGGGAAGCTTATGATAGATGCTATGTTGCTATATATGTGGAGAGGGAGAAATGTATTTTTCCAAGAAATTCAAACTGGGCCCATTGCCTCCTCCCTTGGAGGAGCCCCTAATTATCATGCCCATGTCTGGAGCTGCATGCTATCTTGCCAATGTGTCCACACCGTCTGCCCCTGAATGCAGATCTAGGGTCTGGGGTTGTCTGGGGACTCGTCCTGTATGGTCTCACACATCCATAGTCTTTCCCCACCCACCATGCCCACACCCCGTACAACTTCCTGCACACCCCCCACACAACCACTTCCCAACCAAGCCCCATACACACCTCCTTGCCCCCCACATGCCGTATAGAAGGGAAAGGTGGTATTTTGAGCTATAATGCAAACGCTGCCTGGCAGAGGTGGATGGGTGGATTTGATTCTCCCAGTAGGGATGCTGCTTGTCGGATACCTTTGGGATACCAGAGATAGCTTAGTCTCTGTCTGTGGAGCACAGAAGCCAGTTGGCCTAGTGTAAGGAGGAGGGGGGGGATGTGTGGGGGGAGGGGGAAGTCCTGTCCCCACATGCCTCATGGTCAGGGTCTCTGAAGGAAAGGGCTTGGGAGAGTTGTTTGTTTGTTTTTTTCTAGAGAAGGGACTTGCAAGGCCATGAGCATCTGCAGGATGAGGGTTGGTCACTAGCATGAGGGGACTTTGGGGGGCAGGAGGCCCCATAGGGAGGAAGGATTGGGGCACTGCAGGTATAGGGAGGTGTGCAGGTGCTGGGGGGTGAGGTTGGGAGGCAGGAGAAGACTTTGGGTGGATGAAAAGGGGTTGTGGGCAGGGGGGAAGCCAGGGGATATGAGGAGCTACAATGAGGTTTGAATGCTTGGGAGGGCTCAGTGAGCTGGGGGTGGGCAGTGAGGAGTTGGGAGAGCTGGGATATGGTGGGATGCATATGTGCAGGATATAGTGGATTTATGGGATGGAGAGAAGGCAGGGCAGGACTTGGAGGAGTGAGAGGGGATGGTGGGTGGAAGAGGCAAGGGGCACTGCAGGTGGCAGGGCAGTGCAGAAAGGGCAGAGGGAGGCATTTTGGGGCCCTGCAGAGGGTCTCAGGGATGCGTATGTGGGAGTGTAGAGAGCTGCTCCGTCTGTGGCCAGGCTGGGTTGGACCCATAGCATATTAGCAAGGCTTTTAGTTTCTTTATCATTTGTAGAAACAGTCATTGTGTTATGGAGCGACGTGGCAGCCCCTCCTCCCCCTCCCCTGCCACCTTTCCAGATCTTACAACTGCCCCTGGGGCCCAGTGAAACCAAGTACCTAGCAGCTCTTTTCAAAGGAGAGGTGTATTTCATAAGGTGCCCTGAAACACCTGCCTTGAATTCCTCTCCTTCTATACTGTTCACAGCATATTTTGCTTTAAAATGTACATTGTCATGAAATGAAAGTGCGATGTGCTGCCAAGTGTGTAAACGGCAACACCACTAAAGTGGTGCAAAAGGGCAATTAAGCCACTTTTGAAGGCTAGTTTTGGCATGTGTACAAGCATCCTAGAGCACTGCATTTATTGTCCAGGAGTAGGTAGTTTGGTACATGTGCAAAATCTTGTGAAAACACGTAATGCTTTTTCTCTATGGCGGGGGAGGACTATACATGTACTCCTTGTAGAAAGATACAATTTTCTGTAACATATTAATAATATATGTACTATAACGTATTGATTGTAAAACACGTGTACACACATGCCCATAGTGGTGCTACAGTGAGCCCAAAACAGAAATCCTGTGTCTGGGCAATGTCCATCCGCATCTGAACTTTGCACCTGTATTGTTCATGTATTGAAAGCCTGGGCATTGCTCTGCTGGTTGGGATGATTCGGATCTTGGATACAAAACAGACTTGACTGCTTCTGGCCATGGCCAGTGAAGTGAGTCCCAGTTTGTGGCCACTAAAACCTGTAGTATATTTAGCTTCATAGGCATAAGGTTCCTTTGCTTCATGCATTCATAAGGCTGTAACAACCACCTTAACGCTACTGACACACTTGTCTCTTTTTCTCTCTTTCCATCTCTAGCCTCGCAGCTTGAAGTCAGGCCTGAACTGCTGAAGTGGGAGTTGCAGAATAGGCTTTTGAAGCTGGGTGAAGAGACCTGGGAAGTCTGCAGTCTGCTGGAAGTTGGAAACTTCATGGAACAGACTGACCAAAGAATTGTCAGCTGTTGCTTAACTAAGGCAGTGGAAGATGGACAGCCATCCCAGGTGCCTTTGTAACAAGAGACCAGTCGCATGCAACTGCTCTTCTCTCCAGCAGTGGGCCAGCCACCTGTTCCCCAAACCTTGGGACTTGTCAGGCTGTGAAGAGATGAGCCTGCAGCCCTTCAGGGATCAGGACTTCTTTTGCAGGCTTGGACAAAGACTTAAGGTACAGTCATGGCTCCCATAATTGCCACCCCTCAGTGGAGAAAAGGAGCAGGTGACCTGTTCAGTCTGATGCCTTATTGTTACATGCCAAAGCAAGAGAACACATGCTTGTTGCAGTGCATGTCCAGCAACCCACAAGTGCACAACAAATTCTCACTTGCACCAACTGGGGAAACTTGGGAGGGAGGTAGCACGCACTGGCAGCAGCTGGCTTAGAATCTGGGAAGTTCTCGAACTTTCCCTTGTAGTCTGTGCCCTGTGTTTAGAGACAGCTTGTTCCAGTACCATCGCAAAGGCTGTGACCTGTTTTTATTGACATTGCTTGGTTTCCCTGGAACCTCTTGGAACTGAAGCAAAGCAGTTCTTGTATGGATTGTGAAGGTGTCAGTTAGGTGGGGTTTTCACCTTTCTGAGCAAGATGCAGAACCCTCCCTTCCAGAACTGTATCTTTCCCCACACCATCGTGGAACGCTGCTGCTGCTGTTGCCTGCACCTATTGTGTGTTCTTCTCGCCTCTGACTTATGGTCCATGCTGGCAAAGCTGCTAGAATTATGGAAAAGAAAAAAGCTTTGTTCCAAGGAACTGGACACGTGGGTAAATATATTTTCCTCTAACAGATGCATCTGGTTAGATCAGTTGCTGTTACTAAGGCTTTCAAGCCAAAGACATGATGCTGTGTATTGGGATGGTCTACTTAAGTATGCCATCATTTAGGCCATTTGCTCTATTTGCTTTGGCTTAGTTGGATGAGTTGATTTATTCCTTTCCTTGACTGATGAAACAACGGTAATATCTGTAAGGCTCACTTGGTCTCCTAGAAACAGTTTGGACGCCTCCTGCTTGAGCCATGCTATTGTAGTATGGCATAAGAATTGCAAATGGCCATGATGGGCCTGAAGGGAGGATTACCATATGGGGTTAGCAAGAACACCTTATCACTTGGAGACCAACTGGCTAATTATATAAAAATAGGTGGTGGGGCACTACAGCTGTTGCCTTCAGCTACTATTAACACGTTCCAAGAGACAACTCCTTGTTCCTTGTCTAGCGCATTACTGTTGGCCGCAACCAAGAGACTTCCTTCTTTTTTTTCCAGGCTATGGCTTGGTAGTGTGTAGATTATGCTGCTCTAGATCAGCATAAGCCCATAGTATCCCCAATACCAACTTGTGCAAGGTCCACTGTCTGCACCTGTCATTGTGTGGCTCCAGTTACTCACCACAGCTCTGGCCTGCACATCAGCAACCAGCTCTGGGATCCAGAAACTGGACTGTTCAGTCTTCCCTGAGGCAGTGAGATCTGGTGGGTCCCAGGTTATCTTGCACAGTCCCTGCAGGAGAGACTGCCTACTATGGTGGTGTCCTCAATGGTGAAGGCTGCTGCCTGTCAATGTGATCTACAGACCTGCCTCGGGGACCCTTGCTGCCAGTTACGCTCAAGCTGTCTGCCAAGCTAAGCTTATTGCTGGAAGAGGTGGAGGTTAGAGCAGGACATGGACTACAGCTCCAGACCAAGACCGCACTGAGTCCAGCTAACGAAGTGGGACCCAGACGGCCTTGTGCTGATGTCTCTGGCCACCTGATGGAAGTTCTGGCTGCATGGCCAAGTCCTGGAAGAAGGTAATGACCTGGCTCATCCACAAAAACAGTGAGCCTGACCATCTGCATCCCTGAAGGGCCCATCACCCTTTGCTCCACCATATTTAAATGTAAACAATATGCTGGGCCACAACACAGCTCAGATCATGGACTGGGCAGTGAATGGGTGGATTGTAGCCTGAACCAGAAAGCTTTCATGTCCAGCGAGGGCTGTTGAATGCACCTTGGCTGCTGATGACCTACGACAGCACCGAGACGGCAAGGTGTCCATGTGGAGATCAGTGCAGGCCTCTGGCTCAGTGCCTTAGCCATGCGTCTTCCAGGAGCTGGGATATCAGGCCAGATTTCCACACATGGTCCCCAAGGCCTACAACAACTACACTGTCACTTCCTGATCATAATGGTGAAATGCTGTTCCGAACTTGAAATGAGGCTGCCTCCCAAGTCCCACCATTGGAGGCTTACCAAGGGCCCAGGACCAAAAGCTAAACCTCCTGGCTTCTGAGGGTGACTTGATGAACTCCTGCAGGTGCTGGACAACAGCTGAGAGGCAGCTGACTGAACAGAGCTTTTGTTCCCCTCCAGTCCAAGGTGCCCATATACATCATCACCTCTGGAAAGAGAAACTTATGGCCCCCAGTAACAGGATCCCGGGTGAGCCCATGAGATACATGAAGGGTAGTGAGGCTTACCTCAGCCTTGGCTCAGACATGGATCACTGTGCAAATGAATGTGGGAGAACATCATGCTAGGGACCAGTTAGGATGCCTACCAATTGGACTAATCTGTGGGTACCCTGGAAGAAGATGCAGGGAGTACCTTGTCTCTGGCTGCAGCTTTTGGCCCTGTTCCATCTTGACAGCGGCTTCCAGTTCCAGTACCGACCCCCTGATACCCCCAGTCCCTAGGTAACCACTTTGGACTGCCCTCCATGCTTCAAGTATCCAATCATTAGGCCAGACCACCAATGCCTCGGTCCCAACCTTTTACCTGGACCAGTCTTTTTGGAGCTGTGGGGCAGGACCCAAAGTAGAAATACAAACTCCGTTCTGCCCGAGAATCCCTGCAAGCCCTCCAACCCCCTGAATCCCAAGAAATGATCGCCCATCTCCAGCAGGCAGTTCAGCAGCTCCAGGCACTGTTTGAACAGCTAGAGGGGAAAAACCAGAGCTGTTGGACTGCCTGGAAGGGGCACAGGCTAAAGCTGGAGCCTGGCAAATGCTGAGCAAAACCATCCCCAAGAGATGAAGCAACAATCGAGCCTTGGCTGGGGCCCTGCTGTCAGAAGACTGCTGCTGCTACCACAAGTCCCACTCCCAGTGCACTTGAGCCAGATCCAAAGAAGTGTTTTGGGATTCCTGGATCAGCGTTGCCTGCTCTTTCCACTGTGCCCCATCATCTGTTCCACAGACCAGGCCAAGATGGGACTAATGGTTGGCCTGCTTGCAGGGAGAAGTCCTGACCTGGGCTTCCTTGCTCCTCGAGGGCTTCAGTCTTTCAAATTGTCCATCCAAGCCTTACAGGGAAGAAGTCCCATAGGCACCTGCCCACCCCTTGCAGTTCATCTCTGCCAAAATAGCCCCCTAAAATGTTCAGCATGGCAGCCAGCTAAAGCCCACAGTGGCTCACGTCAGTGGTAGGCCCCTGGCCTCAAGTGGAATGAGGTGATTGAAGTTGTGGCAATTCTGCCAGAGGCTTAGTGAGGAGCTGAAGGATGAACTTGTTCCTGTTGAGTCCCCTGCTAGCTCAGTCAAGGGCCCCAAGCTCTTTGTGGATCTACCACTGCCTTCCAGAGGAGTGTGTGGAAAAGATGGCCATGAGAGGGGACCCCACACCACAATCCCAGGTCTCCTGGTGCCCCAGGAAGATCTACTGCTCTAGAAATCCAGGGAACTGTATCTGTGGGAGACCTAGAACAACCAGCTGTGAGCTTTGGGCCTCTGCTAGTCTTGTGGAGCAAAAGGACCTTGCCCATGCCATCTGGTTAGCAGTACAGCTGTCAGTCCTTGTGGGCTTGGGTGCTATGGACAACTTAATGGACAAGTGTTTCTGCAAAGAGAGGTGCCTCCTAGTGAGGCACAGGGTGAACCCCATTACAATGGAGTAGTCCATTGTGGGCATCCCACTCAACTTGGATCCAGTAACTTGGGACATTTGTTTTGGCTGCATGGGGTGCTTACCTGTACTGTATCAGTCTTGGGCCCTCTGTTCATGTCCAACATGTGGGATTTTCTGTCCCTTTTGGGGGTAGAGCAGGAGCTCTAGTCTGTCTAACACTGGCAGACAAGGGAGAACCAGGTGCTGGAGCAATGCTAAATGAGGCTTCCTTAACTGCCATCACCATGACTGGCTTGTGCTCCTGCCCGTGTCTATATCTGCATACAACAACTTGGATCTGTCACCCAGCCAGTGCAGCCCCTTGATGCCAAGTGTGGGTTTCATCCCTACTTCCCCACAGCCCTGTCCAACATCTCCACCCCTGTAGTCACAGAACTGGGAACCCACTTGCAATGAATACATGATGACGTGAAGCACCACCACTAGCCTGCCAAGAAGGTCTAGTTTTAGGCTACAAACAGTGCTCGGGGGGGGGGGGCTCCACGTCCATTGTAGGAGTAAAGAATCGCTCTCTTCCTAATACCTGAAAGCCACCCCTCAACTCTGTCAAACAAGGTCTTGGGTATCTAGGACTCTATGCCATCTCTGCAGTCACCAACATGGTGTCCTTCTGCTTGTAGCTATCTGATGTTCTGCGTGCCCACCCTGTCTTCTACATCTCCCTGGCAAAGCTATGCACAAAGACAACCTATTCCTGGCAGTCCCCAAACCATCCTCTTTGGCTGGGGGCATAAGGAATTCCAACTCAAAAAATCACCATTGACAACCAGAAGTTAGGGAGGAAATGGTATTAATGTGTTTGACTGGCAAGGTTATGGACTGGCAGACTATTTCTAGCAACCTGCAGAAAATGTATGAGCCTTCTGTCAGAGCCACCCAAAGAAGGCTAGCCCAAAAGCCGCCACTTCTAGCACAATTCCTGGATATACTGTAAGGAGGCCAGATCAGGGCCCTGGACTTGCAGGTTCTCAATCTGATCTTATCTCCTGAGCAGGTGGCATCTCAGCAAGGTCAGAGCAGAAGCCTGGTCCCACCTGGGCTCAATGAGGCCATCCAGGCAGTCAAGCTCCTGAAGCCACTTCCTAGTCTAACAGAAGCCAGACCAGAAACGGTAGGCCTCTGCTGGCTTTTGTCATACTCTCAGTGGTTCCTGGCCCATCCCTGTGGATGGCATTTTTAAAGGGTTGATTTGAAAGGGAGAGAGTGAAGACAAGGGTGGAGAGTGGCACAGGAGTGGTCATGCTTTTATTTGTATTTTAGATGGTGCCCAAGATGTTTTACCCTTGGGCTTTATTGACCACTTCATGCTAAAAGGGGTGGTGGGTATGGAGAAATGTTGTGTAATGATGGGTCTTCTGGAAATACAAATATGTGGTTGGAGGAGTGTAGGGGCTGTAGAGAGCTCTTGTAAGGGGTGGCGGGCAATGTAAATCTGTGTTAGGAATATGTGGGAATGGTGGCGCACAGTGCTGATGTCTCAGCAGTATGTGCATAGTGCTGAAGGAAAGGAACTGAGCAGTTTGTCATGAGAGCGGGTGGTAGAGGATGAGGTCAAGGAGGGAGAGCTTGAGGTGAAGTTGTGCTCCAGTGCCTCTTAATGCCTGTGGAGTGGGGCAGGGCATTCGGGACTGACCTGGATGTCATCAAGAGGGCCACAGGAAAGGCTTGGTTTGTTTTATTCATGTCCCGTGAACAGAGGGCTGGTCTTGCTACTGTTGGATAGGTGTAAGGACTTGGCTGTTAAAAGGGCGCAGCAGTACACTAGACTGCTGAGGGAAGTTGTGGAGCCTTCATCACTGGGGGTGTTGAAAAAGAGGTCGGGTAAACATTGATCAGGAATGATCTAGGAGTAACTGTGCCTATGCTTTACTCTGCTTGTGTCTCATGAGGCAACCAGTGAAGCCCAGAAGCATGAGGCTGGGAAAGACTCTTTTCTTTGTCCTTTGCTGTGTGTTGTGGTAGGCATATTCCTTCCTCAGGAGCGTTGAGCGACTGTCACCAAGGCTGGAGACTGCCAATACTCCTTCCTCAAGTAAAACCTGTAGGTTCCTGGCTAGAGGGACTTGCCCCTTTGCTCGGGGTCAAGCTGGTCACCCAGTTTGAGGTCAGGAAGAAGTTTTACCCCTTGGTCAGATGGGTACAGATTGTGGGGATGAGTGCCTTCTTGTAGCAGAGGCATGGACCTCTTCCTTGTGTGCCATTCAGCATCTTTTAACAACCCTTGCAGAAGGAGGACATGGGTTACTATTGCCACAGGCGAAGCAAAAGGACATCTTGGGGTCGTGTGATTTGTGGGTGTGTGACAATGCCATTGGTTTAGTTCTAGTAGTAATATGGTACCGTGGATAGAGATGACCCTGCCTTGGGCAGGGGCTGGACTAGAGGACCTCTTGTGGTCCCTGCCAGCTCTGTCTTTCCATCTTTTGAGGAAGAAGTGGTACCCTGATCAGAATGCCCCTGTGGAGAAGGGGATGATCTGTGGAAGCCATGCAAAGATTTCACCATGGGATGTTGAGAGGAGGGATGTGGGCATGGTAATGCAGCCATCTTAATGGTGATCCCTACTGTGCCTTTAGGTTATTCCTGCTGCCTCGCTATTCGCTGCTCTTTGCCTTAATGCTCTTTCTAATGACATGCCCCGTGACTTGTTTCTTGCTAGAGGATGTTTTGATCTTCATGTAGGCTGTACAGCACGCTTTCTGCCTTCTATTTTTTTATTAAGGAAATATTAAATATTTCTTTATCTCTCCACACCGCCTCCTTTTGTCAATATCTCACAATAAACAATATCATACATGAATCAATAATGCATGACACAACCGTGGGAACTTCCTGTCTCCTTTCTCCATCACAATTTCTTCACAATTGGATCACCAGATCCTCCTCTTACATAATCATCAATGCAATCCATGACAATACATTTTGCTCTCTCATACAGGTTCTTGGGACACTTTCAACATTTATAATGCATCCTCACATTTTACACAATATTTCCCTGTGGTCTCGTATTTCCCTTCTTTTTATTTGCCTTTACCACATTTTCCACACGTCTTTATTTATAGCATACACAACTCGTTTTTGTTTCAGTATTACTGTTTTCCTCACTTGGTTTTCACCTTCCCTGATTCCTGACGCATTTCCTTTCCCTACTTCCCGATGCTTTTTCTTTCCCTCCTCCCTATCCCGGCCGGCTGGAATAATTCCTGCCACCGAATGCCTTGCCATGCCCTACTCCCTTTGCCCTTTTCTCCCTTTCCCTTCATGTAGTCTTTAATCTCATAATACCCCAGCTGTACGCATTCCCTTTGTGTAAAGCATACCCCCTTCCCTATCAACAAACACCTCACTTTCCATAATGGCACCCTCATCCCCATCAAAATCACCCGCACTTCCCATTGCCTTGTTTCACTGGTCCATACACTGCGGTCTCATAGGACACCCCCTGTGCCCACCCTATTGCCCTTAGAAACTTCCCTACTCTTCCCCATACCCTTCTTGCAGACGTGCACTCCCAAAAACCATTTTCTTCCTTTGTACAGAACTCCCCCAGGCTTTCTGCCGATCTCACCAGCCTCTATCGGTGTAGTACTTCTCTGACTGATAGCACCCGCCTAACTATACACCACGCTATTTCCCTGTGAAACCCTTTCCACCTTGTGTCTTCTATTCCCCTCCACACCTCTCTCACCTGTTCCCATACCAAATTCCCCACATCCGTTAATCCATCTTCCTCCCTAATTGCATTGAAAATTACCCTCGCCTTTTGTAATCCTTCCATCCCGTTTTACCAAACCCTTTGCCCTGACAAATGCCGCCAGCCTATCCATGTGCTGTGATGGTTTCCCTGCCCACATGCCTGTCCACCTTTCTCCAAATATCCCCCATTCCCTCAAAACTCTACCTCCCCAGTACTTTACCCATTTCCCCACTATTCCTTCCCCTCTCCGTGCCTCCCTGTCTAATGCCGCCACCCTGTGCCCA
This sequence comes from Alligator mississippiensis, assembly GCF_030867095.1. Classification (NCBI taxonomy): domain Eukaryota; kingdom Metazoa; phylum Chordata; order Crocodylia; family Alligatoridae; genus Alligator; species Alligator mississippiensis. Next base: position 449,997,753 of record NC_081824.1, read on the forward strand.
TATATGAACGTTTCCATCTCTGGAAAACCCCATCCCCCTAGCTCCCCCGCTTTATAAAGCTCCCTACGTGCTACCCTCTCTCCCTTACTTCCCCAGAAACACACACACAATTCCCTTTGTATCCTCCTCGCTTGCCTCCACGATGGAGGGTATACCCACCCTATGAACAGCAGGATCGGTAAGATCACAGACTTGATTAGCTTTACCTTCCCTGTCTTAGACAAACCTCTCCCTCCCCATATTCCCAGCACCTTTTTTCCTCATCCTATCCTATGCTTCTGAAGGACTAGCATGTCCTTTATCTTTTAGAACCCTCTTAATCTGCTCCCATTTACCTCCATCTCAGCAAATTTCTCATGTTCCACAATATGAAATGCATTCCCCTGTCTTACTCCCCAAGTGTCCTCCTCCCTCCCCCCTCATACCTCCATTTCTTCTCAACCCCCACCCTCCACATCCCTGTTGCTTAAGCCTAGCTTACAATAGCTGACGGGCTATTAGAAAAGCTGCCCCCACCCCGACTCTCCTCCTGATTTCACTTACACCATTTGTCAGTCTTGCTTCTTCCCCTATATCTTTTCCCTTCTCACTCCTCTTTTCTTGTTCTTCCCGTTTTTGCTTTGGTATCCCCACTTTCACTCTTTGGTTGGTTGCATGATGTTTCCAGCAAAGGCTTTCCCTGCCCAAAAGAATTTCCAAATAGTTACTTACACCAATTAACCCCATGCCCCTTGCACTTCTTGTCACTTTTTTCTCCTGCCTCCCTCTCCTCTACTGTGGCTGTCCATTGCTCTACAACAATTTCTACAGTTGATGTAGCCAGCTTCTCTACTTCCTCAAATAAATTCATCTTTGTCCTGAGCTCCAATACTCTCCCAGCCATCTTCCTTCCCATACTGAATGTTTCCATCCTCTGAAGGGATACCAGGGACTCGCTGTCCCCTTCCATCTTCTCTCCCTCCCGTTCTGACATTTCCTTCCTTATGAGTGGGGGCACTCTTCAAAATTGTGCCCCTCCTCCCACCATGTTTTTGCACATTACTTCAGCCTTGCATACCCCTGCCCTATACCCCATCCCACTGCATCAGCAACTTATTGTCAATGGACAACATGTTTCAATGGGCCCTGGTCCATTATATTTACTATGTCACCTTGGTTGACCAAAATAATAGATATATTCCCTATGGGGACCCAAACAGAAGCTGGAAGGAAGATGTTTGATTCCTCAATGATCTCTCGCCATTCCAGCTCTCCGTGAACCGGTCCATATTTTGTTCTTATTGAAAGCTCTGTCCACCCAAAGGACTCTCTTTTTCCTTTAGCCTCCAGACAATGTTGGATGTCCTCCAGTTCAATTACATCATTGAACGTTCTTAAAACAGCCCTCTTTCATGGGAGTCTGCTCTGGCTTGAAAGCGCAGTTCTGTTAATTGTCTCTTCCATGCTAATTCCTCTGCATGCCTCTCCCAAAAGACACTATATGCCTTCCTTTCCCTAAAACGTTCTGTCCCAGATGCAATAATTTTCATGTGCCACCAGGATGCTTACAGGTTTTCTTTTATTAATAAGGTAACGAATTTAAAATGCCCAACCTCAACCAAACTTTCCACCTTGCAACACAAAACCCAACAAAACCATCTCCAGATTTAGAAGCATCTACAACCCTTTATCATTCAGCCACAGATACCTTGCACAACCTGGTTCCATGTCACCTTACACATTGGTAAATCATATATCCAACATGTTAAAGATTTCTGTTATCTGTAACACATTTAACAAAAGTGTGTATGTATGTATTTACAACTGGCTTATCTTCATCCCCACTGCTTCACCTCTTACACATCCCTTATCATAATTGTCATCCCTCGACACCACACTTGCCGCCTCCCCGCCCCCAATCTTCTTATCCAGTCCCCTGTAGGGGCAAACTATTCTTCCCAATTCACGTTTTGCCATACTCACTGCTTCAGTTGCCCTTCCTTTCCCATATATCCCCATGCCTAATAATACCCCAGCTGCAAACATTCCTTAACCATAAAAACAACCCCTTCCTTGCTAATAAATGCCACCTTTTACCTACTATCCCCTTCCAAACCTCTCACCTATGCCCTTGATCGATCCCCTACATCCATCACCTTGTCGCTTCCCCCTGCTTATTACTTTAAATAGTGGTTTTGCATTGTCCCACCCTTCTGTGCCTAGCTTCTTTAGTCCCTCTGCCCTTTATAAAAAAAACAAAACAAAACCCCATCCTAGCATAATGTATCATTTCTTTTTCTTTCTCCTTCAGCCTGTAAATCCATCCATCTCATTGCCAACAACTGTAACCCCTAAACAACTGCTCTCCCCAGTCTCAACAATTTCCCCAGTAACCCCTCTCCCTTTTTCACTTCCCTTAGTCACAGCCACCACATGCACTTACAGAAAAAGCTCTATTTTGAGTAACCCCAGCCCCCCAATTCACCAGTTTTACAAATCTCCCCCTTGCCATCCTCTCCCCTCCCCCCACGCAAAAAAATGCCAACTTCTCTTTAAAATGTATTGCACTTGCAACCATGAAGGAGCGTGAACCCTCCCCGTAAACAAAATAATAGGCAGCAGCACCTGCTTGCCCAATTCCACCTTCCCCCACCCCCAAAATAATCCCCTTGTACCCCACAATCCCACCACCTTCTGTATCCATGCCCCCAACTCCTCCCACACCCTCTTCCTTTTCCCCTTCATCTCAAAATGTACCCCAACCCTTTTTTTTAAATGATTCCCCAGCACCTGTAACCCATGTCTCTCAATGCCTCCCTGTCACTCCCTACATGTCCCAAGACTCTCTCCACTGACCTTCTACCCCAAACTACTATAGTGACATCATCCATATACAACAAATCTTCACCTCTTCTTCCACCCCCTTCTTCCCCTATCCCTTGTAATGCACTGAGCCACTGGCTTCATTCCACAAATAACCACCCCTGACCCCAATTCAATTACCCTTCCTTCCCCCTTACCCAGCTCCATAGATGTGCGCGTCTCCCATTGATCATTTCATATCACTTTCACATACATTCTCAGATTCCACCTCCTCCCTCCCCTTCCCCGCTTTCCCCATTTTTGCTCTATTTGTGTATGAGGTCTGGCAATCCCAAGGGATATATCCCTCCTCCTTGCACATGATGCATGTTATTTTTGTTAGACAAGTATTAGCCTTTTTCCCCACACCCAAAGCAAACAGTCCTAGAACAAAAAAAATCAAGTGCCCCCTCGCTTACTACGTAGTTTGGGCTGTCCAAAATAACCCTGGGGTGACCCAAAAGAAATTACTGAAGGAAGGTGATAAATCCCATCCATGTCTCACCTGTGCATGTAAAATTACCTATGCCTTCCATGACCCCATCCAAATCCTATAACTATTGAATACCAGGGTTTGGACTCCATCTTTGCTGGGAGTTCCCATGATGAGCTTGCTGGTCTTGACCTACCCTGGGGTTCCCACCACCTCTTGCTCCCATGGCCTGCTCCCCTCAGGTACCTGACCTTTTCAAAGCACTGCAGTCCTGTGGGTCTCTCCTCCATTGATCACCCTCATGTCTGGCCCGGATCTTGCTCTGCTGTCTTCTCCTGTTCTGCCATCCTCCTGGGTCCCTCTTGGGCAAGCCAGGAAACAGCTGGGTTTCACCCCGGCTGCCCTGATATGAGCCTTCAAGATTAGCTGCCCAGGGCCAGAGGTGGATCAGGGCCAGGGGCCGAGGGGGCCTGATGAGTGAGGTCAGGTCAGAGAGGACCAGGGCTGAGGGTAAGATGGGCCCTGGCCCACCAAGATGAGGCCTGGTCATGGCAGGGCCTGAAGGCTCTCTGGATGGGGCTGTGGTTGGGTGGCAGTCCCACAGTGCCTGGTTCCCCTGCAGGAAAGCCACAGTCAGTCAGTGGCCCTGTGGGTGGCATTGCAGGTGTGTGGTGGGGTGGGGCATTGTAGGGCACAGTTGCATTTCTGGGGGGAGGCTTCCTGGCAGGCAGGCAACCAGTGAGGTGCTGCCTGTTCCTTCATTCCTGCCAGTCGCATGCCTACGTGCTCTTGGGGTTGGCTATTTGTGTCTTGGCTTGGCTTTCCCCCCCTTGCTCCTCTTGCCTTGGCTGGTGCTGGTGATTTCTAATGCTCGACGAAGGCAGCATCTTGTCTTAGGCGGCTTTCCTGGAGAGGCTGAGGGGTAGGGAGGGAGGCCACTGTACTTGTTGGCAACAGGGGCTGCCCCAGCCTGCCATCTGCCAGACTGGCAGGGAGGTGAGTGTGCACCCATGCATTGGCCTAAGCCCCTTCCAGCCTCCCTGTGAACTGGCTGGCCCCAATTTGCATAGGGCCTGACCACCCCCCCCCCCCCAGCGGTCACCCAGGAGTAGTGACTCAGGCCCCAGGCCCAGGCCTGTGCTGCTCTTGGATCTGAGTGGGGAGTTCCCCTAGTAGGGGAGCAGGCATCTGGCTCAGCAGCACTGCAATACTAGGCTGATACCTGGAGTGGTTGAAGCAAACCTGGAGGCCCTCTCCCTGTGCCAAGAATGCTTTTAATGCATCAGTGTTCCCATCAAGGTTGTTATCAGCAATTAAACTGATAAGAACAGATTTGAATTTTATTAGTGGATGTTAAGAGTTATGAACCAAAAAGATGACAAAGCCAGTAAGGAAATATAGACCGCCTGAGGGAGGGACTAACAAAAGAGGGTTGGGGGATGAGGAGGGGAATTCAACTAGGTTTCAAAAAATATGATGTTATCCAACTAAGCCAGGGGGTGGGGACAGGGGAGGCAGGGGGGTTGCAACACCAAGACAGAGGAGAGATGCACACAAATCAGTACAACGGTCTGTAATGGAGAGAGTAGGCTGAAGACCGTTTCCTCAGTCAATATATAGAGTCTCATTGCAGGGTTCCTCTTCTGGTGGACCGGGGTGGTCCATTTTTGAACCTTCTGCTCAAAGTCTATCAATTGCAGCACCAGGTTCAGGTGGTCCCCTGAGTCCAGTCCAGTGGCAGTCGGTCTGGGGGGTCGGAGTACTGGTGATAGCGCGTGATGTGCTCCACGTAGATGTCGTGGGACCAGTGGATCATGTCTGATGCCATGAGGCAGGGCATCAGTTTGGCATAGGGGTGGGAGATGCAGCAGGCACGCAGGACGATCTCATTGCTGGGATCCCAGGGTCTAAGCGTTGCCACAGTGACCACATGGACTGTGCTGTTATAGCCACGGCCTCTCAAGATGTTGGCCAGCGGGGTGTACTTCTCCCGCTTGTGACCCCGGACATTGGTGAAGGCTTGGCGCCGGTTCTTGAAGGGGATGGTTACGTCCATGATCGTGCCCTTCTTGGCCTCTTCGCTCATGCTGATTGTTGGGTCACATCTGGCTCTCAGGCCAGGACAGTGCGGTTCACAGAGATCTCCCCCGCTGTGGCTGGGATGGCCCTCACCAGGTGGTCCTAGACAGTGTTGTGGTGGAGCTGCCAGGCTCTGGCATGCAGCTTGCAGCTGCACAGCACGTGGGGGAGGGTCTCCGCTGTGTAGCCGCATCACTGGCATCTCTTGTCCCAGTGGCCGAAGTGGACAGCCCCATTCAGAGGCAGGCAGTTGAGGCGGGCGCGGTAGAGGAAGTGCCAGTCTGCAAAGTGCATGACACTCCTGCTGGGTATCAAGTCATTGCTGGAGTCCCACTTCAAGGTGATGTCAAAGACCTTACCCTGGTTGGGTTTGGCCTTCAGGTCACCAGCTTACTTGTTTCGGTTGGGGTCCTTCAGGAACCGCTCAGGAAGGTCCTCATGCAGGGTGTCACTGTGATGCGGTCGGCATGCAGGGCTGGTTCCAGGGAGACTCTTGGCACTCCTTGGTCCAGATCCAGGAGCAGCCAATGTGTTTCTGAAGGCGGCATGTGGTGTTGCAGGCTCGGCTCCACGGTGATGCAAAGTCCTTGCTGTCTCTGCTGAACTCGCCCTCCAGCAGGCCACTGAGGAAGGTCGCCAAGCTGCATCCAGTTGGCTGTCTCGGGATCCTCTGTGGGTGATCTCCTCCAGGGTGCTGGCAGCAATGACATTTTACCATGGCATCTGGGCAGGTCAGGAGGCAAATGGCATATGTGACCACCACCATGTTGCAGAGGTCTCCCATGAGGGGGATGTTGTCACCTCCCTGCCAGTAGGGTATGTGCAGGACCTCGTTGCTGGCCTTTTAGTGGCAGGTGCAGTTGCTTCTTGAGCAGCCACTGGATCTTGGCATCCGCTTTCTTGAGGAGGGTCTTGGGGACCGCCGAGGCTCTTGGGATGAATACGACGTGGGGAATGAGGAAGGTGTTCCCTGCTGGCCCCCTGGCAGAAGATAAGTGCTGTGATGAGTCCAGCTTGCAGGCATCCTGCACAATCCCATTGGTGGCATCTTGTGGTATCTGCTTGGACCAGTGCCTGGTGGGCGTCTCTAGGTGGCAGTAGGTCTTACTATCACGCAGGTGCCTCATCTCTGTCCTGAGCTCTGTCCTGATCCTGGCCCTGGACTGTGAGGCTGGAGTCCAGGATGCGGCTCTTCTGCCTGCTGTCCATGTGCAGGGACGTGCACTTGGTGACGTTGAAGCGCAGGCCCATCCACTTGGCCGCCTTGGATATCACGTCCAGCATCTGCTGCAGCTGGGTGGCATCAGGGATGAGGAGAATGAGACCATTGGTGTTGGGCAGGACACTCAACTTCTGGCCATACAGGAGGAGCCTGCTGGGGCAGGCTGTGGCTCAAAGGAGCAGTTCCATGGCTAAGCTGGGGCTGAGGGGGCAGTCCTGTCTCACCCCCAACTGGATGAGGATCTCCGTGGTCTCTACGTCAGTGGCACAGAAGGTTGTGGTGCATCCATGGCAGAGCTCTCGCACCACGATGATGCCACCCAGTAGGCCCAGCTCATGGAGGGTGCTGAAGATGTGGCGGTGGGGCATGGAGCCGAAGGCATTGGACATGTCCAGCCACACCACCGCACGCTGCTTCCTGGTCCTCTGGGCATTGTCCACTTCAATGGTTGCAGGATGTGGGGCGGCGGCTTCTGCTGCGGGGTAGAAGACCCTGCTGAAGTAGTTGAACAGAGTCTCTGGGGGGACCTGGCAGAAAGCTGACGGTCCCTCCAGGATCTCTCTCAGTGCCTTGGGATGGTTGGTCCAGTAGAGCTTCTGGAGCTAGGAGGCTGGTGCCGGGTCACAGCACTGTCACCTGGGTTGCCTCTGTGGCTGCAGTCTGTGGTCTTCGGGTGGCTCTGGGATCTTCAGTGGGCCAGCGGCGTCGGGTGGCTCTGGGGGTCCGGGAGGAGGACTTTCTGGTTCGGGCATCACGTCTGGTCGGGGATCCCTGGGCTTAGACCTGTGTGGTGGCATTTCTGGGGCAGGCCTCTCCATCAGGGGATCCATTGGACCAGACCTTCAGGGGGTTGTTAGCAGGGTGGCTGGTCTTTGCACTGTGGCTTGGGTCTGACGGGCAGTGGCAGCATGCCAGGTCTTCTCTCGGCTCCGTGGCCTTTGTATTCCTTGTGGTGCTTCTTCAGGAGCTTCAGGGTCTCGTACTCGGTGCCACAGAGGGCGCAATAGAATGCTAGGCAGAGCTGGTGGAAGCGACGTAGGTGTTATTGCATGTCGTTGTGTGACCTGTGTTGTCTTTGTGGGTGGCAGGTCGGGCATGACAGCTTCTCGGGGAGGGGGAAGAGGAGGAATATGAGCACTGCCCTGTCTGCACCTCCCCCTGGGTCATCTGTAGGGGTATCTAGTGTTGGGGGTTCGGGGCTCCTCCACCAGGGGATGGTGGGAGTCTTGGGGGGGGAGGGGTCTTCCTTGGGACCACCAGGGTCTGCGGGCCATTGCTGCTCAGGGTACGCTGTTAGCACCGAGGGGCTGTGGGAGTTTGGAGGGGTCTGCCATTTCTCAGGGGGCTCAACCATTGTCTGGGGAGTGTTCTCGGGATCCGGGGTCCTCTGCCGGGAGGTGGGTCTTGTCAGCTGGGGTTCTGGGCTCAGAGTCCCTCTGCCTCTGGGGGTCAATCAATGGCCAGGGGTCAACAGCCGCCTGTCGGCACCCCGACATTGTGGGGGGGTTTGTCACCAGCTCGTGTCTGCTGGTTCACCCTCCTGGGAGGGTCCTCTGTGACGCCTAGTCAGCGGTCCGCCCTAACTGGGGTCTCCATGCGTGCCTTGCAGGTTCTTGACAGTGGATCGAGACGTCCTTGGGATCTGGGGGTGTTTATCCACGTTCTGTCCTTGGAGCACAGGTGTTCCCCTATTCCGACTGAGGGAAGACCCAAGGTCTTCAGCTACTAGCCTGAGCCAGGATTTTCACATTATTGGGTCAGGCAAACCGTAAGACCCTTCAGCTACTCATCTGAGCGGCGCGGTTGCTTGTACGTCCGGAAGAGCGCCGGTTGCACTGGCAGCACTGCCTTCCCTAGCTCGTCATGCCTGACAAGCACCCATGCTGCACTGGAGGAAGGAAAAGCAAGCTGCTAGTCAGCTCACTTCTTATTGCTGTTGTTCTGGCAATCCACCAGACTGGGTTGGTGCTGGTCCTGCAGAAAGTGCAATAACAGGCCAGTGACAATTCATTTTCCCATATCTCTTCTTGAATCACTTTAAATCTTCTCATAACTCTTCATCTTTACAAATAGTCTTTTTTTTTTTCCTTTTTCCATTTGTTCCTCATTTCCTTCATATATATAATTCCTTTGTCTCATATTCCCCGTTCTTATTTATATACAATCCATACATTGACTTTTTTCCCCCCCTTTTAATGTCATCTTGCATCTTTCCCCACTTTATTTCCAGTTAACACTTTTTTTCATAATGTATCATTTGTGATGCAGAATTCAATGTTTTGTACTGCTGTCTTCCCAATTTTTTTTCCCCACCTTTTCCATTTATCTCTCTTCCCTGATTCCCGACACTTTTCCTCTCCCTATCTTGGCCGGATGAAAGAAATTCCTGCCACCAAACGCTTTGCCACACCCTATTCCCTTCACTTCTTGTCCTTCCCCCAATGTAATCCTTGATATCATAATATCCTAGCTGTGTGCATGCCCTTTCCGGGAAATATACCCCCTTCCCTACCAACAAACATTGCTTTCTGTAGTGCCACCCTCATTCCCATCAAGATCACCAGTACCTCCCTTTGCCTCTCTCCTCTTTTAACCAATCCATACACTGCACTTCCATAGGATTGGGCACAAAGGGTATCGTATCTCCCTTTAGAAATTCCCCTACTTTTCCCCACACCTCTCGCAAACGCACACTCCCAGAAGATGTGGTGAACCATTTCTTCCTGTGGGCAGAACTCTCCAGGGCACCCGCCCATCTCACCAGACCCCATCTATGTAGTACTTCCCTTACTGATAATACCCGTCTCACTATACACCATGCTACTTCCCCATGAACCCCTTTCCATCTTTCATCTGCTATTCCCTTCCACACCTCTCACCTGTTCCCATGTTGAATCCCTCATGTTTGTTAATCCATCTTTACCCCTAATTGTTTTGAAGATCACCCTTGCTTTTTGCAGTCCCTCCAGCCCCAATTTTTCCAAACCCTGTGCTCTTGCAAATGCCGCCAGTCTATCCACGTCCTGTGATGGTTTCTCTGCCCACGTTCCTGTCCATCTTTCTCCAAATATCCCCCATGCCCTCAGAACTCTGCCTCCTCAATACTTTGCAACCTTCCCTGCTATTTCTTCCCCTTTTCATGCCTCCCTTACTAATGCTGCCACCCCATGCCCATATACAAATGTTTCAACCTCTAGAAAACCCCACTGCCCTAATTCCCTTGCTTTATAAATCTCGCTATGTGCTCCCCTTTTTCCCTTTAGTTCCCCAGTAAAACGCGCACAATTCCTTTTTGTATCTGCCTTGCTTGTCTGCACAATGGAGGCTGTACCCACCCCATGAACAGAAGGGTTGGTAATATGACTGATTTGATTTAATTTTAATCTTCCCTGTCTTTTGCCAACCCTTTTCTCCCCCTCTTTATACAACAATACTATTACCCCTTCTGCAAACCCTTTCCCCCTTCCATCATTTCTTTAAACACTTCCTTTTATGTCTGTCCCCAACCACCCCCAAAATTTTTTGTAAAACTCCCCTGGTATCCCATCCACCCCTGGCACTTTATTTGTCTTCATTCCTTTCAGACACTCTTCTATTTCTTCTGCTGTTAGCTCTTTCTCCAAATCTTCCCTTTCCTTTTCCTTCATTTGCTGTATTTCTTCCCCTTCTGCCATCTCTTCTTCCTCTTTCTTCCCTTTTACTATGCAGGTCCTTATAGAACCTTGTTACTTCTTTTAAAAGATCTGCTTCTGCTCCTTTACTACCTGCCCCCGTTCCGTTACTATTTCCTTCATTTCTTTCTTCCCATTCTGAACCGTCTCTGCAAAACATCCACTCCACTCCTCTCCTTTCTGCACCCACGGTGCCCGCGCCAAAAATATTCTTTCCCTTCCTCTCTGTTCAAACCACTCTTCCACCTTCCTCCATGCCATCCCCAGTTCCTCTTTTACATCTTCTCCTGCTTCTGCTTCCTTTACTAATCCTTGTACTCCTTGCTGCTTCTGTATCAAACTGTGCTTTGTCTGCTTTGCTCTCCCCCCCCCTTGCTTCCAAAACCATTCTTTGATCCTTTCCTTCACCATTACCCACCACTCCCACTTTGTTTCAAACTACTTTTTCAGTGTTCTCCATCCCTTATATTCTTCCACTAATTCCCTGCATCTCTCTCCATCTTCTAGGTCTTTCAAAATCAATTTCCATACCCCCTTCCCCGCTTCCCCTCGTCCGATCTCCACTCCTAAGATGTTATGATCCGACATTCCCACTTCCCTTATCTCCTTTTGCACCCTCAATCCTTCTGACATAAACACAAAATCTATCCCTGATCTTTTCCTCCTCCCTTGCCCCATCCTTGTACAGACAGCCTCCCCTTTCCAAATATCTTTCAGTCCTTCTTCCTGTGCCCATCTCCCTAGCAATCTCCCTGTCCCATCCAGTTCTCCCTCATGTTCTTCCCCTACCCTGTCCCCTTTTTCTCTGATGCAGTTGAAATCCCCCACCACAACTCTGTCCCCCTCCCCCACAACACACTCCCAGTTTCTTAAACAAGCCCATCCTCTCTCCTGTCACCCCCGGTGCATACATGTTCCAGATGGTGACTGTCTCCCCTTCCCACTCCAGCACCATCTTCTGTACCTGCCCCTACACCAGCACTTGTTCTTCCCCAGTCAAAATTCCCACCCACAGGTTTTGGTCCCCTCCTGCTCCCGCCCACCAGGAAGGTCCCCACTGCCACTGCTTTCTTAACCAGCTCCACTCTCTTCCCCACCCTATCCCACACTCCTGCACACACAGCACTTCTGCTTCTGTTGTTTCTAGTATCTTTTTAATCCTCTCCCATCTCTGCTTCCTCAACAAACTCCTCACCTTCCACAATATTATTCTTCATGTTTTCCTCATCTCCTTACTCATGGATGACCTTTCCCTTATGCCCCCTTTCCTGCCCTGCCCTGCCCTTCCACCCAGTGACCTCGTCTCCCTCATGCCCGTCATGTGAGCTATGTTAACGATTGCCGCCAGGCTCAAATAACCCTCTGCTCCTTTGCTCCCTTCCCCCTCCCTTCCAGGCTCTGTTCCCCTGCTGCGGGTTCTCCTGGGTGTTTCCTCCCCCCGCCTTGTCTCCCACCCCTTTCCTCTTCATCCTCTTCCCATCCCTGTTTTGTTTTCCCTCCCTTTGCCCCTTTCTTTTCTCTCTTTGGCTTCTCTGTCCCACTCGCTGCCTGCCCCAGCGGGATCCCCTGACTCCCTCTTGAGCAGGACTTGTCATTCTTCGAAGCTGGTTGTGTCCCTGCCTGCTTTCCTCCTTCTTTCCTGCCCTCAGGCTCCCTCTCGACCACGATTTTCAACCGTGGAGGTGGCCAGTCTCTCTAGCTCTTCCAGCATTTCTAACCCCATTGCCAGCTCCAGCCCCTCCCCTGCCTCTTTCCCCACACACAGATGCTTCCCTGTGCTCTGAGACCTCATTAGCAGATATCCCTGACTCATTGTCTGCCTCCATCTCGCCCTCTTGAGCTTCTCTTTCCTTCTCTCTTGGTTTTTCGCCTTGTTCGCATAAGAATACAGGCACTCTCTATGTGTGCCCCTCTTCCCCACATGTGTTACACTTCATCTGTTTCTTGCACTCGTTTGCCCTGTGTCCCATCTCCCCACATTTGAAACGCCTCGTTTGTGCACAGAAAGCCGCAATGTGCCCTCCTTTCCCACATCTACTGCATAACTGTGGCTGCCCAACATAGTTTACGTAGCCTGTATGGGGCCCTAGGTAGAAGTTTGATGCTGTGTGTCTTACTCCTCCAAAATTGGGGTCCTCCATTAATATTACTTTTGCTCTCCAGGACCCTGTCCAGATCTTGTGGGTGGAAAGAGTTATGGAAAAATACCTCACCCTTTGCACTTGGCCCCCAAGCATCTTTCTACATCCTCTCTTTCTAATTCATGGTTAAACGTTCTCAGAAACAGTACTCTCTCCTGTTTCAAACCGCAATCCTTTCCATTTCACTTCTTTTGTAAGTTGCCCTTGTCTCTCCCAGAACTCCTCATTGGCTTTTCTTTCCAAAAAGTTAACCCCCAAACATCAGAATTTTCATGAACAATCCCAGTGCTTAAATCTCTAGGATTCAGCCCAATATCTTTAAGCAATAACTTCTCCATAAACTCTGTTCTTGTGAGCAGAGTCGCTCCTTCAAAGCCTTCTTTCAGTAAGAATACTTTACTTTGTTAATAAAGTATCAAAAACGTATAAAACACAAAGCCCAAACAGAAATCACAAACTATCATGCAATCCATTTTACAAACTCGAGCAGTTTTCCCCTTTTACACCTATTCTAAACATTTCACATCTATTACTGTCGCTTTTCCCCTCCCCCACAAAAAAGAAACAGCTATTAGTGCATTCCCGCCCCTTTTTTCCCCCCTTACTTCTGCTTTTTTAACATTTACACTCACTCTCTATTACATCTAAAAATACATAGTTCCAACACCTTTATACTCCGAAATCTCCGCTTCATTCCCATTATACATTTCTCCGTTTGCTTCCCCCTCCTCCCTCTTGGTCAACCTCCTCCAATCGATTCCTTTCCATTTCTTTTTCTCTTTATTTTTGTAATATCGCAACTCTGCGTACATCAACTGAACGCATTCCCTTGATGTAAAATATAAACCCTTCTGCACTAATAAACACCTCCCTTTCCACACCGCACCCGTGTACATGACAACAGAACTCTTCTCCCATTCCTTCTCCCTGTGACTTAGCAACCCAGACATTGCACCTTCAAAAGTAACACACTCTCTTCCCCCCCCCCCCCAGCTGCTTTCCAAAACCTATCTACTTGCTGCCACACCCTCTGTGCAAACTGGCACTCCCACACCACGTGATCTATCACTTCTACCCCTGTGCATATTTTCCTCGGGCACTTTGCCTAGCGAATTAAGCCTCATCTGCTTTGCTCTGGCCTTACTGGTAGTATCTTCCTCAACACCCGCCATGCAAAATCTTCATGCTCTCCTTTCCACACCCTCCCTACCTGTGCCCATGACAACTCCCCAATATCTGTCATCCCATCCTTTCCCCTGCTCTCCCTCAACATCCTCTTTGCCTCCCCCAACCCCTCACAACCTAATCTGGCCAACCCCTTTGCCCTCAAAAAGTTCCACCCCCGTACATACCACCTCGCAGGGCTTTTCTGCCCACAAACCCGTCCACTGTCCTGCCCTGCCCCCTGTGTAATCCCAACCTCCTCAGATACCTCCCTGCCCAATACTGACAACCCCCCCCACTTTCCCTCCCCTCCTCCATCCTTGCCACCCGCACCACTGTCTTCCAAAAATGACCATAAACAAAAGCCTCTCTAACTCTGGTAACCCCCACCCTCCCAACTCTCTTCTTTCTTGTACAACTCCTTTCTCACCACCCTCTGTCTCTCCTCCCCCCAAAAATAAACACACTTCCATCTGTACCCGCCTTACCTGTAACCAGGCTGGCGGGTACACTACTGCTACAAACAACACTGTTAGCAGTAACACTTGCTTTGCCACCCTGACCTTCCCCCCCCCCCAAAACAACCCCCGCATCCCCCCCATAGCCCTAATCCTCTCTTCACCCTCCCTCTGACCTCCTCCCACGCCTGTTCCCCTTTCCCCTCCACATCCATGTGCACCCCCAAAACTTTTATCCCCCCCCCGCTCCACCTTCTGCCCTTCATCCCCCAAACCCCTCCACTCCCCTACTGCTAACATTTTCCTCTTCCGCTATTTACCTGGGATCCCGCTGCCTCCCCATGCTCGCTAATCCTGTCTACTACCCGCCTCACCGATCCCTCATCCCAAGCCACAAATGTGACGTCGTCCATATACAATGTCACCCTTAGCTCCCCTCCCCCTGGCACCGCTATCCCCCTCGCCCTTTTCTCCCTTCTAACCCACTGTGCCAGCGGCTCCATCCCACAGACAAACAACCCTGGAGACAAGGGGCACCCCTGATGCACCCCTCTCCCCATCCTAAACTCTTCCCCCAAAAACCCCTTCAACACCCTACTTCGTGTCCTCCCATACAGTGCTCTCGCCCACCCTACAAACTTCCCTGGAAACCCCATTCTTTCCAAAACTCCAAACACACAATTGTGCGCCACACTGTCGTATGCATTCTCCAAATCCGTGCTCCCCATCACCACCCCCTTTCCCCCACACGTATTTTAACATGTCCCGCAACACCCACTCCAGCGAGCTGCTGAGGAAGGTGGCCAAGTCAAGTCCGGTGGGCTGCCTCCCGATCCTCTTGTGGGCGGTTTCCTCCAGGGCACTGGCAGCAATGGTACATACCGTGGGGTCTCCCATGCTGGGTATGTTGGCACCTCCCTGCCAGTAGGGGATGTGCAGGACCTCATTGCTGGCCCTTAGTGGCAGGTGCAGCCACCGCTTGAGTAGCGGCCGGATCTTGGCATCCGCCTTCTTGAGCGGGGTCTTGGGGACCGCTGAGCCTTTCGGGATGAACTCGACGTGGGGGATGTGGAAGGTTTTCACCGCGTCTGTCTTCTGCCAGGGGGCCAGCAGGCTCAAGTCCAGCTTGTGGGCATCCTGCACGATCCCTTTGATGGCCTCTTCTGGCATCTGCTTGGCCTGGTGGCCGGTGGGCGTCCCCAGGTGGCAGTAGGCCTCGCGGTCACGCAGGTGCCTCATTGCCTGGCCCTGGATCGTGAGGGTGCAGTCCAGGACGCAGCTCTTCTGCTGGCCATCGGTGTGCAGAGAGGAGCACGTGGCAACACTGAAGCGCGGGTCCATCCACCTGGCTGCCTCAGATGTCGTGTCCGGCATCTGCTGCAGCTGGGTGGCATCAGGGGCGAGGAGAACGAGGTCCTCAGTGTAGGCCAGGATGCTTAACTTCTGGCTGTACAGGTGGAGCCTGCTGGGGCTGCCTACCATGGCTCGAAGGAGTAGTTCCATGGCTAAGCTGAAGATGATGGGGCTGAGGGGGCATCCCTGTCTCATCCCCATCTGGGGGGCGGTCTCTACAGTCTCTCCATCAGTGGCGCGGACAGTCATGGTGTATCCATGGTAGAGCTCTCACCCCAGGTGGATGAGGCTGTCTGGTAGGCCCAGCTCATGGAGGGTGCCGAAGTTGTGGTGTTGGGGCATGGAGCCAAAGACGTTGGAGATGTCCAGCCATGCCACCATGCACTGGTTCCTGGTCCTCCAGGCCTTGCCTAAAGCTACCTGGAGGGTGAAGTTATGTTTGTAGCAGCCCTCCATTGACATGAAGCCCTTCTGCCTCCAACTGCTGGCCCCACCAGTCACTGCCTAGTCTGTGAAGCAGGCCACCAGGCAGCTGGCGTACAGCTTGGTGATGGTGGAGCACAGGGCGATGGGTTTCCAGTTGTCCAGGTCAGTCAGGTCTTCCCTACTGTGGATGAGGACCATGATATCCCTGTTCTAGGTGGTGGGTGTGTGCCAGAATTCTCTGCACCTGTTAAAAAGAAAGAAAGAACAAGGCAGCCTGAGTCATGTTTTTTGGGAAGACTATACTTGATACTGTCCCTGCCAGGGGCAGTGTCCCTGGTCCTCTTGAGGTGGGTTTCCACTTCCTGTGGCATGAAGGTGTCCTTGAACCTTTCTGCTGGGAGGCCAGTGGTCAATGCTCCAGCAGTTGCAGGGCGTGGGGCAGCAGCTTCTGCTGGGGGGTTGAAGACCCTGCTGAAATAATTAAACAGTTTCCTGGGGGACTGGGCAGAAAGCTGAGGATCCTTCCAGGATCGCTCTCACTGCCTTGGGACAGTTGGCCTGGTACAGCTTCTGGATCTGGGAGGTTGCCACTGGGTCATAGGGCTGGCACCTGGGTTGTATCTGTGGCTGTGGTCTGTAGTTTTGTTGTTGTTGCCCCCGCAGGGTCGGCCAGGCCAAGCACCCGCTGAGAGCTCCTCTGTGAGGTGGGCCACCAAGGCCTTGAAGGTGGGGTCTGGGAGAGCTCCACCAGCCAGAGGGTTTACCATGAGGTGGGCTTCCTTTGCTGATGGGTGGGCTCTACACCTGGAGATCCTGGCATGCTCAGGAGCTGGGAGGATCCCAGTGGCTTTTCCTCCAGATGGCCCTGGGATCCTCAGCAGATCAGGGGCATTGGGTGGCCCCAGGTGTCCTGGAGGAGGGCCGTGTGGTTGGGGCATTGCGTCCAGTCAGGGATCCCTGGCCATAGACCTGCGTCATGTTATTGTTGGGACAGATCTCTCCACTGGGGGCCCGGAGATCTGGTCCAGTGGGGTTGTCAGCGGGGTGGCCAGTCTGGGTCTTCACACCATGGCCTGGGTCTGACAGGCCGGGGCAATGGACCTCGCCAGCATGCCGGGTCTCCTCTTGGCTCCATGGCCTCTGCATCCTTTCTGGTGGTTCTTCAAGAGCTTCAGTGCCGCAGAGGGCATAATAGAATGCTAGGTGCAGCTGGTGGAAGTGCCATAGGTGCTTGTGCAGGTCACTGTGTGATGGCAGGTTGGGCATAGCAGCTTTTCAGGGAGGGAAAGGGAAGGAACGTGAGCGCTGCCACGTCTGCACTTTTGCCTGGGTCATCCATCGGAGAGTCTGGTGGCAGGGGGTCCAGAGCTCCCCCACCATGGTGGGGAGGCCCTCGGTGGGGGGGGGGTGTTTAGGACCACAGTGGTCTAGGGGCCATTGCCACTTAGGGCCTGCTGTCATCGCTGAGGGGCTGTGGTGGTCCAGAGGGATCTGCCATCACTCGGGGTGCTCCACTGTCATCTGGGGGGCTTTGGGATCTGGGGTCCTCTGCCTGGAGGTGGCTCTTGTCAGCCAGGATTCCTGGCTCTAAGAGTCGCTCTTCCTCCCGGAGTCTGCCGCTGGCTGGGGGTCCACCACCATCTGTCAGGGTCCCGACATTGCAGGGGGTGCATTGGGGTTCATTGCCAACTCGCGTTCGCTGGCTCACCCCCATGTGAGGGTCCTCCATACCCCTTAGTTGGTGGTCTGTCCCAGCTGGGGGTCTCCTGATGTGCCTCAAGTGTACTTGTCAGTGGATCAGGGCCTCCTAGGGTCCTGGGGTGTTTATCCATGTTCTGTCCTCAAAGTACAGGCGTTCACCTACTCTGACCAAGGGGCGATGCCAGGTCTTTGGCTACTAGCCCAAGTCAGGGTTTTCGCATAATCTGTTCTGGTGAACCGTAAGACCCTTCAGCTACTCAGCTGAGCAGTGCTGTCACTTGCGCAACCGGCACTCTTTCGGATGTCTTGGTGGCACCGCCTTCCCTAGCCCGTCAGCACTGACAAGAACCCACACTGCACCAGAGGAAAGAAAAACAAGCTGCTAGTTGACTCACTTTTTTTTTTTTTTTACGGCTGTTGTTATGGCAGTCTGCTGGACTGGGTTGGTGCTGGTCCTGGAGGAGATGCAATACCAGGCCCAGTGCGGGGAAAAAAGTGATTCTTGGTCTTTCCAGCAATTTTTAAGCTGGTAAGAATGGATATTTTTCTTTTTTGTGTTAGTAATGCATAAAACACCCCAACAAAACCATAAAATGCAGAAAACACTAACTACATGAGAATCCATTTCTTCTTCACAACTAACTTTTACGCTATCCTCTACCTAGCCATCTCATCGAGCCTTTAACCAGAGAAACAGTAACCTAACTCGAAAGTGATAGCATGAGAAGCCCACTCTTTGTTTAAAAAAAAAAACAAAACAAAAAACCCCAATTTAGACACGTTCAGGCTTCTCTTTACATGTCTTTTCCCTCCTATTAAAACACTTCTCCTTCCCCCCTGACCCCCCACCATACATTCTTTACCCCACCCCCGTGGGATAAAACAACCCCTTCCAACTCACCATTTCCCAATCCCTGCCCTCCTATATCCCCCTTCGTTTCATGGTACGCCAACTGCAAACATTCCTGGACAGTGTAAAATAAACCCCTCAAAACTAATAGCCGCCTCACCTTCCAAATTGCCACCCGAATCCCCATGAAGAACACCCTCTGTTCCCATTCTTTCGCCACCAATCCATACATAACCTTCTTGTATGACACTCCTCTCCCCCAGCCACTCCCCCACAAAAATGTCCCAACTCTTCCCCACACCTTTTGGGCGCACAAACTTTCCCAGAAAATATGGTGTGCCATCTCCTCTTGATTACATAATTCCCTTGGGCATTTCCCTGACCTCACCAAACCCCACCTATATTGAATTTCCCTCCCCATCAATAACCTCCTCAGAAACTCAAACTCCCTGTGTTCTGCCTTCCATCTTTTATCTATACCCCCTTTCCACACCTCTCATACCTGCTCCCATGATAAGTCTCCCCTATCTGTTAAACCACCCCTTCCCCCAATTAGCTTAAATATATTCTTTGGCCCTTGTATCCCACCTGCCCCCAAAACTTCCAATCCCTTCTCTTCTAACAAAGGCCCCCAACCGTGCATAATGGAGTGATGGCTTTTCAGATCACAACTCCATCCACCAGGTCCCAAAAACCCCTAGCTTCCTCAACACTCTCCACCCTATGAATACTTACAAAATTTCCCTGCCACTCCCTTTCCTCCTTGCCCCCCTCTCCCCATGGCTGCCACCGTGTGTCCAGAAATGAAAACCTCCACTTTGGGGAAAGTTCCACCCCCACGATTCCTTCGCCTTATATAATTCTCCCGTTCCATCATGCTCGTTCTTTCCTCTCTAGAAGAAAACACAGAACTCGGTCTGAATTTTCCTTGCCTGAAGCCAGGATGGCGGAGACACCATCCCTGTAAATAATATCACTGGTAGTAAAGTCTCTTTAACAACTCTACTCTCCCTCCCAGGGAAAGCCCCCTTGTTCCCCATAACCGCAATACCTGCTTCACCTTTGACCCTATCTCTTCCCATGCCCTTTCTCCTGTCCCAGTCAAGTCAAATGTCACCCCTAGCACTTTCAAATTCTCCTTTACCACTTGAAACCCATACCCCTCAAGCCCCTCCCATTGCCCAATTGCCCACAAAATACTTTTCCCCTCGTTCACTTTAGCTCCAGATGCTTCCCCATATTCCTCAGTGTGCCCCAAAACTTTTCCCAATGACAGTCTATCCCTGACTAGTATTGTAATATCATCCATTGAGAGTAAGCACCGTGCTTCCCCCCCCCAACCATGGAATCTGTACCCCGTGAATGCCCTTATCCCCCCCAAATCCTGCATGCCAGTGTCTCTATGCCACACACACATAAGATCAAAGACCAGGGGAACCCTTGTCTGGCCTCTGATCCAATTTGAAAATGACCTCCAAAAAACCCTTTACCAGAACCCTACTAAATGCCCCACCCAGCATATACTGCCTGTATCCATCCCACAAACTGTTGTAAAACCCATCCCCTCTAAAACCCTAAACAAAAACCCATGATTCACCCTATCGTATGCCTTTTCTAAATCTAAATTCCCCACCACCAAATTCCATTTCCTTACCCTCCCATGTCCGAACACATCCCTCAAAACTCAGTGCATCTGTACGATTTTCCTTCCCTCTACCACACACGACTCGTGTTCCCCAACCACCTGCTTTAAAACCTCAGCCATCCATGCTGCCAGTATTTATGTGTGTAGCTTGTAGTCTACATTCAAGAGTGTGGTAGGTCTCCAATTTTGTAACTTTTTTTCTCTATCCCCTTTCTTGTATAGTAGAATCACCACCCTTCTGCAAAACTATCTCCCACCCATCCCGTTCCATGAATTCTTGAAAACCCCAACTAAGTCTTACCCACCCAGTCCCAGAATTTGACACACAATTCTTTAGGGAGCCCTCCCTTTTAACTTTTTCTTTTCTCTCCCATCCTTTGCATTCATAGTTTCCCCTTGCCCCGAGGGTATTTCCAAATGCTCTTCTGTTTGTTTCTTTTTCCCACCCCCTTCTTCCTCCATGTTCTCCCGGCAGCCATCTTTGTTCCCCCATCCTCCATTTTGTTTCTCTCCATCTCCAAGCTTTCTTCTGATACTTGTGGGAGAAGAAAGCTTGTTGGAACAAGTTCAATCCCCAATGCCATTTCTAACACATCCCCCCCCATCTTGTTCTTCCTCCCCCTCTGTCTCCATTTCCCCCACGCTCCCCTCCATAACACTCAGCACATCTTCCCCCCTTTTTGCGTACCCTTCTCCTCCCTTTCTTCTTGTGGTCTCACTTTCTTCACATAGGAAAAGTGGCACTTTTTCTGTATGTGCCCCTCTTCCCCACCTGCCCCACAAGTGACTTTCCTCATGCTCACAGCCCCTGCTCTGTGCTTCTTTTCCCCGCAGCGAAGATAAATCGTGTGCTGGGAAAAAGCTGCTATATGCTGTCGTGGAAACACACACAGAGTACTTTTGGGTCAGGTCAGCAGAAGCTTTTATTCAAAAGAAACTACAGCTGTAGGGGGAGTTCCAAAGTGACATGGATTTCCCAAGCACTTGGAAGGGGTCCCCCCCCCAAGAGCAAAATCAGGAGGCTTATATACTTTTTAACAGTTGCTTACAACTCCTGTGATCATATAGTGAAATTAGCATGAAAAGCGGCTATAATATTACTTCATTATTTCTTTGCTGTAATCAGGATGGGAATTATGGGGGAGGTGAGGTTAGTTCACAAACCTCCTTCTTGCACCTGGAAATCTACTTTGTACATACTTTTTTTTTTCTACCTTCAAGGCCGTGGTGAACGAAGCATTTGCAGAAGAGTTACAAAGAACAAACACTTGCCCTTATCTGTTCTACTGTACAGAGCCAGCAATTCTACACAAAGCGGTTATGTCATCTTATAACTAAAATAATCAAAGTTTAAGGCATATATTTTTTCTGATTCCACAGCCCCCCCCCCCCTTTGAGACTATCTAGTCTCACTTTAGCCTTAAATTTCCATTCTCATGAGCCCCTCTATTTCATCATGCAGCCTTTCATGTTTTCTTTCAATCTGCTCACACTTTTGTAACACCATTATTCTAGACTCTGCTGTGGGTTTTCTTGCCTTGCTAAAGCTTCCCCTGCTGGCTTTCACGCAGCAGAGGATCAGTTGCATTAAGACACAGAACATTATCAGGACAAACAATATTTCATACAGGATTTTCTTGCCAAGGGCCCTGAAATCTGGAAGCCAGGAGGTTAGCCAAGACCACATCTCTTCTAGACCCCAGTCAGTATTTTCTGAGGCCACTTGATGTAGGACCCTTAACTGATTTCAGATTTTGCGAATGTCAGTTTTGATTCGCATGTCCTGATTGACATAGACACAACAGGTGGAGTTTACTAAGGCACATACTCCTCCCTGGGATACCAATAGGTAATCTAGGGCTATGCGGTGTTGTATAGTTACTTGTGAGATCTGGGAGATCTCTTTTTGCAGAGCCTGAATTGCATCCGCAGTGGCATTTCCCATAGCTTCCATTGTGGCTGAAATGTTAATTATGGCTAGTTCCAATTCTCTTACTCCAAGCCACGGTATGAAGGTTCTCACAAATCGATGGAACCCCGTGTTTCTGGTAGCTAAGGGGTTAACCGCCCTTTTCATGTGATGGTTGAAATTGTTTACTTGTTCCAGATATATTGCACTATGCATTTCGAAACCAGGGATAACACGTCCAAGAGTGCATGCCCCCACCCAATTCCAGGGCAAGATTTTATGAGCCCTGTTTCCGCAGAGCCAGTAAAGGCCTGGGGCAGAAAGGGTACTCAAATCTCGACAGTTGTTGTGCCCTATCCGGCACTTTCGATTGATATGCATCGTATAGGACGGTCCACATTCAGCTGCTATCCTGCTGGACCGAGATATATTACAAGAAGTAAAATTGGAGTGAATGTAAAATTCCGATCTGTTTGCAATGAGAGCAACATGAGGTTCCTTAGAAAAGTTGTAGACCATGAATCCTGTACAATTGAGAGAGGGTACGTTACCCAACAGGATTCCACTGGTGCTACTAGGGCTATAATCTAGAGTAGTTAGGCAATGAGGGTAGTGTCCTACAGGTGTGGCTTTATTATAAGCTCCGGTGTTGTTGGATCTGTAACAGAAAGGCGCCTCTACTCTTGGGGAGATTATCCAGTTAGCAGGGGCGGCCCTCCATTCTTTAGGAGCGGACCGATGGGCAGCTAACGAGTAGAGTCTAACGAAGCCGCCGTTTATTGTTCCCCATTGCTGGAGGGATATTGGTACTCTGATCATTGGGATTCCTTGGTGTAGGTGTGCTGGGCTGTGAGAGCATATCCAGCAGTCACTTTTATTTCCAGCTTGAGCCACCGCATGGGAGATCTGCAAATACAAATTTTTCTCCCACCCCCTTGGGTGATACTGAGATACCCAAGTGTGATATATAAGAATATCAGTGCCATTTTTAGATACAGGAGGGACAAAGAATCTTAACAACAAACATAACCAGCACCAGTAAGAAAAAGAACACTGCCAGCCAAACCCAGGATGGCAGCCAAAGTCTTTCTTCGTCCTCTGGGCTCAAGTTACCGAAAGGACTGATAATGTCGGCTCTTGGTCTTGATCGAGGTGGTGATCTTCCAAATGGGAGCATTCACTTTCTTCGAGGCTGAAGATGATATCTTCGTTCTTCAACTGATGAATCCGGCTGGGCTGAGGCGTTGGGTGCAGGGGAGAGGTTATTAGCACTTGCACCCTGATGCTCCTCACTTGCCTGAGTGAGGTCCTGAGGGTCTTTGTCCTAGGCCTCAGGGAAAGATCCCAACCTTGGTTGGAATACAGCTGCTTCGGGGTCCAATGGAGGTGATACCTTCTTGCAGTGCGAGGCGTGAGTCCACGTTTGGTGACCTTGGCAACGAACAGCAGAATTAGTGGTTAGAAGTACCTGGAAAGGTCCTTTCCATCTGGGTTGAAGTGCGTTTTTCCGTTGACAGACCTTTACGTAGATCCAATCCCCTGGTTCGAGGTTGTGACAGGGAACATCCGGTGGTTGAGGTAAGGCGTCTTGGACCTGTGAATGAACAGACCTGGCATACTTCATTAATGCCTTGCAATAATTTAGTACAGTTTCATCAGTTAATTGTAGGTCTGTTTGGTGAGGGGCAACAGGTGGTGTAGCTGGCATCCTCATGGGTCGTGCCATGAGTATTTCATAAGGGGTTAGGCCATGTTTTCTGTTAACAGTGTTTGAAATGTGGATAAGAGCAATGGGCAGTGCATCAGGCCATTTGAGGCCTGTTTCAGCACAAATCTTCGAAATGCGCGTTTTTAAATCAGAGTTTTTACGTTCTACAGCACCACTTGATTGTGGATGATAACTACAGTGTAGGTGTTGCTGTATGTTGAGTGCTTGGCAGATGTTTTTTACTATCTGTCCTGTGAAATGGGTGCCACGGTCACTATCTATTGTGAGGGGCAATCCAAATCTAGGGATGAATTCTTTGAGCAATTTCTTTGCTACAGTGATGGAATCAGCACGTACGCATGGGTAGGCTTCCACCCATCCAGAGAACACATCAATAATAACAAGAATGTATTCATAAGAACAGCACTTAGGTAGCTGCACAAAATCAATTTGCAGATTTACAAACGGTCCCCATGGAGGGGGATGGGCTGCTGGTATTGTTTTTACCCGTTGCCCAATGTTGTGAGCTAAGCAGATGGGACAGGAGCTACAGTACTGTTGTGCCATGGAAGGAAAATTTGGGGCAAACCAATTTCTTTGTACTGTAGCAATCATTCCTCCTTTGCTCGTATGGGCCACAGAGTGGGTTAAACGAGCAAGATGTGGCAAAAGCTCTCTAGGCGCCACCAGGCGGCCGTCCGGGGAGCGCCAGAGAGAGTCGGGGTGCAGTGAACATCCTGCACGCAGCCAGTCATTTATTTCCTTTTTTGGGGCCTGATTTTGAAGAAGGGCCAGACTTGAAAGGCTAGCCAAAGGAGACTGGTCTGCTGAAAAACAAACAAAAACAGATTTAGGAGCCTGTGGGCCAGAAAGGGCTGCATTTCTGGCAGAACGGTCTGCCAGATCATTTCCTCGTGTGACATCATCAAAGGGTTTCTCATGAGCTTTACATTTAACAATAGCAATAGCAAGAGGCAATTGAACAGCTTCTAAGAGCGCTTTTACATAACAACCATGACTGATTTGGGTCCCTGATGAAGTGAGGAACCCTCTTTGTTTCTAGATTTGTCCAAAATCATGAACAACACCAAAAGCATACTTAGAGTCAGTATAAATGGTTGTGGTTTGATTTTTTGCAAGAATGCAAGCACGTGTTAAAGCAATGAGTTCAGCAACTTGAGCAGAACGAGCTTGGGGTAAAGAATAGGCTTCCAAAACAGCGTACTGAGTGCATACTGCATATCCCGCAACTAATTTGCCTGCATCATTTCTAAGACAGGAACCATCAACAAACAAAACAAGGTCAGAGTTCGGGATAGGAATGTCCTTGAGGTCAGTTCGAGGGGTTAACAATTGAGTTGTGATAGACAGGCAATCATGAGGCTCACCATCAGAGGCAATAGGCAGAAGTGACGCAGGATTCAGAATTGAACAGCGATTTAAGGTTACATTTGCAGCTGACAGTAGAAGTTTCTCATATTTAGTAAGACGGGAATTGGAAATGTGCTGAGTTTTGCCCTTGAGCAGAAGGGCCATCACAGCATGTGGAACTGCAACGGTTAAAGAGTGTCCCAAAACTAGAGAATCTGCCTTTTCAACCAACAAGGCAGCAGCTGCAACTGAACGGAGGCAAGGAGGAAGTCCCGCAGCTACGGGATCAAGGGCAGAGCTGTAATATGCAATTGGGCGATGCTTTTCACCGTGCAGCTGAGTGAGTACTCCTAAAGCGATTCCTTCCCGTTCATGACAAAACAAGGTAAAGGGTTTCTTATAATTAGGAAGTCCAAGAGCAGGAGCAAGAGTGAGGGCTTGCTTAAGGGCCACAAATGCTTGTTCGGCTTCAGGAGTTCAAAGGAGGGGTTCCAGGGTGGTATCATGAGTGAATGCTTGCAAGGGTTTTGCGAAAGCAGCATAACCCAGGATCCACTGTCTACAATAACCCGTTGCACCTAAGAATCCCCTCATCTGTTTTCTAGTCATAGGTTTGGGAATGTTGAGGATAGCTTCAACTCTACTAGGGGAAAGGTGTCGTTCACCTGCTGAGATATCATGCCCTAAATAATGTACCTTAGACTTGCAGAGCTGCAATTTAGATTTTGAGGCCTTGTGGCCTTTCTGAGCTAAAGCTGTGAGGAGTGTCAAAGTATCTTGCTCACAGGCCTCTAAAGTGGGTGAGGCTAACAATAGATCAACAACGTACTGAACAAGGGTGGACCCCCCTTTGAACGTGATAGGATCCAAATCTTTTTTTAGGATCTGGGAAAACAGGGTTGGGGACTCTGTATATCCCTGAGGGAGTCTTGTCCAGGTATATTGAAATCCCTGATAAGTAAATGCAAACAGATACTGGCTATCCTTATGAACGGGGATAGAGAAAAAAGCGGAACAAAGATCCACTACTGTGAAATATGTAGCATCTGAAGGGATACAGGAAAGAATAGTGGCAGGGTTAGGGACCACGGGGAAAGCGGGTAACACAGTGGCATTTACAGCTCGAAGATCTTGCACAAAGCGATACGTAACTTTACCAGGTTTTTTGACAGGTAGGATAGGTGTGTTGCAAGGGGAGCGTATTGGGACAATAATCCCTTGCTCAAGGAGTGAGGAAACGACAGGCTTGATCCCTTCCTCAGCTTCCTTTGAGATGGGGTACTGTGGGACACAAGGAAGTGGCTTGGCAGGGTTCAGGATGATACGCACTGGTTCAGCACTCAGCATGTGCCCCACTTCATTCGCATGGGTGGACCACAGCTGTGGAGGTACTCGTGCCAACAGTTCCTCTTGCAAGTAGGAAGTGTCAGGATCAGAGTACTCCTGGGTTAGCAAAGCCACAAGTTCGGTTTCCCTCTGTTCCGGTACCTCAAGGTAAACACCATCTGGGCTACAATAAATCACGCATCCCAGTTTACACAGCAAATCCTTACCAAGAAGGTTGACAGGTGCACAGGGGCTAAGAAGAAAGGCATGATTTTCAGACAAAGGGCCAATAGAGATGGAGACAGGTTCAGAGACGGGATGTGGGATAGGTTGTCCGCCTATACCGACAGCATTTACAGTTTCAGGAGAATAAGGTAGAAAAGGAAACTCAGCAGCCTTTAGCGTGGAGCGGGACGCTCCGGTGTCGACAAGACAGGAGACAGGTTTACCAGAAATAAGGCATTCAACAAACGGACCAGATTGGTCAGTAGCAAGCAAAGGAGCAATGATGTCACTGTCCCTCAGGCTGTCCTATTCAACACTGGGAAAATTGACAGGAAGTGGAGGTGGGGGCTGGGGTCTGGGTCCTTGGCCGGGGCGGTTGGGGCATTCTGATTTCCAATGTCCTTCTTGCTTGCAATAATGACATTGGTTCCCATAGCCTGGGTTTTGTGGGCTCAAGGATCTATCTCTTCCCCTGAATCTACCCGGGCCTCCCCTTCCCCGTCCTCGTCCCCTTCCTCTACCTGGACCCTGCAACTGAGAAATCTGTAAGGCCATTAACTTAAACTCGGCACTGTCTTTAGACCGTTCCAATTTGTTATGAAAATGGTTAGCTGCAGCAAGGACTTCGGTCAAATCTTTAGTTTCCCAGCCAATAATTACTGTTTGAATTTTCTCAGCAATTTTAGGGTTAAGTCCCTGGACAAATGCTGCCACTATTGCTTGTTTAGCATTTCCGACTGGGTTATCCATTCCTGAGTATCGTTCAAATGCCTGTTTGAGGCGTTCTAAATAGTCACTGGGGTGTTCATTTTTGTTTTGTTTACAGGTATTTATTTTGGTCCAGTCTGCCTTTTTTGGGCAAATTGTGAGAACTGCCTGAACCAAAGCATTTCTCTTGTCAATAAAGTTTTGGCCAATCCCTGGGTTTTGATCTGGCCAAGTACAGGCAGCGTACAGACGTAGCATAGTTTCCTTGGGCAAAATGGATCGCATGAGCTGATTAATGTTAGCCCATGTTGGATTATAACAATTTATAACAGTCTGCAATTCTTCCTGAAATTTTTCTGGGTCTTCCCTGATTTTTGGGAACTTTTGAGTTAAATTGTAGAGATCACCTGGAGTCCAGGGTGCATGCACAGTTACTATATTTTGTCCATCGGTGCCAATGCCTGGCATTTGTCTTAGGGGGTAAACTTGTGCAGTTCGGGATCTCAGATTGATGGGAGATCTTTCCATGCCTATTCCCATTCTTCTAAATACACCTGTGGTGGGTTGTGACCCAGGAGTAAATTGCCACACGGGTGATGATTGAGTGGCAGATATGGTGGATGAGTCCGGACTATTAAGCTCCGTGGATGGATTTACTGAAGGAGCTTCAGCTAATGGGTCACTAGCCTGGGCTGCAGCCTGATGTTGAACCGGCTGTTGCTGATGTGGGAGTCCCAGGAGAGCAGGGTTCGAACAAAGGTTAAGGATATCCTCTGCTGGCTCCGGTGGTGGGGGCGCCCCGGGCAATGCTGGATACATCGGAGCGGTGGCCAGCGTGTAATTTGGGGGAGCAGTTAATTTCTCCCGAACAGCTTTTAACTGCTGTTTTAATTTTTCTTGAGAGTTTTTTAGGCTCCTAGTTTGAGATTCTGTCCGCCTTTTGGACATTTCATCATACCAATAAAAGAACACGTCCCACTGGTTTTGTGGTGTTTTGGATCCACGGGACTCTAACGCCCCTCTCAAGTGCACTATTTTATCCTGATCAAATGTTCCTTCCTGTGGAAAATGTTTCACAGGATCATCCCTAGTATACCAGTTCCACTTATCCAGGTACTTGCAAGTCTCGGGAGAATAGTGTGTGTACATAAAGTACGCCAGAGTCCCCTTAGGGGGGACAGGAACCTGTTTAGACTGACTTGTTCCCATTTTCAGTCACACAGGGAGACGTAGGAGAGGCTTATTTAGGATGTCCGGGCCGCTCAGTGCCTTGCCCCGCAGTTTTTCACTGCCCAGACAAAAGGCTTCTGACCCGACACCGGCTCATAAAATGGAAATGGGGAGGGAAACACTAGAGGGATCCTTTCACTCCTGCTTTCGGCAGAAGCTACTGGGACGAGGGGTTTGGAAACGACAAAATCACTCAGACGCCCTGTCCACTGGGTCACGAGGTTCCAGTTGGGTCCCCTTGCTTTCAAAACTGCCCTGTCAGGCAGAATTGGGGCGGCTGAACCCAACCGTAGTCTCAGTCCTGGTCAGTGGCTCATATTTCTAAATACACACACATGCACATTTATTCAGTCAGCCAGACCTCCTACCCCATACCGCCTTAGTTAATTAACTACAAGCCCGATGTGCTGTTGGATGAAGGTGCCTCAAACAGTTTCTCCCTAAAACGTACGTTACCAGACACAAAATGGGATCCTTTACCAGACAGAAAATTTTAGCCGGCAGTAAGGTTCAGACTGACCTGTTTTAACAAGGTTCAGATCCAGTTACCACAGCCAAGTTGGGAGCCTACAGGTAGTCCTCCTCTGAAACCCCAATAGAGATTTTGAATTAGGTCTCTTACCTCTCAAGTTTGGCGCCTCAGGGTTCGGGGGGGGGGGTAGCCTGCGGTCCTCCTTCCTCAGCCTGTGTTCTGGATCCGAGTCACGGCACCAGGAATTGTCGTGGAAACACACACAGAGTACTTTTGGGTCAGGTCAGCAGAAGCTTTTATTTAAAAGAAACTACAGCTGTAGGGGGAGTTCCAAAGTGACATGGATTTCCCAAGCACTTGGAAGGGGTCCCCCCCCAAAAGCAAAATCAGGAGGCTTATATACTTTTTAACAGTTGCTTACAACTCCCGTGATCATATAGTGAAATTAGCATGAAAAGCGGCTATAATATTACTTCATTATTTCTTTGCTGTAATCAGGATGGGAATTATGGGGGAGGTAGGGTTAGTTCACAAACCTCCTTCTTGCACCTGGAAATCTACTTTGTACATACTTTTTTTTGCTACCTTCAAGGCCGCGGTGAACGAAGCAGTTGCAGAAGAGTTACAAAGAACAAACACTTGCCATTATCTGTTCTACTGTACAGAGCCAGCAATTCTACACAAAGCGGTTATGTCATCTTATAACTAAAATAATCAAAGTTTAAGGCATATATTTTTTTCTGATTCCACAATGCCTTGCCCTGCCCTCCCCTCCCACATTTGCTACAAACCTTCAGCTGCCCAAAGTAATGTAAATAACCCCTTTGCGGACCTATTTGGATTGCAGAGGGCTGGGGGGCAGGGGCTGCGGGTGGGAATGGAGAGGTGCCGGGCGGGAGGCCCCACTGGTGTCTGGGCTGTTGGGACACGCTCAGGACAACACCGCCTGGCCGTGGGTGGGGGCTGTGGGGCCCGGGGCCAAGCGCAGGGCAGTGTGGTGGGGCTGGGGCGCAGTGGGGGAGCCATGTCCCCTGTGGGTGCTGTGGGGGAGGGGAGTTGGTGCTGTGGGGACAGTAGAGGCACCTAAGGGCAGGGACCTGGGCCGCCATCTGCCTGCCACGAACCCGTGCTGGTTTCCCCTCAGCATAATTTGTCCTGCCGGGCTCTCGCATATGTGAGCCTTGATAATTTTTTTCAAAGACTTTGCCAAGGATGGAGGTGAGACTGACTGGCCTATAGTTGCCCGGGTCCTCCTTCCTCCCCTTCTTGAAAATGGGGACCGCATCAGCCCTTTTCCAGTCCTCCGGGACTTGGCCCGTGTGCCACGAGCGTTCAAATATTCCCGCCAGTGGCTCTGCAATGATGTCGGCCAGTGCCTTCAGCACCCTCGGATGGATCTCATCTGGGCCTGCCGACTTAAAGGCATCCAGTTGTTCCAAGTGACTCTGCACCATCTCAGGGTCTACGCGTGGCAGTCTGGCACCTTGCTGCTGCCTCTCTACAACCCCAGTGAGAGACTTGTCGTGTCCCTCGCTTAGGAACAGAGGCAAAGAACTCGTTGAGGAGTTCAGCCTTGTCCCCCCTGTCCGTCACCAATTGCTTCTGCCCATTTAGCAGGGGTCCTATTCCTCCCTGGGCCTTCCTTTTACTCCCTATATATCTAAAGAAGAATGTCTTGTCCTTTACTTGGGATGCCATCCTCAGCTCCATGGTAGCTTTGGCCCATCTAACTGCCTCCCTACAAGCACGAGCAGAGGAGGTATATTTGTCTTTGGTGATCTCTCCCTGTTTCCACTTTTTATGTGCTCCCCTTTTGGCCCTTAGGCTGCCCTGGATTTCTGCGGTCAGCCAAGGAAGCCTCCTGGCCCCTTTCCCTCTTTTACCCTGCATGGGGATCGTCTCGCTTTGTGCCCAAAGGATCGATTCCTTAAGGCACAGCCACCCTTCTTGGGCTTCCATCATTTCAAAACTACTCTGCAGTGCGTCCTTGACTAATCGCCTGAGTTCACTTAAATCAGCTTTCCTAAAGTCTAGTACTTTCACCCTACTAGTTACCTTACCCACTCGACGTCTTATGGTGAATTCTGTTATTAGGTGATCACTGTCCCCCAGATGGCTACCGATCTGTAGGTCCCCTACCATGTCATCCCCAGTTGCCAATACCAGATCCAGTATGGCATTCCCCCTAGTGGGACCATGTACCTCCTGTGTCAGGTGGAGGTCCTGTACACAGGTTAGAAACCTGCGTGAGTGGTGGGACTCCAGACACTTCACAGATGAGAAAGGGACATGATGTGGTGGGGACAGAAGAAAGGGAAGGTGACGATTTTACTCATTCCAAAACTAGGTCTTACTTTGTAAAGCTGTATTCCTGCTGGGAGTCCCTTCCCTACTCAACCTTGAGTATATCTATATCTGTATCTGTAGCTATATCTATATCCTCCATAATGGTCCAAAGAATTTTGGAGAAAACTCAAACGAATTGGAAATCGCTAGGTATTCGTTTCTCTGAAGAGTCTCACGAGTAGGCTGCTCGTTCTCCATGCCCACTTTCTGCTGGACTTGTTTCCCCAGTACCAAGTGTTATCTGTGACAAATCTGATTAGGAACAAATTGTAAAAACGGTTCTCTATTTTCTTCATTTCCTACTGCAGTTTTCTGAGCAGCGGGTTGGGGTCCTGATGCCGGAGTCATTCAAGAGCTAACTGTCTGCTTTCCTAGCAATTATTTTCACTTTCCCGAGGGATGTCTGAACACCTGACGGCTGCTTGAGCATCCCAGGGCCAGGCACGTAGAAAAACACCAGCTAATTCCTAATGTTATCATAATTTCAGTAAAATATTAATAAATGTTGCATCGAAGAAGCATTCTGCCTTTTGAAAAGACATCTTGTTCAGGAGAGTACAACTGTTTAAAAAGATAACCTTTACCAGGACTTTTTAACTAATAAATATTTAATTGTCTTAAATAATAGGAACATAAACGTTTTAACTATATACATTTTGTCATCTCAGGAATGGAGGTTGTACAGCCATTCTGCAGACACTGTCCGGGTGCATGTCTGTGCTGTTGCCATGTTTAGACGAAAACTGGAACTGACACAGGCTGGGGGCTAAAAACCTGATCCTGCCAAACCTTCCCAGACCCCAGAAATCCCCTGCAGATCCTGCATCCCCATAAACCCTCCCATGGATTGTGCTTAGCCCGCATCCTCCCACAAATTGTGCCAACCCATTCCCCACCCAACCCCCCATGGATTGCACCTGCCCCCCCACCGCCACCCCCCTGCAGACACCCTCTGCCCCCCGCCCCTCTGCCGATGCCCCCCTATCTAGGGTTACCGGGGGGAGCAGGGAGCTGTGGGTTGGGAATGAGGAGCACCAGCGGGGCTGGAGGGTGGGAAAGGGGCTGTGGGTTGGAAGTGGGGGGCACGGGCAGGGCTGGGGGAGTTCAGAAGTGAGGGATGCCGGGAGGGCTGGGAGGGAGCAGGGAGCTGGACACCTGAGATGGAGCAGGCATTTTTCAGTTAAAAATGCTCTATGCACCCAGCCAGGGGTGTACACCGGACTTCAACAAGCCATTTATATGGCAGACGGATACCTGCAACGTGGCGTTAGGTGCGGTGCTGTCCCAGACACAGGAGGTGGGGGAACATCCAGTGGCCTACATTAGTCAAATTTGTTCTTGGGTCTACTTCCTGTGGGAGACACGTGGGTTCATGCCCATAGTGTTCCTGGGAGCCAAAGACCCGGACCTCCCAGTGAAGAGTCAGGAGGTAGGAGCTGGGCTGAGAGAGAGGGTGAGTGAGCACAGGGGAGCTTGTAGGGGGCTGAGGAAGTGTGAGCATGTGTGCAAGATTGTGTGTGCATGTGTATGTGTGGGGCCGTGCCGGGCAGGACATGTCGGCTGAGTGGAGCCCGGGAGGGAAACCCCCCCGCCCAGGTCCCTCCTTAGCTGAGCCCCCCGGGAGCCCTGCGAACAGAGCGCACAAGCAGGCGCAGCCCAACTAGGGAGCAGCGGTTTGCACGGGAGTTCGTGCAGAGGGGCGCGCAGAAGGCGCCCAGAGGGCTGGTCCGAGCAAGCGGCCTGATCCCAGAGGCCTGAAGAGCAGCTGCTGAGACCAGGTAAGTATGAGACGTAGCTGACAGCCGTGGCAGTGACTCGCCGTGCCCGTCAGCTTCAGCTTCCCCGCACCGAGACCCCACACAGACAGAGCGTGCAGCCCTGGCCCTGGACTGCGGGGGCTGCCTGGGGTGGCAGCGGCTGCTGACCCCGAGCACAGGCGCTCCCCCGCGTGTGGGATGTGCTCCTTGGTGGAGCCCCTGGAGCGCCGAGTGCGGGTGCCTGAGCAGGAGCTACGCCAGCTACGCACATCAGGGCCCATGAAGGCTACACTGACAACTACCGCTGGGCCCTACTCCAGGGAAACGGCGCAGAGGAAGGATGTGCAGGAGAAGGGGGAGGAGGTGGCCACAGAGAAGACTGGCAACAAAGACCCCCTGCAGCCACCTGGAAAACAGTTGTCTCCAGGTCCAGAGCATGCAGAGCTGGGGCCACTCCTCCCCGGCATGGCACATCAGCTAGCTCCCCGCACTATGCAGGAGGAGACTCCCACAGAGACGCCAGAGGAGGAAATAAGTGTTCAGGAAGTAAGTATTCCCACCCCGAGGAGGACACACCAGGTGGGGATGGGGACTCTCTCCTGAGGGGCACGGAAGGACCTATCTGCCATCTGGACCACTTTTCCCGAGAGGTCAGCTGTCTCCCTGCTGCCTGCATCCAAGATGTTGTGGAGAGGATCCCGAGGCTTGTCCATCCCTCTGACTATTGTCAGACTATGTTCTCTTCTGTGCTCCCTGTTGCAGCCTCCTCTCATCCAGGGCACAGATCTGGGAGGGCTACTGGGCTGTGCTGGACTCCTAAGAGATCATGTTCACACTTGAGCCCAGCCTCTTCAGCTTCATGCTGGCGCTGGGCCTCCTTGTCCACCATCTGCATCTGCCTCAGCTCCAGGTCATGCTTGAGGTTGTGCTCCTCAGCTTCCAGCTGCAGCTGGTATTTGCACAAGTCCCACTCAGAGGATGGCCCCTCAGGGTCTGGATGGACTCAAGGAGGTGATCTTGCAGCCTGGTCATCATCGCACAGGATCTTAATCAGGTCTTCTTTCTTCTGCTCCTTCTTCTCTCTTTCATCACCTCTTTCAAGCTGACCACAGGCATGTGGTCATACTCGTCAGTCACCCCAGCTATCTACACTGTCCACTTGACCAAGTGCCAAATGAGAGATTGTTTGCTCAAGGGTTTCCAGTGACTCTGTTCCCTTCCCCAAATGATGCCTTCAAGACAGCAGGTTGTCAGAACCCACCACTACCATCACACGTGGTGGGCCAGTAGAGGGTGCTCCTGCATTGAGCCATGTGTCTCACTGCGCCCAACCACCTTCCAGGCTCCAAGTGCTTCTCTGGGGGTAATGAAGCCACCAACCATGATCTGGTCTGATCTTGGCACTATGCCCCATGGGCAACACAGGCCTAGTAGTCCTTGATGGTATTTGATCCACTGCAAGAACTTGGGGTGCTTCTCTGTCTGAAGCAGAAATAGTGGTTTCCCTTACTCAGCCGAACCAAGGGGATCCCAAGGTATAATCTACACCCTCTCCCAATGAGTCTCCCTTGCTAGGTACACAGGAGAAATGTATTGGTTACAAGAAGTAGGTTAGGAATATGGCACAGGATAGAGCAATATCAGAGAAGTCCCTTAGTGCAAACGGTGGCATGGTAGCCTTTGATCACACATGTGAGTAAATGCTGGCTATCTATTTAGTTAGTGAGGCTGTGCAAAATTTTGCCAGCTGTTTCATTTCAAAGCTGTTTAAAAATGTTTCAAGCTCAAAGCAGTGAAATTGAAACACAACTAAAGGAGTCAAAATGAACTAAGGGCACTTGTAATATTTCAAAAGCTTGAACCGATTTTGAATTTTGAAACAGGGCTTACTTGGCCTCAGCGCTGGTCTCTGACAGCAGCAGCAGCCTCATCTTATCCAGCTCACAGATCTAGGGGCTTGCATACCTGGGAGGAGTCTGGCACAACCCAGCAGCCCTGCCAGGGGTGTGAGCGCCCAGATCAGTGTATCAGATGAGGGGAGGCTGCAGCTGCTGCCTGGAACAGGAGGCAGCAGCAGTTCTCTCTGGTGCCGGGTACACTCCATGCCCAGCAGAAATCCAGGGGCTTGCACCCCGGGAGGACTGCTGGGCTGTGCCACACTACTCTTGGGGGACCAGGCTCCCGTATCTGTGCTGGATGAGGGGAGGCTGCAGCTGCTGCCTGGGACAGACAGCAGCAGCATTTATCTCCAGTGCTGGGTGCAGCCTGTACCCCGGGGAAGGCTGCCAGGCTGTGCCGGACTCCTTCCAGGGATGCGAGCCCCAGACCTGTGAGCTGGATGAAAGGAGGCTGCCCTGTCACCTGTGACTGGTGCTGAACCCGAATAAGCCCAGCTTCGAAACTTAAAATATTTTGACACTTTCGAAATGATCTGAGTGCCCTTGTTTCATTTCAAAGCTGTTTCAAATCCTTTTGTCTTGTTTCAATTTCACTGTTTTGAGTTCGAAATGCATTGAAACAGCTTTGAAATGAAAAACCCAGCAAAATTTTGCACAGCCCCACTAACTAAATAGATAGCCTGCATTAACTCAGATGCGTGATCAAAGGCTACCATGCCACCATTTGCTGGAAGGGATTTCTCTGATATTGCTCAATCCTGTGCCATATTGCAAACCTACTCCTTGTAACTAATACATTTCTCCTAGCATGGGAGACTTGTTGGGAGAGGGTGTAGTTTATGCCTTGGGATCCCCTTGGTTTGGCTGAGTAAGGGGGACCTCTATTTCTGCTTCAGACAGGGAAGCACCCCAAGTTCTTGCAGTGGATCAAATACCATCAAGGACTACTAGGCCTGTGTTGCCCATGGGGCATAGTGCCAAGATCAGACCAGATCATGGTTGGTGGCTTCATTACCCCCAGAGAAGCACTTGGAGCCTGGAAGGTGGTTGGGCGCAGTGAGACACATGGCTCAATGCAGGAGCACCCATTTTCCCCCTCTCCCTCCCACTCCTTGTGCCCAACATCCCTCCTGAACATAAATTATATTCCCTTCTGCTCCCCATTCCCACCTGACCCCATCCCTCCCATGCCTGCACCCTAACCCCCCACAGGTTCCCAGTCTCCCCCAGCCTGAGAATGGTATTCGTGTCAGCTCCTTGTCAGGATGCTTTCATTCAGGTCTGACCCTGCTGCCTCTAAAGAGGCGAGGTAGGCGCCTCCTCTTTTTCTTGTCTGCAGCAGACAATGGGGAGGCACGGAAAGCTGGCTTTCTTCTTTGGCTGATGTCTGCGTTCCCCTGGCTGTTCATATAAGAAAGCACATTTGCTTCCTGTGGGAAGACTAGCTCTGCAGAAAGAGAAAAGCAAAGAAGCGTCGAGTGATTGACTCTGGATAGTAGCACTGCAAGCAAGCATAGAAAACTGGTGAGCATTCAGAGGTGCATGCTGGCTGGACACGTGCCACTTAGAAGTCCAAATAAGGTTCTTTAATTTGGTTTTTACTAATTATAACATCTCCTTTCCCACCAGCAAAAGTATGAGAAGATGTTGTACCGTCCAAAATTATGCTTCTGGAAGTCTGATAACACCAAACTTACCTGTGCACTACATGAAACAGTTTTCTGGCTCTGAGATCATTGACTACAGACAGTAGCATGACGTATACACACAGGGCTGTACATTTAGGTTGAAAGGCAATCATTTGACTTGCTTCCTTAATGCATCATTTCCATGTGTGGTTTTCTACAGCTTGCATGTGTTGGGTCCTTTATTCAACAAAAAGGTCAAGGCAAATTCTTTTCCATTCAGCTGAAACAACCCCTTTACCTCATCATTAACCAAGAGCAGGGATTGAACTTTGCCTTTTGGCATCAGAGGAGATTGCTGCTCCCTGAGCTCACAGGTCCCTGTCTGCTAGCAATGGGAGACAGCTGTTTTCCAAAAAGGTGCCTGTGTGGGGAGGGGGGACACTGGGGTGTTGGGTTGCTGGGTCCCAGAGGCGAGCAGAAAGAAACCTGCTCAACCTGGCTTTCTCCCCTCCCTTTGCATCCTCCCTCTCTTCACTGGCTCTGAAAGAGGGCTGTAAATCCAGTGCAGGGCCTGATACTGCTGCTGATTTGATGGTGATGATAGTTTGACCTCACAATGGTCAGGGATTGATGGTAGACTCTCCTCCTGCCACTCAAGATACTCAGCAGGCTTAGGGCTTGCCAAACACTGCAAGTACAATGTCTACAATCAAGTAGCCCTCTGTGAAGGTGAAGCTATTCTGTGGGTGATGCTCTGGATTTATACAGTGCTTTCCCCAGTAGGGTCTTTGACCATAAGTATGGCTTTTCGCATGACAATAGTTCAAATAAATAGTAAAGATTAGCGTGGGCATGCAAAACCTCAAACAACTGGTGGCCAGGATCCCATGGACAGTAAGTTTAAAGGAAAAAGGAATCGGGGAATTTGGTTGTACCTTCGAGAGAATATTAAGGGCACTAGGATATGCCATCCCTGTGTAAGGAAGGTTAAGAATCACATCAACGGACTGGCTTGTCTAAACAGCAAATGCTTTTGTGACTTGAAACTTAACAAGGAATCTCTTCAAATGTAGAAACATAGCTACAATACTACAGATGACAAGAAAGGAAAACTCCAGGCAGACCAAGGCACTGCAATACAGCTAGTCCGAGACACGCAAGCATCCTGTGAAGTTACATGTCAAGGACCAAAGGAAGTGCAGGTCCATTACTGACTGGGGAAAGGGAATTAAAATTGCTCAATACGGAAAAGGCAATGTGTTTAATGACCTCTTATCTCAGTCCGCATAAAATGTGTCCTAGAGGTCTCAAGGAATTGAGCATACACTTAGGAAATCTGCAGATGATGCCAAGCGAGGTAGGACAGCAGATGATCTGGAAGATAGGTTGAGGATTCTCAATGACCTTGAC
This sequence comes from Alligator mississippiensis, assembly GCF_030867095.1. Lineage (NCBI taxonomy): Eukaryota > Metazoa > Chordata > Crocodylia > Alligatoridae > Alligator > Alligator mississippiensis. The sequence continues at coordinate 450,035,725 of NC_081824.1, forward strand.
CAATTGGAAAAAATGGTCTTAAATTAATGAAAGGATAGTATAATAGTTACAGGAGTAGAGCACAAGCTAAATATGAGTCATCACTGCAATATTCTTACAAAAACTGATAAAGAGCAAGAGCATATGGGGCTGTATTAACATGCATGTTGTGTGCAAAGTAGGGGAAACCATTTTTCAATGATATTCAGCATTGGGGAGGCCTTAGCTGGAAAACTGTGGCCAGTTCAAGGCATCGTGCTTTACGACAAACAGATGAACTGGAAAGAGTCTGGAGAAGAGCAACAACAATGAGGAAGGGTCTAATATTGTCCTAGACAGGAAAGTTGGAAGACCTGGATTATGTAATCCTGAGAAAATGGAGGGGGTGTTAGAAATCTTCAGAAAGGGTTGTTACTTGTAAAGAGGATCTCTAGTTGTCTGTGATGATAGCAGGTATAGTAACGGGCTTCCATTGCAACAGGGGGCATTTAAGCTGGAAATGAGGAAATACTTCCTAACTCTAGAAGGTGGGGCTAGGCCCTGGGTGTCCTGCTCCCTGGACGAGTAGCCTTCCCATTAGCTTGAACATTAAAGTATGGGAGGGCCCTCATTCTCCTCCCACCTCTCCAATGAGCTTTTGGCCAGCCAAAATGTCATGACTTATAGTACGGCCTAGTGAGCGCATCTGACCTGTTCATGGCTCCAAACATGCTGAGCTGCAGCACAACCCTATCCAAAATGGCAGCTATGTGGCTGTGGCCACGCTGCTTAGGCACACAAGGTGAAGTGGGATATAGCCCCGTGACTCAGTTTACATGCACGAGGAAGAAAGGAGCTGTGCCCATTTGAAACATCTAGTAAACTTCAGTCTTCTCCAGGAAGTTATTGAAGTCAAGGATGTAATCACTCACAAGGAGACGGGACATATCAGGACAAAAAACGGCTTCAGACAATACTTAACTAACTGGAGGAGAGGGAGGCTGTACTGTGCTGCACCAGAATTAATACCGTGATGCGGAGATTACACAAGTCATCACAAATTCCTGGTGCAGAGGTCGTAGATTCTTTTCAAGCAGGATGGATTTCAGGGAGTGGATCTGGACTGTGTCGTCCCTGTGGCTTTCTGGGCACCAGTCAGGGTACAGGTGACGCTCCCAGACCTTTCTTCTGTTTCATTTGGCCCTGACTTCAGACAGCGGGACACATGTCAGCGCTGGATCTCTAATTGTCAGTCTTCCCCAGCTGCACGCGTGACATCCCAAAGGGGAGTAGAGGTGTGCTGACTCCTACCAGGTAATCAAGAGGGAGGTCTACTCCACCTGGCTATGAGATGCAACAATGCACTATTTCTAAAATGGATTCATAGGCATGTTCTGCAAATATGAGGAGGATATTTGAACCAGCAAAAAGTTTTGCTCTCTTACCTTTGTGTTCTGAAATGACCTGCACAAGTTGGTAGTTTCCAGCTTCCTCCATGTCCAGATCATATTTTCTCATAATTTTTGAGATCACATCTCTAGTTGTGTCTTGGCTCATTAACTGGAAAAAGCATTTTGCAGTGAAATATTTTACTTCCTTGTTTCTTGACATTTGTTTTCACTTTATCTATCTGGCATGTTGGTTTGGTGTCTCATCGCTGAGGTACAGACAGTGCACAAATGGAAATTACAGAGAGATGGAAATAGTGTTGTGCACAGAACATCCTAGCAAAGGGTGACGGTTTCTGTGTGTATTTTACTCTACCAAGCTGCGTCTCTAGATTTGGTTTGTCCCTAGTGTAAAAAAGACCACTATGAATGTTGTTTTATTTTGCCTCTGTCTCTCGGAAATCTTTCATTGCAGCGTGGTCACCCACACGTAGCAGAGTCTCAGAAGCCACTAGGCTGGTCCTATGCCATCAAGGCTTTACTTGCCTAAATCTACCTTGGGCCAGTGAGATGGCACAAGCAGCATCTCCCTCACCATGCATCTGGCCCAGGGTTTCCCTCTAAACGGTTTCCCTTTCACTGGAAAGTCCCATACAACCTTCTCACAAACAACTGGGAGAAACATGGGGAAAAGCAAATGACTCCAAAGCAGATAGACAACTGGCTCAGCAGCCACAAGCAAAGGTCATTCTGCATGGATCCAGGTGGGAACGGCAGGAGGCTTTGAGTGGACTCCTACAGGGATCTGCCCTGGCTCCGCTGCTGTTCAGATGATTTGGATGCAGGAATAAAGAGCTTCCTGAGCAAATTTGCAGAGAACTCAAGACTGGGAAGGACAGCAAACGCACTGGGAACACTGTCTCTTGGCTGGGGATTTGGACTCGGGTGTGCTGATTGCTCTTGTTAGAACTAAAAAAACCTACAAGTTCCTGGGTTTTGCTTCTCTGCTCGGGGTCCTACCAAGCACCACATTTGGGATTGGACCTCCGCCTCCTTGCTTTAACTGTAGCGGGTTATGGTTCTTCTTGGTGTTTTGGGCATTGAGAATAGTAGTTGTGTGGGAGGTTGGTTTCTGCAGTATTAAGAATAGGTCAGACATAACTTGAGTGGAAAGGTTTAGTTAGGAATCATCCTGCCTTCAGCAGGGGGTTAGATTAGATGGCCTCCTGATGTCTCTTCCAGCTCTACTTTTCTAGAAGAGAAAATGAGGGGTAATACACTATGATATTTAGAAGTATATGCCCTTTGGGATCCTAATTTTCTAGTGCTCTACAGCATCTTTCGGTGACTTGCCACCAAGCTGCTCTTCAGTGTATCTGTCTGCCTACCTGCGCACACACGCCCATTCATACAAATGGCGTGCATGGTTTCTTGGTACCTTAGTCAATGACTGAGGACAAGTGGTGGATATTATCCAGCTGAAAGCCCAGAGAAAAGTTTGGGAGGTGGAATGTACTTTGACTACTAAAATAACCATGTCAATTCACCTAAGAATCAAGGGCATGAGGTGGCCCCTAATATTTCAAAGCTTTGTCTTGGTGTGAATCAGAGCAGCAGAGAATTTACATGTAACTTGTCATCCCGAGTGAAAACACATCCTGTAATAAATCTACACAGCTCTTCCACATCACTTACCAGAATGCCTTTGTACACAGCACCTTGACTGTTCGGCACTGAGCAGTGAATGATGTAGGCATCTTCGTTCTTCTGGGAGTAAGGTGCAGACAGAGCAGATCAGAGGTGGAGGAAGGAGGAGGTGATGAACACGCGGCCATGGAAGGTACGCATGAAGGAGATGATGAGCATTCAGAGAGGTAAATAATGAAAAATAAATGAAGGGAAAAAGTCAGAAACATGATGGAAGCAGTAGGGATGAAAGAGCAGAACCAGAAGCAGGTATTTTGGGTCTATGCCTGGTTCTTGAATGTTGTTAGTGGTGGTGTCCTACCTCCAGGAGTAACTTGGTTTGGTATTTGTAATGAAGTATTCATATTTAGTATTCCATCTACAACTAACACCCCTGAAACACAGAAGATATCGATTTTTGCCGTTTGAAATGGGTGTTTAGTTGGTCTAATAAAAGACAGCACTTTTAGCCAAAGAACCTTGTCTGCTGAAAGAAATGGTAGCATTCCTGACTGCGCAATGAGCTTTGCTCAGGAAGGAGCTCCTGCAGGGCCGATGCGCCTACTGACCTTTCTCTGCCATTACCTATTGGGCAAGGTTGTGATATGGAAAGTAATATTCCAAAACCCTGGAAGCTTTGCTTCCATCTTCTGCACTCCTTTGTGTTTACAGACTCCTCTGACTTCTGCCCAGCTGGGGAGGGATGCATGGGACAGGGGCAGGAGGGCAGGGGAGCCTGGGATGCGGGCACAACAGTGCGGGGAGTGGGGGATATGCCTCGCTGCCTCTTACCCAGCCAGGACGGATGGCAGGGAGGAGCACAATGCAAACTCAGCTTGCTCCAGGCGGAAGGGGGCAAGCAGTAGCAGGGCATAGACCCCACTCCCCGCACTGCTGTGCCCACATCCTGTGCCTCTCTGCCCCGGCTGGGTAAGTGGCAGTAGGGCATCGCCCGCCAGTTCCCCATCTGGGGTGAGGGGGCACAGAATGCAAGTGCGGCAGTGCCGGGAGTGGGGGCTATGCCCTGCTGCTGTTTGCCCCCTTCCACCCAGAGCAAGCCGCACCACCCCCAACCCCCTCCCCAAGTCCCACATCCCCCTGCCCCGGCTGGGCAGCTTGTCCCAGCCCCAGCCCCAATCCCTTCCTCACTGGGGGGGCAGGGCAACTCAGCCGAGGCCTGGCCTGGTTTAGTATAGCACCATGCGCTTTTGGGTAGCTCTGGGCCACTCATGCTGTCACTTGCGGGTGCCCCGTGCCCCTCACGGGGACTGTGTGTTGAGGCGGGATGGGTCCTGCGTGCATGAAACAGGCCCCACCCGATGGCACGTGGTGCCCATGCACACAGGACCTGGGCCAGCATAACAGGTGGTCTCCGGGAGTGGGCCCAGGTGATGTGGCAGAGCAGCGGCCAGTGCCAAGCCGCACTGCTGTGCCACATGAGGGGATGTGCCAGGAGGCCCCAAGTGCCCCAGTGCTCACTGCTGCTCCCAGTGAGCTGCGGGCTGTGCATGGGGGGTTGAGGTATTGTGGGGGTAGGTTATGTCGGGGAGCTGTGGGCCCTGCAGGGGGCATGTGGGCCTGGCAGGGGGGGAATGCTGTGGTCCTGGGGGCGGCAGTCCATGTGCTGTGTTGGGGAGCTATGCCCTGTTGGAGGGCAGAGGACCCACCCTACCTGAGCAGCATCCTCCCACAGTCCCCGCCCACCCACAGCCCCCCCACAATCCCCCCACACCTATCCCCACCCCCTGTCCCACCTCACTCCTGCAAGCAGCTGCTGGCCCCAGGCTCTATCTCCCCCTCGCTGCAGATCTGGGAGGAGCTGGGCGGGCTTATTTTGCCCCAGATGGCACAACTTGCCCCACACCAAAGGGTGTGGCCAGGCATTTGGTAAGGCAGAAATCCCCGGCTCAAATACATGCCGCTCCTATTTGAGATGCTGCAAGCACACATGCTGCATGTGTGGACGTGCCATAAGGGTGCAGAGAGAAGTGGAGCTCCCAGCTCTAACTCAGAATGATTTTTGCAAAGCGTTCTGACTTCCTACATTGCCCGAGACCAAACAGAAGTTCACTGTTGGTCTGGAGGGGTGGGGATCTAGCTGCCCACTGGGAGCCTGCAAGCAGGTTTCCACAACAAGGGCCAAGCTCTGTGCCAGTGTTGGCTGTTTCAGAATGGGAGGGGGGAAAGGCAGTGGAGGGAGCTTGTTCTTGGTGCTCTGCAGCTGGTGTTGAGGGGTGGAGTGGGTGAATTGGAGCCACCCCACTTTGGGGGGCCTGTAATACACTGGCCGCACTCTGTAGGGGGGGCTGAAAAACCCTAAGACTCAACTCCTTCTGCTCCCTTGCCCCCCTCCCATTCTGAAAACACCCACAGGTTGGGAGCCCCAGCAGACACACGTTACACAAGACACTACGTTTTGAAACATCTTTAGCTGACACCACATGCAATGAGGGGCCAGATTTTCACCCAGTGGGCCATTTAAGCTGTTTGCAGCCGTGCACTTGTGTTTGGTCACAGCTATAAACAGCTTTCTGGGGGACAGGAGTAAACAATGCATGTGGAAATTCAATTTTCACTTATAAGACAAATATTGGCAATTCCTCATCCCCTTTTCATATTGAATACTTTGAACAAAAGGTTCTAGACCATACCTTTTCCTGAGGCAGGTTCCTGGGCTGGTCCCCGGGCAGGTCCCTGGGCTGGCCCTTGGGCTGGACTCTGGGCAGGTCCCCAGGTTGGCTCTCGGGCAGATCCCAAGGTCGGTCCCCCAAATGGTCCTCAGGCTGGTCCCTGGGCTGGCCCTCAGGCTGGTCCCCAGGTTGGTCCTCCGGCTGGCCCTCGGGCTGCACCCCGGGCTGGACCTCGTGCAGGTCCCCTAGCTGGCCCTTGGGCTGGTCCCCAGGTTGTTCCTCCTGCTGCTCCCCGGGCTGGCCCTCGGGCTGCACCCTGGGCTGGACCTCGGGCAGGTCCCCAGGCTGGCCCTCGGGCTGCTCTCCAGGCTGGCCCTTGGGTTGGACTTCAGGCAGGTCCCAAGGTCGGTCCGCCAGATGGGCCTCGGGCTGGTCCCTGGGCTGGCCCTCGGGCTGGTCCCCAGGTTGGTCCTCCGCCTGGCCCTCAGGCTGCTCCCCAGGCTGGACCTCGGGCAGGTCCCTGGGCTGGTCCTCGGGCAGGGCCCCTGGCTGGCCCTTGGGATGGTCCCCAGGTTGGTCCTCCGGCTGCTCCCCGGGCTGGCCTTTGGGCTGCTTCCCGGGCTGGACCTCAGGCAGTTCCCCGGGCTGGCCCTTGGGCTGGTCTCCTGGCTGGTCCGCAGGATGGTCCCCAGGCTGGCCTAGATACACCAGTTTATTTTGAGCTAAATGAGGTGAGTGAAAATGGCTGTACCAGCCTTAGTTATGTATGGATAGTTTATGAAAAGAAGCCACATAAATAGAATTTTAACAATTGTTCACAAAAATCAGCTCTCTGTCCTCCATTTCTGATTCCTTCCCTCCCCAACTGGCATCTCCCCTCTCTCTCTCTTTATCTTAACTCAGTAAAATCAACTCTAAATCTTGTTCTACAAGATGTTAACCTCTTAATTTCCACTGGCATTTCCCCTATAGTCTAACTCATTGACACTTCTCAGTCAAGTGAGGTGTCTGTCACTCAAAGTTTAAGAACCTTTTTCAAATATTACTACAAGAAATAAATGCAAGAACAAAACCCCTGGAAACTTCTGCTTGCTTTGAACAAGAGTTGGATCGAAACATAGACCTGAACATTTTCTTGGCCCACTGGAACCAAATCCAGGACAGAACCTCATTAGACACCTATTAGCAACCTTGGACATATGAATGTTTTTGGGGCTGAAGAAAAAGTTGGCTGGGGAACTCCCTTTTTGAGGGATGCAATGCATCTTTTAACCACCTTTAAATGCCTGAGTTTATCTGGCGGTGAACCCAATTCTAAATTAACACCTTCTTTCTGGAACATCCACCAGGTCAAGTTTATGGGGTTAAAATACTGCTTTGCTTTTGTATCCTCTATTTCATATATCATTTCCTTTCACTTCTGTGCCAAAGCGAGACATTAGCACATTGCACCAGGTCCAAGAAGCATACCCAGCAAGTGATTTGCCACAGGAAAGTTTCTAACTGGGTTAAGGACCGTGTGTCAATTTGACGCTGGACATATAGCATTCTTGTATTGCCACAACTCACCATTGTTTCAGCAGGTCTTTGACCTGGAATGTAAGTTATTTCTCTGTCCTTGGAGGTCAGAAGCCCATCGCTCAAAGAGGAAACAACAGTCACACGCACTTCCTGTGCTATGGTGGTCACTAGCAAGACATGCTTCACGACAAAAAGGCTTTGCCTGAAGCTGCCTTTGGTCAGACCACGGTAACACCTGATGAGATTTTTCTCTTTGCAAGGGGAGAAGTAGGTAGAGAGCAGCTTTGGCCATACTTCCAAGGTGCTGAAAATGCAAAGGCAATTTGCCTCTTGGCTGCTGCTCTGACTCTTGTGCGCTGGCAAATTCTCTGAAATGCCAAGTTGCCAGTTTCCAATCCGCACGACCAGGCCTGTGATTCCCCACTGCAGATTTGTATTTCTACCCACTCTTTACCCACTCTCCCAGGAGAGATTCACCAGGGACAGAGACAGAAAAACCCAAAAGTCTACAGGGCCTGATCCTGTTGTGTAAGTGATATCAGGATTAGGCCCTGGCAATATAATTGTTGCTAACATTTACCTCCCAAAATGCAATTCTTTAGTGCAGTTTCGGAGATGATGAAGTGATAGCTTGAAAAAAAATATAACTTACTCTCATTTTCTGCTTCGTTTTGAAACTGGTGGAGGAGGTGTTTGGCCTCCATTTCCATGTCACAGCCAGGGACGTTCTTGTTCAGGTGTGCTATTACTTTCTGCAGTGTGTGGTACTTCGGCGGCTCTTTGAAATCTTCAGGGCTGAAGTGCAGCCAAGTTTTCAAGAAGAAGATGATTGGACTGAAAAGAAATACATGGACAAAATCCAGTCATAATCAGTCTTTGTAACAGTGATATTTGTCATTCAAACTTGTATAAAAAGATGAATCTATTCCTTCTGCTATGAGCAAGCAAGGAATTCTGATCTGGGCACCTTTTTCCGTAATCCTGGTCTAAACTCACTGACACACATTTTACCACTCTTAATTACTCATCAAACTAGTGAATGAACACTGAATTGTATCCTCAAGATGCAAAATATAGGACAATTATAACTATTTTTAGCGATATCACCATCCTCCAATTTGATCTAGTATTACAGCAAACAAAGTAAAAGAGACACAGGAAAACACGAACATCCTGCCCCAAACACAACCTTTACACAACACACAAATTGCCTGGCTTTCTCGCTTTCTACTTTTCTTGCTTTCTTTTCTTCTTGCTACATTTGGGCCACTTTCTGCAGTGCTTCTCTCCTAGTGTCACACAAAGAAGAAATGCCTACTTGAGTGGGTAAACTTCAGCTAAGTCACTACCACAGCTTTTGAGGTCTGCCAGTCTCTCCCCTTGCTCTCCCACAGACAGGCAGGAATAATGCCCATTCTCCTGTACAGACATGATACATAGGACCGTAAGAATCACAATCTGGCTCAGAGCAGAGGCCCCGCTATCTCACAACACTGTCTCCACAAGTGGTAAGGAGCAGATGTTTTGGAGGACAAGTAGGAGAAAGTGAATAGAGAGATGCATCCTCCATCTCGATGTTTGCTAAGTCACCACGCACGTGGACATCCCTAAGCCCTATGACTGACAGCCCCAGATTGACAACTTTCGAAAGGGTAGTTGCAATCTTTTTCTGAACCTGGTTATAGTACTGGCCTCCACAACATCCGGGGGTGATGTGTTTCACAAATTAGTGAGGTGTGAAAAAGTGCTCCCTTTTGTTTGTTTCAAACCTGGTGCCTCATCATTTAATGAGGTGGCCCTAAATTCTTGTATCAGGAGACAGTAAATACAGGTTTCCTTCGATTTCTTCTCTACACGCATTCCTGGAGCACAGCACATCAGTCACATTTGCATAATGCAACCCCACTTTACAATTCATAGATTCATAGATGTAGGGTGGGAAGGGACCTTGTAGATCTGCTAGTCCGACCCCTGCCCTGGCAGGAGAGAAAACTGGGCTCAAATGACCCCAGCCAGGTAAACGTCGAGCCTCCTCTTAAAGACCCCCAGGGTAGGAGCCAGCACCACTTCCCTTGGGAGTTGGTGCCAGATCCCAGCTGCTCTGACTGTGAAGCAGTGCCTTCGGATGTCTAGTCTAAACCTACTCTCTAGCAACTTACGGCCGTTATTCCTTGTTACTCAGGGAGACCCTCAGGGGAACAAGGTCTCTCCCAAACCCCGCTGGTCTCCTGTAGTAAGTTTACAGATGGCCACCAGGTCCCCCCTCAGCCTTCTCTTGCAAAGGTTGAACAGGTTCAGGTCCCATAGCCTCTCCTCATAGGGTCTGCCCTGCTGTCCCCGGATCATGCGGGTGGCCCTCCTCTGGACCCTCTCCATGCTGTCCACATCCCGCCTGAAATGCAGCGCCCAGAACTGGACACAGTACTCCAACTGCAGCCTGCCCAGTGTCACATAGAGGGGGAGGATCCAGCTGTTCCCCCATCCCCCACATCCGGGCCACTCTTCCCTTCCCCTCCCCCACACATCTGGATTGGGGTTGCCCTGACCCAAACTGCCCCTCCCCATGCATCCAGATCAGGACTGGGACCAGGACTGGCTGCGGCTCCCCACTGCAGTTTCCAGAGGCTCTGATAAAGCCTTAAGCAAAGTATATAGGGGATTAAAACACATCTGTTCCAGAGTGGGCAGTAGCCTCAGGAAGTCCTGGTTTCCAAGGCCATTACTTTAGCCACTAATTTATATTTCTTCCCAAGTAAACCCAAAGACAAGCAGGTTATTCAGCACTTTATTAACATCAGACTTAGAGATAAGATCGAGCTTCGACCATCTCAGGTCCAGACTCAACAGCTGCTGCTTCCCAGAACATGCCCTACTCGCACTTCACAACCCCACAGCCACCCAGTTAAGAGGATTTCCCGATGGTAGGACTGGTAGGTCAGATATTTTATAACGTGTAATGGTAAGTATTAATAATCATTTTGTAGTGGGGTTTGAAAACCTGTGGCTTTCTCTGTAACACCCCCCTGCCAGAATGTCTTAGGAATGAGCAATGTTAAACTTCGGAAAACTAAAAACCCTATTCATGAAACTTTGTAGAAAGGTTGTTTCTGGGAGGGAAGATCCTGTGTAAGGGCTTGGAAGTTAGACTCTCGTCTTGGATTTACTAGTCCTGGGGTACTGACGAGATGGCACATGACACAAAAGGATGTGGAACTTGTTTTTTCCCAAAAGAAATGAAAGAATTGAAGCTACTTGAACCCTTGCTTAAATCCAATCATTGACAAGCAAGATCATGGGAGTTAAGACAATTTACTTAATGTGGGAAACTGTGTTAATTTACTTGCCGGAAGCTGTGCTAGCACTCTTACAGAGAAACTCAGAGCCATACGCTCACTGCCGAGAGCTGAAGGGAGTCAGCGGGATCAACAAGGGGGGGATCAAATATAATCCTTCAAGTCCTTTATACTGCCAGTGCATACCAAACCTCAGAGCATGCAGATGACAATGTATAGATGTGCTGAGGGAAGGTTCATTAGACTCCTGCCTCTTAAAAACTAAGTAATGGTCCGTATGGAACTAGAGGCAGAAGAAGACATCTTCTTTTTTCATTTAAGAAAGGTTCAGTTTCACCATTTTGAGCATCCAAATGTAAACACAATTTAAAAATCCACAAGGATGAATGATTAATCAAATGACCAATTAACCAATGCTTAAGCAATTCCAGCATGTAGGATTTGGGGGACAGGCACTTGCATGCACACAAACACATGCACGCAGACATACACACATACATGCATCACATGCAAGCACACAGAGATACAGTCATGCAGAAACATGCATGCAGATACATGCACACTTGTGCATGCACAGACACATGCAAGCACACACTTGTGCATGCCAAAGATGTGTGCACACACATGCATGTACACATGCACGTGTGCACACAGGCACATGCATGCACAAACACATGCTCACAGACATACACACATGCATCACATGCAAGCACAATCAGGGCTACATCCCCCCTAGAATATGTCGGCATTTCCAGAATAGAAAATGAAATCCACAACAGACAATAACATGCATATTTGCATAACATGTGGTGAAAAGAAGCAAGGGCAACAAGCATGCTTTGTTTGTCCCCCAGAAATTATTGACCCCAAAATAAAGGACAGTTTCTGTTTAGTTTTGGGGCAGCATCCCAGTCTGTGTCAATTAATGTAGGCATGATACAGTGAATTCTTTGCTGATACCAATAAGGATGGCTCTGTGTGCATGTGTGTGTGTGTGTGTGTGTGTGTATATATATATATATATATATATATGAAAGATGATTAGTTTTACCACATCCCTTGAATCCTGACTGAGGTTTTGCTGTACAGCACACTTACTTCCTGAGGACTGCCCTGGAGTCCGCTGAGAAATCTGGACTTTCATCTCCTCTGCAGCTCAAGGTCTCCAGCTTTCCATGCCTAAACATCAAAATGGATATTTTAGAGAGTTATTTAAAAAACAAGCTCAACATACTTGGAAGGGCAGCACCACTAGACTCTTCAGCACCACTAGACCGCACAGCCTATCAGGGTAATAGGACCAGCAGGTGTGATCAGAGATCATGACGGACAAGAACGTAACTACGCCTTAGTAAAATGTCCTTGTCATATCCATTTACGTTCTTATCACTATTCTGATTAGTCTGCAAAAGCACAAAAGAGCAGCAGGAAAACCACTCCCCAAGTCAGAGAGGAAACCAAATCTGGCCAGTTTGGGGGGACAAGGATCACGTTGTGACCCTGAGCAGAGTAAAAGATGTGAGAGGTTTCTTCAGAAATCCCTGCCTTTCCCATAATTACTGGACTATCATGGCTACATCACGCTTTCACTGAGACTCAAATAAAATGTTTTTTTTCTAATAGTGAGGCTGGACAGCAAAGGGGGGATCTGGTTAAATGGAAGAGCTAGATTAGCAGACCTTGTCGTTGGAAAGGTGGGAGGGCTTGGAAGAAAGGAGAAGACTGCATATAGATCGGTGATAACTAGACCTGCTCCCACCCCAGGGCTGCTGGCTTAGTCCAGCACCAAAGAGAGGCTGTTACACATCGGGTGCATCTACACGTGACATTAAGGCGAGCCATAAACTCTGGTGCACTTGGCGCCAGAGTCAACTGCTCCCAGGCACAGCATCTGCACGTGCACCCAGGACCACAGCACTTTGTGCCAGGGCAGAAGAGTCCCAGGCTGAAAGGGAGCATCAGTCCCAGTTCGGGGGCAGCACTGGGCAATGGAGGGACTGGCCGGGCACGAAGGTGCTACAGAGTGGAGCGAGGAGGCAGGCAGCCCCTGTAGTTAGCACCCTTGTGCCCCAAGGAGTCTCTTTCTACAGGACTTTGGTTTAACATAATTTCTTCTCCGGCTGTCAGCCCACCCTCATCCTGCTGAGGACCAGATTGAGACCGCCCTTTGGGGAAGGGCTGCTGTGATAAGATTTCCCCTCCGCCCCTCATGTTCTCCATACGCGGAGAGGGGCTGTCGCATTTTCTGAAGTCGTGAGAGTATTGAGACTCCTCTCGCTGTTCACTCTCAGATGGATATCACCTTTCAGCGGCATATCACTACAAAGAGGACAGGAAGGAGGTCAAGTCTTAGCCCTGTCCCCCTCCCTCTTCTGCTTCCTTCTACACCAGGGCATTTCCAGCAACTAAATGGTACAATTTGGCCCACCCTTTCGTGTGACATTACATTAGAAGAATTAGTTGCAAAATAAAGATGTTAATTATTTGCTGCTAGGAAAAATAGAAGTCTTCTTTACCAACTGTTGTAGGGAAAAACTTGGCCGTTGCAAATCTATACATATTAAAGGCTGCCCACATTTTCCATTGAAATATGCTTGTGGGAGAATTTAATGCTGAGACATGGTGCCTAATGGTATGCTTTATACCTGTTCTGGAGACCACTGCTAGGGGCAGGCAGGAGGCAGGGCAGGGTGGCACTGAGACAATAACTTCTTCAGAGAGCTACAGACTTTTGTTGGCCTTCCTCAGACACTATGAACGGACTTGCAGAGAGCAGGGGGACGAGATAGAAAGGTCCTGATCCAGCACAGGCCGATTCATGCAGCAAAGAGTTACGCACAGGGACAGCGACAGCCTGGATTTGTTAACTCTGGATTTTCCCAGCAGTGTGTTGAGCTGTTTGGAGGACTGCTTGCCTCCAGCTGTCCTCTCTTTCCACTAAGGAACCAAGCAGTCCAATTTACTTATTGGTCTCCTTGTTTGAGGAAGTACTCAGCTCTGAGGAGGCATTTTCAACCCTGTTTCAACTGAAACACTGACTTTTTCAAGCTCGTTAGAAATACATGCATAGCATTAACTTCTTAAGTATGCCATCTTCAAAACTATTTGAGCTCATTTCTTGCAACGTCCCACCTCTAAAGGCCATCACAGCTTCCTCCACAGCTCTTGGCTCTTACCTGCTGAGGAGCATTTCTAGGACCTCACCAGGAGAGGCAAAGGTCCTGTATGTTGCGAAAAATGTATGTATGTTCCCAAAATCCTCCAGAAGAGCATCTACATTTTTCTGCATGACCTGTGAAACAAAAGAAGAAAATCATGACATCAGTCATGAAACAAGCGGTCTCCCCGCTCTGAAACTCGGGGAGGGTGGCAGTGGTGCTGGGTGGGGGGTCGGGGGGCTATGGTGAATTTTGGAGTGGCTGCTGTCCCCCATCCCCAGAGCCCTACTGGGGCCTCCATCTGCCCCCCACCCACGGCCCTGTCCCCTTCCTCCACAGACTTACCTGCAGCTGCAGCTGCTGCCTCCATTGAGCCTGCAAGGTCCTCTAGTCTCCGCTGTCAAATAGCTGCTCCTGCCCTTCCTGGCTGCCTGCTCGGGGCCTCGGCTCTCGGGTGCGGAGGCGCTGGAGGAAAGAAGGCAGAGGGATGCAGCTGCACCCATAGCCCTCCTCCTGCTCTGCCCTGTTGAGGAGTTCAAAACCTGGTTAATTGGAAGTTATTACTTTCAGTAGTGTGAGGAGCCAAGATGATTAGGTGTTAAGATTCATAGACTGTCGAGTCGGAAGGGGCCACGAAGGATCATCGTGTCCGACCTCCTGCCTCGGCAGGAAAGAGGGCCGAGGTCAGAGGACCCCAGCCAGGTGCCTATCTAGCCTCCTCTTGAAGACCTCCAAGTTGGGTGAAAGCACCACCTCTCTTGGAAGCCAGTTCCAGATTCTGGCCACCCTTACTGTAAAAAATGCCTTCCTAATGTCAAACCTGAATCTACTCTCCGCTAGTTTGCACCCATTATTCTGAGTTACTCTCTGGGGTGCTCTGGTAAACAGCGCATCACCAATTCCCTGCCATCCTCTCTGATGAAGTTATAGGCGGCTTCGAGGTTGCCCCTCAGCCGTCTCTTGTAAAGACCGAAGAAATCCAGATCTTTCAACATCCCCTCACAGGGTCTTTCACAGAGACCACTAATTATGCGAGTGGCCCTCCTCTGGACCCTCTCCAAGTTCTCCGTGTCCCTGCTGAAGTGGGCACCCAAAACTGGACACGGTACTCCAGCTGCAGCCTGACCAGTGCTGCATCGAGTGGGAGCATCACCTCCCTCCATCTGTTGCTCATGCATCTGCTAATACATGACAAGGTGCAATTGGCTTTGTTGATGGCTTCATTACACTGCCAGCTCATGTTCATCTTGGAGTCAACTGTGACTCCAAGATCCCTCTCAGCCTCTGAGCCACTGAGGAGGTCATGCCCCAACCTGGCGGTGTGCTGGGGATTCCCCCTGCCTCGGTGCAGTACCCTGCATTTATCTTTGTTGAACTCAATCCTATTTTGTTCCGTCCATTGATCCAACCTGTCCAGGTCAGCCTGTATCTGCTACCTGCCCTCCAGTGTATTAATTTTTCCCCATAACTTAGTCTCATCTGCGAACTTGCAGAGGGTGCTTTCCATACCCTCCTCCAAATCGCTGATGAAAATATTAAATGACACCTGTTCAAGGACCAAACCCCATGAGACCCCACTGCCCACCTCCATCCGGGCCAAGAACGACCCAGCTACCACCACTCTCTGGGTGCTAAGCACATCTATACCTTTCAAAAGAAAACAAAAATAAATCAGAGAGACAAAAACAGAAAAATAAATCAACATGCATTGTGCCACTTCTTTGCACACATCAATCGTGTCCCGATGAGTGTGCACATGCAGTTTGTGGTACTTCAAACACGTTTCAGGCCCCATAGACCACACGTGGCACATATGCACTCCTTTGCCATGCTGCAGATTTATAGTGTGGTGCCCAAATTTGACACTGGGAGCTCCTGGTGTCAAAAAACAAAAGAAATCAAAGGTGGCACAGTGCACATGGCACCTACGTGTGCTGCCAGAAACAGAGCCTGGCTGGACAGAGCTATGCTCTGGCACCTGGGCAGGCTCCAAGCAGCAGGATTGCTGCCACTGCTGCCCTGGGAGGCCCCAAGTCAAGTTGCTGGGGCCAGCACAGCTGCTGGCTCCAGCCTCCCACCCCCACCCAAGACAGCTTGCCCTGCACCAATCCCATGTGCAAGGGCTTGCACCACAGCATAAAGGAAATTTATGTCACCTCTATTTTTGCTGTGGCAACCGCATGCCCCTGCATGTGGAGACACACGCCTAATGACTGTGCCCTGCTTTTATATCCATGCATCGTCATTCATCCTGAAAGATTGCAAAGTGCTTCCCAAAATACAGACTGGACATACCACTGACCTTCGGCCACCCCCGGCAGATACACAGACACGTAGCACACCTGATAGCTAGGGCCTGAGGGAGAAGAATGAGGGGGAACGATGGAAAGACGTTATCCAGGGGACAGGTCTGAAATGACAGGACAGTCTCTCCAGGAGTGAAGGACTAGTGCTGAATTATGTGCACAACAAGTGACAGGGGAACCACAAGCATTGCAGCCAAGGTGGCAGAAGATCCATGTCAATGGGAGAGGGAGAAGTTAAAAAGAAAATGCGAGGATTATTAACTTAACTTCATTTCATGTACTTTACTCTGTGTCCTCTGAGCTGAGATATGTTGAATTAAGTTTCAGGAAGACTAAACAGTGGTGAAGATTTCCGTGTTTTGCATTTACATTGTAGGCAAGACAAAACACTTCTTGCATTGCAGGGAAATGAAGTTCTAGTAACCGCTGTCCTGATCATCTTTTCTCATGTGAGCAATGGTCTGAATTACCATAAGGGGGTAACATGGACGGGAGGGAAACAGCCTGTGCCACAGCAACCTGGAGGGGAGGAGTCCATGAAAAAACCTCTCATCCAAACTGCTGGAAGAAGTGAGATTCCCCCAGGATTTATAAAGTAGAGCTTTGCGCCTAGGCAACACTGAGAGGATGACGAATTAGAAATGCCTGCCTAGGACACAGTATGTTTCTGTCTTCGATTGAAAATCTCCTGCAGCATCTCATGAATGAATACTGTTTTCCTCTTAATGGCATATAGTCTAATTTTGATAACTGATAGATGAAATGTATCATTCTTAAGACAAAAACCCTTAAAATGAAAGCTGAAGAAATGGATACAGAAGGTGAGCACAATATTGCTGAAAGCATGCATTACTAAAAGCAAAATGCAAAAACTTTTCTATTATTTCAGTGAGTCACTATGAGCTCCTATACGCGGGCAGGGAGCCTGCTCTGACACGCTGGAAATGCAGCACGTTGGAGCAAACTATATGAACCGAGTCTGCCAGAGCCTGGACATCACCGCGCTCCAGCAGGCAGTAGAAAGACAGACACCCAGAGTTAGTCCAATGGTATTAATACCACAGGATTCATAAAGAAGAATATTTCAACTTAGTGCCGTGGTCTTGTGTTTTAGAAAGAGGAATTGTGTAAAGAAAAATGGGGAAGATCCTAAAGTTAAAATTAAATAAATGTATATCCTTACTTTAATTTCAAAAGCATGCCATAATGGAGACACGGACCATGAGCACACTGCCACAGAGCCAGACCTCTTAACAAAAAAAGGAAGCAGGAAGGCATGAAAGAAAAGTGTTATGATATTAAATAGCAAGTTTTAGGAGACTGTTTGCATCAACTCGTTTAGAAAATGGAAATTGAAATCCAAAAGAAGCCCACAGAGCCTGAAGTCCAGCGTGAGAAGGGGAGAGCAGGATGTTACGTGGGGAGCAAACTGTTCGTCGATTCATGCACTGTCAGGCCTGGAAGGACCTTGTCGATCCTCGGGTCCACCCCTGCACCAGGCAGGACAAGACACAGGGGGTCAAGTGACCGCGGCGCGGTGACATTCCCGTCTCCTCCTGAAGATTTCCAAGGCAGGTGACTGCACCCCTCAGGGTCACAGTCAGGGCGACCAGGATCTGGAACCAGCTGCCAAGGGAAGTGGTGCTGGCTCCTACCTTGGGGGTCTTTCCAAGGAGCCTGGATAACTACCCAGCTGGGTCACATGAGCTTCAACGTACCAGGACTCATATGAGCCCAGTATTCATTCCTGCCCAGGGCAGGGGGTCGGACTCGATGATCTGCTCGGGTCGCTTCCCACCCTACATCTATGAAGCTATGAACCACCACTGCGGGGAGTTTCTTCCAGGCTGGACACCCAATTAAACACATAGAAATACATTTTTAAAATAGATTAAAGCAGGAAACTTGGAAAAGAAACAGTGCATCGATGGGACTACTAAGGCATTAAAGGAGAAGAAGACCCCAAAGAAGACCCTTCAAGGCTATCATCCAACACAAAACACTTTAATAATCAGGTTTTGCTTATGTAAATCCCCCAGAGTCAATGGACGGCAACCAATGAAACTGGAAGCAGAATTTAGGGGTCAGTTCAATTACCAAAAAAGCCAACAGAAAAACTGTTCTTGTTGGGTTGAGCCCTCAGCCCTTTTCCTCAGTGTTCAACCAGGGCCAAGTTAGCCTCAATAGCATCTTCTCCTTCCCTAGAATAAAGAGGGGAAATGAAAATGAAGTAAGGCTTCATTGTCGTCTGCGGGCCTCGGGGGATCTTTTCTGGTCCTGCTCCAGAGCTCACTCCACCGCTATGCACAGACACCTGGCTGGGCCATCTTCTTTCCAGTGCAGCTCTCTGCCCTTCCCCTCGCCATGAAAACAGAGTCGTTACACGGAGATGGCATTATCACATTTAACATCACGTGCTGCTGTCGACAGCGACAGGAGTGTTTGATCACACGCACTACTCATTTCCTTACCACACATTGTGAAGATCTGCTGAGCACTGCATTCTTCAAGTAACACCTGAATCTCTCAAATTCGGCGAGGCAAAAAAAGCGTATAACAGTGAGAATTGACATCTCTATTTGATTTACCTTCCTGTGTCTCCAAAGGATCCCATGGTTGTATCCTGGGATAACAAGCTCTCCAGTTTTCTGTAGCTGTATGAAAGAAAGAAGGAAGAGCAAGTTGAAACCACAACCAGTAATTCCCAGTTACTTGATGTCTGGAGTGAGGGGCAGCATCATGGCCCGGGGGGCAGGGTACTGCAGTTTGGGGGTGAGGGGCACTGGCAGGGCTGGGGTCAGTGGGTTGGGAGTGAGGGGCAGCAGCAGGGCTGGCGGGGGCTGTGGC